>NC_140532.1:34925953-35523453 GCF_057382185.1 Mchenga conophoros | reverse complement strand
TCATTTCTCAAGTGGTGCATTAAAAAATTAATTATTTTGAGTTTCATAATAATTTGAATCTGCCTCCCCATAGTTTCCTGTTCTACCTCCGCATATAACCAACATTAGGATGTGTCTAGGTGTCCACAGGTGTGCGCACATGATTTCTTCCCTGAACTTATGTTCACTTTGAAATCAGTGTGTGTGTGTGTGTGTGTGTGTGTGTGTGAGAGAGAGAGAGAGAGAGAGAGAGAGAGAGAGAGAGAGAGAGAGAGAGAATGAAGCAATGACTCTGATCCATCATAAGGAAAGATAAGTTTTTGTCAGTGCAAAACAGGGTATAGTAAATGCAAGAGAGGCAGGTGAGATATTTTAAAAGGGAAAAAACAGACAAACTGGACCTGAAAATATCTTAAAAGTTTATTTTGTGACCCAGAAAGAGTAAATGGCCTGTATTTGTATAGCGCTTTTCTATTCCCTAAGAACCCCAAAGCGAGTAAGTAGAAGTAATAAGAGTAATATTAAAACTAAAAGGAGGACGCATTTGTCGGCTGCATTCGGAGTCTACGAATTTGGACAGCCTTTGGTGCGTCGCTGTGACGTAATCCGTCTACACATGCGGCCTCAGGAGGATGCAGCCCATGAATTTGGACACCCCCTATATCCCTGTCCCATCCTGATCACGCCAAAAATAATCTTAACATGTTCAATTTAGCTGCTTCCAGCTAGGCCTCCCCTATTTTTTTTTTTTAAGTTTTGTTTTTTCTTTTTTTGCTACTTCACTCAATCCTATCAATCAATCAATTTATTTATAAGCACATTTAAAAACAACACAGGTTGACCAAAGTGCTGTACGTAGTAAAAAAAAGTAAAAAGCATCACTCTGTGTTCCACCCTCTTCTTAATGTCTACCACAGCCATCCCAGTCCTTTTTGCATATCCACCACCATCTATCGTTCAACATTTCTCTCCTTAACACCTTTTCGCCTCTGTTCCTGCATGTCCACTGAAGTCTACTTTAATATCCACTCACGCCCTCCTTCAGAATCACGCCTTCAATTTCCAGCTTCAAACTCATAATCCTGTCTGACAGTCTTCACCTCCACAACATTCTTCATATACTCTTGTCAAGATTACCTCTACTCTATTTTACTTCATATCTACACCATAGTAGAACTATCTCGATCCACCTCCAATGCTTCTGGCCTCGCTTCCGTTCCAGCTGTTTTTCTGCACACACAATATATCTACTAATCTTCCCCCATTCATAAATGCTCTCTGTTTACCAGACAGTTTCTACACTTAAAGTCCCTGCTCTCTCCTTCACACTCCTAATTTTCCTTCAGTCTCGCTGCCTCCTAACATGCCTTCTCCCTTTCCTTTTCCTTTGTCTTTGGCCAACACAAGGCAAAGTTTCAGCACAGTTTCTAAGGTCAGCCTGTTGGCCAGCAGCATCATTTTTACTTCTTTTTTTTGTCAGGGTAATATCTTATCTACTACTACTCTAAATTGCTATTCTAATATAAATATGTATAATTTATATGGATTTCTTTCTATTCAACACAATTCATAATATAAATATTAAATGGAAAAAGTAAAATGTATAGACTTTGTTTCTATTACCCAGTTATTAGTAAGTACATTAAGCAAACATTACTAAGAAATGAACAAAGAATTTCTGTGTGGCTCAAGCACACGGCCACAATATGCTCAAATATCCCTCATGCCACAGATAAAGTGCGGCCTAGAGAATCCACATTTCCCCAACCAGTCAAAAGATCTGTAGACTTTATGCATGGCTCTGCCCCTATCCCCTACCCAACCTCCACCTTTCCTCCGCTTTGTCTCTTTTATATTGTGGAGGAGGAATTATCACCACCTCCAGCCTGTCGTTGATAGCTCTGTGCAGACCATACATTAAGGCCTCACCGTGCCTGCGCTTTCTCCTCAGGCTCAGCTTTTCACTTTTTCACAGTTTTGACCTTTTCTCCTCCCTATGAGCTGCACGACGAGCTTGTTGTGCTCCTTGGTTCTATAGGGGAAGCAAAGACACTGTTTTACATCTAATGTATATTTTACATGTCTGTGCACTCATTGACCGACTGCCTCATTTTGGCTTTGGAATTTTGTAATGAAGGGATGTTTATGTAATCCGTTGGTGCTTATTATGTAGTATTGGTACACAATATGGAGCGGCACAAAATATTATAAACACTGTATAATAACAGGCAGCCTTCAGGATAACCGCAGACTTTATGAATGCAATACTGATGGCTTTGCATTTAGTAATGACAGATCTGTGCTGCTCTCTGCTGGACAACACTGAAAGCACAGTACATGCAATTTTATTTAACAGCTGACCAACCTCATGAAACTCAATGAACACTGTATGGACACATCCACATACCAAGCAGGCATTTGAAATTATAAATAAAACTCCAGTTACAAACTCTAAGTCACCAAGCTATATTTTCTAAGGCAATAATTCATACTTTGATGTAGAAAATATTCCAAAAACTTTGTTTCTGAGTTGTATCCATCCTTTTCCCAGCTGACATCTATGAGAAGGTAGCAGAGGAGCTGGAAAGGGACGGGCACTTGGACTGTGAGTGTATAGGAGGAGGGAGAATCAAACATGACCCCCAGGCCAAGAAGATCCATGTCTACGGATACTCCATGGTGGGTGATTCTGATCTGTAAATACTGAGAAAGTATGAATACAATGATGGTTTTTGGGTTTTTTTAGTGGTTTAAATCAAATGTTATTTCATCTTTCTGATGAAACACTGATGTGTCTTTTTTGATCACAGGGATTCGGAAGAGCAAACCATGCAGTGACCACTGAGAAACTCAAGGTTCGGTATCCAGACTATGAGGTGACCTGGGATAATGAAGGCTACTGAAATAAACTTTAAACAGCTTCTACTTAATTCCCTGTAACCCTGGACTGATGTATTTTTTTTGTAACCCTTCGTTATCAGGCTAAACACATTTAGGATTTTTCTTTTTATTAATACAACAGCTTTAAGTTTTCACCTTCCTTCCTTGTGTAAAACATAACAGCTTTTCATAGTGTAGCTAATAATTTAATGAATTTGTCATGTGGAAACATTTAAAATAAATGACTGCCTGCGCTGGCTTTGCAGATTACCGCCTCTCCTTCACTGACTCGTTTTAGAGTCATGATCCCTCATAAATTTCTTTGGAAATTTAAGTTACAAAGCAAATCTTACAAGTTTTGATGTGGGGTTTTATTGTGAAATGTGTGCTTATATTATGTGCCTCTTTCCTGCAGAGCAGAAAAATGACAACACCCCATCTCTTTGCTTAGCTTACTTTTTACAGCAGCTATGGTCCAGATTCCAGCGTGCTGTAAACTGTTGATTAAAATGGGCACAGTTGCTAGATAAAAGTAAATGAACTTGATGCTCCTGATTACTACCATTGTGCTGAAGTATTCTGAAATGATTCTGACATTCTGACATATAGGATCCAATATTTATAATATATACCCAAAAATCCAATATTCTGATATATCATCTGATATTTACCCAGTGTGCGTAGCACAGGTATTTCTCTCGATTTCTGACAGGTTTACAAAATGACTTGCATTTTTTTAAGCAATATAACTGAAAATAAGTGACTGAGATCATAAGTTCATCAGGAACATATTCACTGAGGTCAGGTCAGATTTAACAAGCCAATTTTCCCATAGACTTCCATAAGCCTGGAAGTGTTTGCAACCAAGGCTATTGCCATCTGTTGGCTTTTTAATTATCAGATATATGCTAATTAGTGCTTGTAGAGACTAATAAAATACTAGAATTTCACTCAACAAAACTGAAGAACAAACGTCTTGGGTAAGTTGTATCACACATAAAGACACATTATTAGTCAGATTATTCCATTAAAATGCTTCAAAATGGGCCAACACCACAAACACAGTGGAGATGAGCTCAGTGACTCAGTAGGGAGGTCAGGCAGTTGGCAGTTCTCAATCAACTGCAAATTTCTCTAAATCCATGACCTAACAGAATTGAGGGTTTGTTTGTTTGTTTGTTTTGTAAATTAAGCATGTCATACTTTATGGCTTTATGGGGAAAAAATGTTTACAAAATGAACACTGAATAAGACTTAAACTAGTGACTGAGGCCATAAACTTATCAGGAATAGGTTTACTGCGTTCATAAAGCAGGTGAACTAAAGCAAGGTGGCCCCTTGCTGCCATAACAAACAATACTGGTTTAATGCTGTTCCACACTGGCTTCCATTTTCAGATTTGGAAACTATGTATAACTTTTCTATACAGCATATGATCCACAGCATATTTATGCCAGGACAGAAACCTGACAACACATTTTTTATTCTACATATGTTCAAACAGTACCTGAAACACAATTCACAATGTATAACATGTGTTAGAAAATACATATTAATAATCAGTAAAGATAACTGTGGATAAAAATGCATTCAAATGTTTAATTTAAAATAGACAGTCATGTAAAAAAAAAGAAAAAGACATTTTTCACAGGGCTCTAATGCAGTTCTGTGAAGGACTAAGTATCCTTACGGCTTCCATGGTAAGTAGCAGCTAGGTGCTCCTAATCTGATGCAATTGATTAATTGATCATCACTAAGTGTGAGCATCTCTTCCAAGAAGATTTAGCATTTTCCCGGTCGGAGCTTTCAAGTGTTAACACAGCGCCACGTTCTTCCCAAGAGTGGGCACCTCAGTAAATTCGACCCAAGGTCAGACCGTGCAACGCTCAGAGAAATATAAAACAAACCCAACAGCTACAACTTAGACTCTACAGACCTCAGTTAACATGTTAAATGTAACAACTGTAAAAAGAACATGTATGGTTTCTTTGGAAGGATTGCCCCGGCGTGCCATGGTCTCTTAAAAGAACATGGCAGCACATCTTATATTTGCAAAATTGCACGTAAACACACCACAAGTCTTCAGGACCTTACTCAACCAAAGTAGAGATGTTTGGTCATAATGTGCGGTGCCACATTTGAAGAAAACCAAACATGGCTAATGGCAAATGCCTTATACCAACTGCCACGCATGGTGGTGGAGGGGTGATGATTTGGGCTTGTTTCAGAGCCACAGGATCCGGGCACCTCTCCTGTCACTGAGTCAACCGTGAGCGCCTTTGAATACCAATGGATTCTAGAATGCAGTGTTATAAACTGCACCTATTAATAAAGACAAAGATAAATGAATCTACTGAGGTAATGATGTTGGAGTAATGCATGCGTGACTTAAAGCAGGATGCTGCCCATGTTTCTGTCTTAAATACCTATGCAGCATGACTGAGGTAAGCTAAAATCGCTTCCGTAAACTGCACTTTGCATCTGCTTTGCTCTGCATTTCTATATCCGCCAAGTAAATGAGCAATGTCCGGACATCCGCCATCGTTTGTAGGAGATTATTTTATAATTGTTGGCTGCTGTTGCATGATGGGTGATTTTAAAGTCCAACTGTTATCTCTCATGCACAGAGAAGAGGTCAGAGTCAACAATAAAGTCTCTGCAGGTTGATGTGGTGCAAGAAGGGAGAAAAAGAAGATGTTTCATGTGAGGAGCTTAGCGCTCATTCTGCTGTGGGCTCTGCAGTGGGGTAAGAAAACCTTCAATTAGATTTTAATTATGTGCAGCAATAATGGTGCTAACTATTCCAAACTGAACTTGTGCAGCCCTGCTACACATAGATTGAAATAATGTCTTGACAAGTCAGTTGATTTTGGATTTTTTAATCAAGCCACAGTCAGTAAAAAACTAAAAAATTAGTATTTGATAAAGAAGCCACAAGCAGTTGAAAGATTTTCTCTTTCATCTCAGTCTCAGATGCACAACTGTTGTTGCTATGGAGGTTTTTGCTATCTTTGGGAATTTAGGCAACCTGGCATTTGTTTTCCATCTGATAATTAAAGATCCACAGACAGAACAGACATGTTGAGACAGAACATATAATTAACCTTAATATTTAATATCACAAATATAAAGGATAAAGAAATGCTCAATGGGGTTTTGAGTATTTCACAACTCTAAGAGTCCAGAGAAGACTTCAATATTTCAGGTAATTTTTGATGTCAGGTAATAACTCCTTACTAAAAATGTGAGCTTTCATGTGTGATTTATTTTCTAACAAAATGATGATGTGATGTCTTCTGGGATATTCAGACTCAAAAATCAAATGTCTGGTGTCCTGTCTATTTTCTAGCTATTAGGTTACTGAATCATAAAGTCTTGAGTCTTAGTCAGAGACATTTGGTTGGACAGATGCCTTCAGTGGATGGTGTCACCCTGATTACCTCTCTGCGGTCTTTGAGTCTGTTGGCATTAGATGGGTTGTAAACCTTTGAGTCATGAGTCATGAGAGAGTTTGGGCCTGAGTCACACACCCAGAAGCAAAGATGGAAAATATTTGAGTATTTTCAATCTTTGGCTGGAAGATATTTGCATATTTACATCAGCTCTGACAGGTTAAGGCTTCTACTAATAACCTGTTGTCTTTTAATAGGAAAGGCTACAGTTATTTTTTGCAGTCCATAGTGATCATTGGTCTGATTTTTGACCATCTCATACACCCTTGATCAGCAAGTGTAATTTCACAGGACAAAAGAAAAAAAAAAGAATTTTGTGTTTCATATTCTTATCCAGCTGCTGGCTCTTCAGCTCAGTCGTGTCAAGCTCCTGGGGGGAAATGTAACTTTGTGCAAGACTGTCCAGACTGGAGTGATGAGCAAGGCTGTGGTAAGTTTTAAAAATGTAATTTAGTCCCATCTATAATCGGATTTTTATTTTATTTTTTTGCCATTTCTTGTCAGATTTGTCTCAAAAACTGGAAAATGCTTCAGTGCTGAGTATGCTGAATATTGTATTTATTGTATTTAGGACAGTGCATGATATTGAACATAAATGTAAAAAAAATTACATGAATGTAAACATACCAGATTATAGCCAAGGGCTAATTTCCATCTGTTGTCCTTAAGCATAAAATGTGATTATATGATTAGCATCACCCATAGATTTGACTTGACTATATCAATGTGATCATGTTACATGATCATTATGGTCTCATTAAGCTTCTGTGTTTTATTGACATTCTGAAAGGGGAATTTTAACTAATTTTGAGATGCTGGTCACTTATGTTCAAATAAAACAATCATCATATTTAAGATAAAAATTAAAAGACCCTGATTTTGCATCTGTGGCATCTGCTTGCTACGGGAAAACTTAGCGGTTTCTAAGGTTTGGTCACAATTTCTAGATTTTATACCTACACAGCAGGAAAATTTTACTCCAAATTATGGTAGGGTAAATAGTTTTCTTAGTGGAAGACCTCTCCTGTAATACACAGTATTATAACAACTGAATGCTCTGTCACCCCTGTGAAAGGCTACAATGGAAAGGGGTTTGTGTGTGACTTTGAGGATGAAGGAATGTGTGGATGGGCTGACACGTCGCCCAGTGCACAATACAAATGGGAGAGACATCAGAGAGGGGAAACAGTGCCTGACAGTGGACCGTCCACCGATTACACCACCGGCACAGCCATAGGTATTGTACAGTCTTTTTTATTGTCATGTTTATAGTCAAAGCTGTATTATTGCAAGTATTTTAGAGAGTCATCCTGCATTAAACTGGAATGGTAATATCTTAAAATGTTCTAATCAATATGTCTTTTTACAAAGGTTGGTTCATGGGAATCAGTGCAGTGAATGAAGACTTGCTCCACACTGCAGTTTTAATCTCTCCAGAGATTAATCAGTCTTCAACAACGTGTCGCCTTCGCCTCAGATACTTCCTGTGGGACTCGGGTAATGATGGCAAATAACTGCATGTCATATATTTAGATAACCAGGTTTTTTCCTCTCCGTCTCTCTCTGTTAGTCCTGTTTTTGGTCATAACAAGCCCTACCTTTAAAAATGTACAATGTTTCTTTAACAATCTTTAAAGATAAAATGTATTTCCCCTGCAGCTGTCGTGCTAATGAATACTTTAATGTTTACTTTTTACTGTAGGTAACACCGGTCTGGGATCTACGCCCTTGTGGGCATCTGTCCTCTACCCAGGTGGTGAAGAGGCTGTTGTTTGGCGTCCTGAGGCCTCCAGTGTTCGTGCCTGGAGGGAAGCTCTCATCTTTCTGGGCCGGATTCCCTCAACTTTTCAAATCCGTCTTCACTCGCTGCGGTCAGTGGGACAAAGAGGAGATGTGGCCATAGACCAGCTGGAGTTTCTAGACTGTGCTCTTCCCTGTAAGCCCCTCAAAAGATCCCATTTGTCCCTGCCTTTTTTCAAGTCCTTGCAGAGTGTTTTACAATCAATTAATTCCAGTAAACTGATTCATAAGTGATAGTTTTTTATTTTCTCTTGATCATCAGCACCAGTCCCCGGGGGAAACTGTTCAGCAGGGATGGTGAAGTGTAACAACGAGGCCTGTGTGGAGGAGCGCCATCTCTGTGATGGCAGCGATGACTGTGGTGATGGATCTGATGAGCTCAACTGCAGTGAGAAATCTAATTTCACCTGAATCCCATAATAAATATGTAGGAATATTTTAGTCACAATACAAAGTAATAAAATTGGTGGGGAAAACAGACTTATTGTTCACAAAAGTTCAATCAAATTAAAAAAATGTCTGCAAATGTCACTGGAAGTACGTTCAGACACAGCTATAGTCCCAGTCGATGCGCCGGTGTGTACAAGCGTAGCACCACCATGTATTTTGATCAGTGTGCTAAAACCACTTTTGTAGTCCTAACCATCAGCTGACCTAACCAAAAATGTCCTCATCATATCATCAGTGAATGACACGCGGCTCTTTGCTCTTGAATAGGACACCTGTGCACAGGGTCCTTTGTCCCTTTTAGCAGAAGTGACATAGAGTAATAGGCCTGTGCAATTAATACAAATTAAAACGTAATTACAATTATAATTTCAAGCATGTGTGAAAATATTGCTAAGATGCATTTGTTTTTTCTATGGCACTTCTTTGTTTATTGTTATCAAGCTAAAACTCCAAACTCAGTCTCCAACAGTGTGTGGCAGGTTTAGTTCAGATTGGAAGACAGACTGACTTTTGTCAACAGGAATAATAAAACGTGGTTAAAATAATAAAACTGACAAGGAACAACAAATCCAAATCCATTGTCAGTACGATTTAAAATAATCATGAGTGCCTTGGGTTGCAAAAAGAAGATGTGTTATTATATAAGGCAGTGGAAAAGCGGTTCTTGTGTATTTTGCTCAGTTGCCTCAGAATAAACATTCCTGTAGAAGCGACTCATATCAATATCATCTTTTAGCTTTTGTAAGAAATGCTGAAATCAGAATGAATCATCTTACATTAAATATCTTTGTCAAAAGGAGCTTTTTATTGGTAAGGACCAAACTGTCTTCATGTTAATATTTTAAGCAAAATTACTCCCAACAAAGTGCTGCGGCTGGAATGGCTGCCATGTTTCCCAGTAACAAAAAACCTGATTTTGTACTCAGTACTTTGTAAAACAGAGTTTGCTTGAAGGAGGTTGCTTGTGATCGAGAGGCAACACAGGTATTGGGCAAAGATCGGTATGTATTTTTAAATAATATTTATAAACCAGGTTTAAGGCTTTAAAAAAGTTGCCACGATGACCATGTCCATCTTTTATGGACAGTACACTTCATGATGATGACTATTTGTTCCGTCTTTGTTTGTTGCGTCCCCAGCTCAATATGAGTCCTGTGACTTTGAGGAAGGCCTGTGCATTTGGGACCTAAGGTCAATTTCATCATTGAAATGGGTAAGGACAAATCAGACACAGATCACCAACACAGATCCTCTGAAAGGACCAGGCAGAGATCATTCTAGTAACTCAGCATCAGGTATGATATTCAGACAAATCAGAAGACCCTTTTGTATTTTTGATACTGAAGCTATCCTATTACTCCTTACTGCTAGTATTTGAAATGCTTTTGTATTAGAAATAAAAGGCAGATTTAAAAAAATACTATGTCATTGTTTTTATTTCAGGTCATTTTCTCTATGTTACGGTCCCTGATGAGGGTCTCAAAAGGGACTGGGCCTCCTTCCAAAGTCACTCTCTTGAACCCACCAACAGTTCACATCCTTGTAAGGTGAGTCCAAAACTGATGCCTTCGTTCTTCAGCGGCTTTTACTTTTACTGTTTCACAGTAGTCTGAAACATTCAAATGCTTTGAAAAGGTAAAAATGTGGAAAATGTTATTCACAAATTGAATTAACAGTCACATAAGGGTTATTGTTTTTTTTAAAGTATACTTTCTTATTTAAAAAAAAAAGGGGGGGGGGGGAGGAGGGCAGGGATAGCTCAGTAGGTAGAGTCGTGGCCCCATGATCGGAAGGTCGGTGGTTTGAATCCACTGAACGCCTACCCTGAGGTACCCCTGAGCAAGGTACCGTCCCTACACACTGCTCCTCGGGCACCCAATGGCTGCCCACTGCTTCACTGAGTGAATGGGTTAAATGCAGAGAGTAATTTCCCCATGGGGATCAATAAAGTACACTTTCTTTCTTTCTTAAATTCCTGGAGAGAAAAGCATTTTTTCATCCCTCATCTTTAAATTAAAATTGTTAACAATAATTTGAATTCAATTCCTAATTTCACGAGTTTACTGCACCTGCCTGTTGTAGATGGTGATGTACACTCACCAGTTTGGGCCGAGGTCGGGGGGTTTGACGGTGTTGGTTGCAGATAAATATATCTACCCAGTGTGGGAAAGAGGTGGCTCTCTAGGTGATCTCTGGGTAAAGGCAGAGGTGGAGATTGTCACCAACGTCACTTTCCAGGTAAGTGCCTCTCACAGGTGAATTAATAACCGTAATAGGGAAGCTGGGCTTCACCCATTCCAACTCTAAAATAGGGATATTGATGGGTTACGACTACAAATCTTAAAAAAAACAAACCCTGAATAGCAAAGAAGTTATTACATAAGGTAAAGATCAGTAAAATTAGGTTTTTGTAAGTAAGTAAAGTTTACAGAATCAGTTAAGTCTGGCCACAGAAATTCATGTAGCTCGGAGGTGCGATGATTTGATAAGAGATGATTCATCCAAGCCACTACAGTAATCTATGTAATGTTTACTGCTAATACTGAGATTGGTGTTTTGGTGAGCCAATTAAGGATAGCTGGGAGTCATCGTTTAATCAAACACTTTTCCACACAGAAAACTTTAAATTCTTAATACATGAACATTATGAAATAGTTCAGAGGGAAGTTGATGTTGTGAAGGCAACAGTGGTTAAATTTTAACTTTAAGCTTAAATAATTAAAATATGAGGGAAAATATTTTTACCTTTTCACATATACTTTAATTTACTTTAACGGAAATGATGGTGATTATTCAGTTCAGTTCAATTCCATGTAATATACCAAAAGCCGCTTTATATCATAATGTAAAGACCCTGCAATACTGGGTCTCCATGTACCTATGTAATTAATGCACACAAATCCATATATATATATTTTTTTTTTTCATTATTGTTCTACTAATATATATAAGAAATATATCATAATATAATATATTTAAAAAATAACATTTAAATGTAAACATTTAAAATGAATATAACATCGCCTAAAAAGCAAACAACAACATTTTATAGATCGCATTAAACCAAAGCTTCTCAGCTCTAGCGTACAGCTTCTACATGCGCATAAATAATCGAAAATCAAAAGTTTCTGACTTTAAAATAAAAAACATTTGAGATCTGAATGTAATACTCAATAGAAAGAAAAGAACAGTTTACATGCGACAAATGAAGAATAAAAGAAAAGAAAACATCTCTTTTAATTTGAGTTTACGTGACTACTAAATGTAATTTAGTATTTTTGTACTCACAAAATTCAAAAATCCAGCAGCTTGGAAATAAGCGATTTAGTTGTTGTTGGGCTTTGTTTTTTTGTTTTTTTACCTCTTTTATAGTGTAACTGATGAGAATTTTAGTTGAAATATAAAATAGCTAATCTGCTCTTTTGAATTATTTTCTCCCTATAGATCCTGATTATGGCAGCAATCAGAAACTTTGCATATGGAGGTATCGCGATTGACAGCATTGTTTTGTCTCCCGAATGCCGCTTATCAAGCAGTAAGCTTCTTAATTGTCTTAACTTTGAGAAAAAACATCTGCAGGGAATAAGTATAAACATCTTGTGTCGTTGAATGACTCTTGCTCATCTATGGAAGTATTATCTCTTCCATAGATAATACTTCTGTTGAAACATTCCCTGGTCCCCCTAAAAATCCATGTGCTGAACCGGATAAGTTGTGTGATTTTCATATTGACTGTGAAGGAGCAGAGGATGAAGCTAAATGTGGTGAGTGTATTCATCCTGCTTATTCGGTTTGACTTTTTTAAAATGGTCTGCAAAGTTTTAAATTATTATAAGACTTTTGATTTTATGAAATGAAGTGATGCTGATTCCAGCAGGGTGTTCCTAAACTTAACCCAACTCTATTAATAATAGCTATTTTATTTCAAGAAGAAGGTTAATATACTTAAAAGAGTCTGCTGGTAAATAATTAACTTGTATTTTACACAATTTCATTGCTAATTTTCAAAAATAAATTAAGTAGGTTGTGTTTATTGCTTTGGTTGCTCCTAAACTTTACAAGTAATGTCTCATGCATGGAACATGTAATATACAAGGTTATTGCTGATTATGGTTGCATTTTTAATCACTGCTGTTAACTGCTGTTTCTTCAAAAACCTCTTCTGCAGGTGATTTCTCTTACTCTCAGGGCAGCTCTGGGTGGACTGACACCAGTCTTGGGGGTCAAGGTTGGGTACTATATCAAAATTCCACAGCCCAGGGTACAGACAGCTCTTTCTGGTATTCATTTATTTATTTGTTTAGTGCTAATTTCATAGTACAATTTATTCCCATGGGTCTATTTTCATCTGTCAGAGGAGTTTCTGTATGTAGCCAAAGCTCCAGGCCAGCAGCTGACTGAAGCCCAAACACGGACCCCCCTCCTAGGCCCCACTGGTCCCAATTGTAGCATGAGCTTTGATTATGCACTAACTGGGAAACCCAGTTATATTGGTAAGTTGTTGCCCTGCAAATCTTTTTATTCTTTCCAGAACACAAACTTGGTATGCTGTAAATAACCCCGGTTGCATCTTTCTGCTGCAGGTGATCTGTCCGTCAGAGTGATCGACAGCTCAATGGGCACGGGGCCTAAATTGTGGGAGTTTAATGGGAAGACTGGACCAGAGGCAGAGAATTGGCAACACGCTGACATACTCATTGGATTCAGGAAAAATCGATTCCAGGTCAGCTTAACTTTAGTCTTGCTGCTCAGGTATTTATCATTTTGCTCAACTAAAGAGATACAACTCCTCTTCTCATTGGCTGACTCTCATAAACAGAAAATTTGAATAGTAGCTGGGTGGGGCTTCTGTGCCACTTTGATGATATCAGCTTTCAGTGAGGTCATCATACAAAGCCCGAGATTAAACATGACCTCATTATTTAAAATATTTACCTTGTTTAACATGAGTGCCCATCGCTCTAACAGTACACATGACATGAGCTATATTATTATATTTTTAACTTCAGTCTGAAAACTATAGTCAAAAGAAAAGAGAGTTTTGGGAGGTTTAAGCAACACACTCTATAGGAAATCTGCCAATGGCACATTCAGAGGAAGTATAAGCTGAACCATCTGCTCATGGATTTGAGATCAGCTGATCTGACACAATTGATGTTGAGTTTCACTTTGTGGCTTGACTAAGCTAATGCTATGCTATTTGTTTTTCTGTAACACAAAATCAAACAATGAAACAGTTAAAATATTATTTAACTCATTAGACCGCTTTGTTTTATCTTCACCAGCTTGCTTTTGAAGCTCACGCTAAGAAACTTTGTCAGTGCTCCAAGATTAAAGTGAAAAATGTCCAATTTAGTGACTGTCATGTTGACTATTATCCATGGTCTCCAACAGGTAACTTTAATATCTACTTATAATTTACATAATTTATGATGCTCAGTTTAAAGTTTTTCCAGTAAATTGTCTAGCACTTGCTTAAACCAACCAGTTTTGTGTGTGTTTGCCCAGGATTGTCATGTAACTTTGAAGAAGGACTGTGTGGATGGTATCAGGACAGCAGCGACAACTTTGACTGGACAATGCTCAGTGGGATGGACCATACTATCAGTGTTGGTAAGCTCATTTCAAATAAATTAATCTAGCATTTTATACAGGCTTTTAATCAGGGAGCATCTCAGATGTACATACTTTTAAATCCTTTCCACAGACTCACTCTCTCTATTAGAAAACCCTCAGTGTGGTTTGGTGCAGGTGTAATGCTCTTAACTGCTGTCAGTAATGATTGGTCCTTGTTAATTGATTTTTTCAGCTGACATTTAGGATGTTATTCTTGTCACAAAGCTGAGAGATGTTTCTTTGCTATAAACTCCTTTCAGTCCCTGTCGATAAATGATGGAAAGCACAGTAAAAGTACTTTGTAATAATTTAATGTAATTTCTTTTGAATAGTTGCCATAAATATAATACAAGTTTGAAAGTGAAGATACTAATTTTGCTAAGCATTATGTCATTGGTATTATACTGTGTCAGTGTCTGATGCCGACCTGTCTGTCTGTTGATGTTCAGGCAGAAGCCTTGTCGTGGACATGAGGAGTCCATACCTGCACGGTTTGTTTGGACGCTTAATTTCCTTTCCACAGTCACCGGGTCCTAAAGATTACTGCCTTTACTTCTTCTACAAAGTCTATGGGCCAAATGCAGGTGATGATAATTTGACTAAAAGAATTTAATATGTAAATTTAGAATGAAAGATTGTTTCTTCAGTAAAAAAAGAAAAACAAACCTTTAACTAGAAATCTCTGATAATTTTCTTCCAGGTACTCTGAATGTGAAGCTAATAGATAACAAAGGTTTTGAGATGGTCCTGTGGACCCACAGTGGAGCTCGTGGAAATGTTTGGCATGAAGCACAATGCCCAGTACCGCACCAGATCTCAAAATTTCATGTATGTAATGACTGCACACAGCACCAGTGAAATTACTAAAACAAGGAAATCCATCCTTTTTTCTTCAGCACTTATCCAACTGAGGGTCATGGGTACTGTAGCCTATCCCAGCTGACACAAAGTGAAACTGGTTTTAAACAAATGGTTTGAGTTTTTGGAGAAACTTTGCCCACTTGTGGTAAAACAAAACATCATTGCAGCTGTAAGGGAGTAGATGCCCTTCACAGGTAGACCTATCCTGCCTGCCGCTGGTTTAAAATGCAGCACTGACGCTTTTTGCTTTTATGAAGAATAAAGACCACATCTCCCTTTAACTCATCACTGAGTACAAGTGAAGTGCAGAAATTATTTTGGTCAATTTTTTAACAGCTGAACCTCTCTTCACCTCCAAAGATCTTAAATATGTATAACGACCCACAATTTTTCTTTATCATTTTTACCATGATGCCATGCCCACTTATGCCAGCTTTCTGTCTTATGTTTGTATTTTTTGTTGCTTGTGCATGTTTTTATTAATTTACTTCTGTCTGCTTATTTATGCTTATGTTTCATCTGAAACATAGATATCAAGTTTCTGTCAATGACATTGTCCAGTATTTGTTGTTTTAAAATCCCCTGTACACATTAATTAACTTGGCTTTTTAATAGGAATAGTTAATAACATCTTCCTTCTCTTCCAATTCATCAACAGCTGATGTTTGAAGCCGTTCGCTCTGGCTATGATGGACTCATTGCCATTGACGATGTGGCATTCTTGGAGGGTCCCTGTACCAACCCAAGGATGTGTTCCTTTGAAGGCCAACAGTGTGGGTACACCAGCTCTAGTAAAGATCAGTGGCTCCACCGTAGCGGATACACATCCACATCAAATGGGCCCAAATTTGATCACACCCTGGAGACTGAACAGGGTGAGAAACACCCCTGCTGTTTAACATTAGAATATACATGCAGGAGACTGAGAAATTGAGAATTGTGTTCATGCGCTGTATGGTCTCTATCCAGGTTTCTACATGGTTGTTAACACTGGAGCAAGCATCCTTCCCTCAGGTAGCACTGCAGTCCTCACCTCATCTGTTCGCCAAGGAACTACCCGTACTGAGTGTCTAAATTTCTGGTATCACATGGGAGGAGTGAATCCAGGTGGGCCAGCTTCACAGAGGAAAACACAGACACACACATAAAGTTAAACTAATGGAGTGTGTCCCATAGGTTCTCTTACAGTGTATATGAAGCCAGTGAAGGGAGAGCGGGTCAAGCTATTTACAAACAACCTGAATCAAGGAGATGTGTGGCGTCATGGCTATGGCAACATTTCGAGCTCCCTTGAGGACTGGCAGGTAAGTGTGAAGGCAGATACAGACTTTTTAAGCCACTTTTAATGTGATTAATTTATCCTTCACATAAAATAAACTACTCATTTAATAAACTCATTTATCTAAAAATATGAACATGTGTGAATTCAATTTTCAGCAGTCTGCCTGAGTCACTCACACTCTCCGCTCTCTCTATACTGTGCAAAAATTTCGAGCCATCTCACTGTCATCCCATCAGCAAAGAACCAATTTTAGTTTGCATTTCTAGACACATCATTTGTTCCACTTTCTTTAGCTGAATAACACATAACACACATAACACAGTTTGAAAGGCATAAAACAGTCATTTTACACCAACAAAGTGATTCCCATAATGCCATTAGCTGAAAACTTTGGCATGGTGTGCACTATGCACTTAAAAAATCTGAGGAAACCAGATAAGTATCTACAGCAGGTGTATCTGTGAGCTATGAACTTAATTAATAGGGAAAAAAATCATTATCTGATTGGCAACAGCTTCATTTTTCAGCATGCTAATGATCCCAGACACACTGTCAATGCAGTAAAAGCATATCTGTGTCATGACGCTGTGTGTGGCAGGCAGGTTAGGACCCAAATGTAGGACTGAACTTAATAGCTTTATTTCTGGAAAATACAAATAACTAAATCTAAGTAACTTAACTGACCGGTTCTCCTAGAAACATACACTGCAGGCACTGAACAAACGGGGCAAACAGCAAGAGGGAGATCATCACAAGGAGCACAAAAAGACACAGACAATATATATACATGAAGGAATCAGGGCAGAGAGGAAACACCTGGGGAACACGGCTGGATTATAATCTAACTGGCAAGACAGGGGAACAAACACTGAGACGTGACTGACTAAACAGAGAGAGAGCAAGAGACACATTGAAAATATATAACTACAGAATTATGACTATACATGGGGCATGGAACAGAGGGGAGGCTTGACAACAGAAATGTAAAGACTAGATAAGAAAACTAAGGTGACCTAAGAATACAAATGTTAAACAGAAGGCTAACAACTATAATAACCAAAACAAGGAACAGAATCTTAACCTCAGAATATTAAATAAACCAAAATCAAAAGTCCAAACACAGAAACGATGGGTCACAGACCCGTGACAATGACAATCTGGATAGAAAAACACACAGTGGAACACTATCAATCATGGTTCAACCTCCCTAAATCCAGGACCTCAGCATTTCTGAAGCAATGTGGGATCATTTTGACAGAGAATTTGGAGAAAAACGAAGGCAGATCCAAGAAAGCCAAGAAATAACTTTTAATTTCCTTCAAGATGCCTGGAGAACTATCCCTGAAAACTACTTAAAGAGATTACTGAGGGTCTGTGTGGAAGAATAAAGGTGGTCATATCAAATAATGGCTTTCAATTAGAATTCTACAAATTGTGTTTTTGTGTTGTACAGTGAATCTTCATGCAACTACTTCAGGTTTTCATAGCAAAAAACAAAGAAATGAGTGGTGCCTCAAGACTTTTGCACAGTAGCTTTTGATCTAAGGACTTTGTGCCCGCTGTTCAAAGCTTATTTTGTGGTAATTTTCTTCTGCAGTTGGAATTTGAGGTTGTCGGAGCTGGAGGGAAAGACACTTGCATTGCAATCGATGACATCTTTCTTTCACATTATCCCTGTGAAAATCAAGGTTTGTACTGACATGCCTCATCAAGATTGAAATCACTACAGATTTTAAGACTGCAGTAAAAGCAGCACGCAGCTCTATGTATCTAGATACTTTTCCTCATGGGCTTTAACCAAGGATCCCGCTAAGACTTTAAGACTACAGTAAAAATGACTTAAAAATATTACATTCTTTAGACATATTTTTGTTTGTCTTCCATTTTGTGCTGCATATTTAAAATTGTGGCTTCAGTGTGTCTGTACTACTCTGTGGTTACACTATGCTGAGTTAGAACAGGTTTTTTTTAAGTCTGAGGCTGGATGATGCTCTTAAAGGCTAGAGAAGTCTTTTACTCACCACTGGCCACAGGCCAAAGAAAATAATGCACTTAGTGTTGCACTCCTGCGGTGAGTGAAACCACAATTGCCTACAGTACCACCTAGAGAAGGTGTAAGCCAATTTGCACTGGTGTATTTTTATGTCTTTAACCCACTAAAATAAAGGCCTTATATTAGTTTTCAAAAACTACTCCGAGTACATGACTACCTCCTCTATAATATTTTATCCTACTCAATATTGCACAATTATAGCGTAATATTTATTTTGTTAGATTCCCCAGGTTCCAAGTGTAGTATGGAGAGAGGCATGTGCAGCTGGAGCAACACTCAGAACATGACCATAGACAAACTGGACTGGGAGCTGACGAGTGCAGAGATGGAACATCACTACCCAATCCCACTTGACGACCACACTTTGGGCACAGAAAAAGGTAAAACCAGAGAGAAACAAACAACTAGACAGCTGGCGGATGCTGCAAAGTCACACTTCTTATCTTCTTTTTCAAAACACCCTTCTTTTCTTTTCTGCAAGGTCACTTCCTGTTCTTTCCAAGCAGCAATCGGACAGAAGTGAGTCAAAACGCTCTACTGCTGAGCCCTCACCTGCCCCCTACTAAGGGCACCTGCCTGAAGTTCTGGGTCTATAAAAGCCAGTCATGTAAGAAAGAAAAAACATATTCAATTTATGTCAGTTTTGAATGCATTTACCTGTAAATATTTTTAACCTTTTTTATGAATGACTTCAGCGGACTGCCAGCTAAAAGTATGGAGACTCTCCGAAGGTCGTTTCAACCCGCTGGCTGAGACCGAACTTGTTGGACTGTGGAAACGTTTTGACATCGACATCACATCTACTGAGAAATACCAGGTCAGGCTCACTTTTATAACAAATGGCTGAATACACTTAGTGACTTGCTGTTGTATGTAAGCATGTACGACCTACTGCAATCTCTGCTGTCATCTTACTTTTCCTGTAAACAGATTGTTTTTGAAGGCGTCAAAGGTACAGCAGGTGTGGTAGCTCTGGATGACATCGAATACACCATCGGGATCAACTGTGCTAACAAAGTCACAGATCCAATAAAACGTATGAGCAGAACTCCCAGATTTCTATTCAAACTATTGCAGACTGTATTAGAGGTTTTTAATGTTTCTGCACAATGTGCATGCTCAGATTCAGTGCTGAGAAATTTAAAAAGCAGCAGTCACTGCTAAGATGGTTTTTTTTAAATAAAATAAAATTTCCTAACTGACAAAGTGAATTTAGAACTAATATGCTTTTAATAATATTCAGTTTTTCAGCACTTTTTTTTAACCATTCAACCATTTGACTGAATTTCTAACTACAATGTAAAGTTTGGCTTCACTACATTAATGAGACAAATACTAAATGTTTCCCATCTGTGCTGCAGCCTCCCCAAACCGAAACAATGCAGGAGGGATCGCGGCGTCTGTGATTGTGGTCCTTCTGCTCATCGGCACGTTGGTCGGCCTGCTGGTTTTCTACCTGCGAACACGACAGACATCACCTTCCTCATTTGTTGCTGGTTTCACTAATGAGTCTTATGACACAGACCTCACAGTGAGTAAATCTGACATTCAGACCCTTAAGAACACTTGTCAGAAAGCAAAAGGACAAAAGCATTGCCCATATGATCAAAAATGCTGATTTTTACCTTAATGTGTCTTAATTAATCACTAATAATTAATTAGAGTTCACTTCAGCAGGACCATGTTACAGTTCCGCAGACCCAAAACCCAGATGGCAGCTGGTTTCAATAATGTCTCTGTGAGTATTTAATATGACATTTGCTGTTTGATTTCCAATCCCTATAAGAGGCAGCTTTATAGACTTTTCTGCCACCAGATGGTAGAAATAAACTCCAGAATACTTCATATAAACTAGCACTTAAACACCAGAGACAAAGTAACATGGTACCTGCTGAAGTCCTATCTGTCGCCACCTGTTAAATCTCTCATTCATACATTTTCTTACCAAAGTGCTGATTCACTGGGTTTTGGCTTCAGAGGCTGTACATGAACATAAAAATTTTTTTTATAGGCTTCTTTATTTCATGTTTGAATTTCATAAATATGTTAATAAATCATGAAATTAATGGTCAAAATAACGGAAAATAGAAGTTATCTTTCATGTAGCAGTTTATCCAAAATTGACATTTTCACTTCACAACAGTCTGACCTTTTTATGTTTTTGCAGGTCTCTTGTAACACCAGAGAAATGGAGGTGGAATGAGACTCAAGGTACAAAGGTTCTGCCACCCAAAGGTGGTTTGTTGAAAAAAGGTGATATCACAGCAGGAGAACTACTTATGTCACCCATACATCACACACACAATATGCAAGCATAGCTCACACACTGACCAACCAAGCTAAGCCTAATTGGTGAAGATACCTCAGATCAGATGTGACTCTGGCTGTGGATGGAAAGAAGACAAAAGGAGGTCTAATGTGTTTTGGATGAAAATGAACTTTCTCTAAATCAAGACTGGGCACAGCCCATGAATGACAGAAATGGCTGTAAGTAGATCCTTTTAGGTGTCTCAGAAACCTCGAACAGTTATAAGTTAATTTTAAGTGCAAGCAGCAGAAAGATTTCAGTAGTTTAAGCCCCCTTTTTATCTTCTAAAATGGGCACTCCTATTTTAGATAAAATAATTTGCTAGTTGTGGGAATAAATACTCAGCATATGGAAAAGTAATATAACTTTGTCTGTTCATAAGTTTTTTTTTCCCAGCTTCAGCCTAGAGACTACATGTTTATAACAGAATAAATGGGCCACTGGAGTTTGAAACTATTAGAGTTTATCAGAACCCTTGAGTTGCAATATGTAAGTGGAGTCCAATTCATATTAGGGACATAAACTCTTAATTTGTTGTTCAAAAAGAAGGAAAGTTGTGGACAAAAGAGAAAAGACTGTAAACACGCAGGTTATAGCCTTGAGAAAGTTGCATTTAAGTGGACGCTGAGGTGCGCTAGTGTTTGTAAAGATTGTTAGAGTAATGCAATGTTTTAGATGTACTGAAGGGTTAATTTTACTCTGTTTTAAAACAAGCTGTGATTGAGCTCTGGTAATAAATAATGATGACTACTGCAAGACCAGTGTTTTTTTTCTCTGATCCCAGATAGTACTTCTGGTGTATGCAGGAAGTAGGTCTAAAGATTTTTTCTGAAATCATATAAAAAAAAACTATAATTTATTTAAAGATTTGAGTAGTGAATTACCTGTTAATTATAAATTAATCAATAAGCAGTAGAAAATATAAAAGAGTAAATCGGTCATCTGAATAGCTAGCCAAAAGTACGGCTAACTGACAACATTGTTATCTTCTAAAAGTATAGGTAAATAGTTGTTGGCAGGTTGTATGTAGAAGCTAATGAAATAGCTTGCTAAACAACTGAAAAAGACTGTGAAACCTAGCTAAAATTATGAGTAAAACATATCTCAAACAAAAATGTCTACCTTGATATGTGCAGCTAAATATTAGCAGCTGAATTGTTAGCGAACAGAGTAACAGTTGAAATACAAGTTTTAATGAACACAATTTTTGATAACAGTATATTTATTACTTGAAATAGAAAGGTGAAAGTAGCTAGCAGTGAAGTTGTTAGCTAACAGTGTTGATTAATAGTGAAACTGCATGGATATACACTTTGTTTGGTACACCTGTTGAACTGCTTGTTGACACAAAAATCTTATCAGCCAGCCGCTGCACCAACTTGAGGCATTTAGGTATGGAGATGGCAACCTGCTGAAGTCCAGACCAAGCATCACAATCAGGAAGAAAGGTGATTTAAGTGACTTTGAATGTTGCATGGTCATTGGTACGAGATGGGCCTCCTGCTGATCTGCTGGGATTTTCCCACACAAGCATCTCAGTGGTTTAGAGATAATGGTTATATATATATACATATACACACATACACATACACATATACATATACATATATGTACATACATACATACATACACACACACACACACACACACACACACACACACACACACACACACACAGTGGGGCAAAAAAGTATTTAGTCAGCCACCGATTGTGCAAGTTCCCCCACCTAAAATGATGACAGAGGTCAGTAATTTGCACCAGAGGTACACTTCAACTGTGAGAGACAGAATGTGAAAAAAAAAATCCATGAATCCACATGGTAGGATTTGTAAAGAATTTATTTGTAAATCAGGGTGGAAAATAAGTATTTGGTCAATAACAAAAATACAACTCAATACTTTGTAACATAACCTTTGTTGGCAATAACAGAGGTCAAACGTTTACTATAGGTCTTTACCAGGTTTGCACACACAGTAGCTGGTATTTTGGCCCATTCCTCCATGCAGATCTTCTCGAGAGCAGTGATGTTTTGGGGCTGTCGCCGAGCAACACGGACTTTCAACTCCCGCCACAGATTTTCTATGGGGTTGAGGTCTGGAGACTGGCTAGGCCACTCCAGTACTTTCAAATGCTTCTTACGGAGCCACTCCTTTGTTGCCCGGGCGGTGTGTTTTGGATCATTGTCATGTTGGAAGACCCAGCCTCGTTTCATCTTCAAAGTTCTCACTGATGGAAGGAGGTTTTGGCTCAAAATCTCACGATACATGGCCCCATTCATTCTGTCCTTAACACGGATCAGTCGTCCTGTCCCCCTGGCAGAAAAACAGCCCCATAGCATGATGTTTCCACCCCCATGCTTCACAGTAGGTATGGTGTTCTTGGGATGCAACTCAGTATTCTTCTTCCTCCAAACACGACGAGTTGAGTTTATACCAAATAGTTCTACTTTGGTTTCATCTGACCACATGACATTCTCCCAATCCTCTGCTGTATCATCCATGTGCTCTCTGGCAAACTTCAGACGGGCCTGGACATGCACTGGCTTCAGCAGCGGAACACGTCTGGCACTGCGGGATTTGATTCCCTGCCGTTGTAGTGTGTTACTGATGGTGACCTTTGTTACTTTGGTCCCAGCTCTCTGCAGGTCATTCACCAGGTCCCCCCGTGTGGTTCTGGGATCTTTGCTCACCGTTCTCATGATCATTTTGACCCCACGGGATGAGATCTTGCGTGGAGCCCCAGATCGAGGGAGATTATCAGTGGTCTTGTATGTCTTCCATTTTCTGATGATTGCTCCCACAGTTGATTTTTTCACACCAAGCTGCTTGCCTATTGTAGATTCACTCTTCCCAGTCTGGTGCAGGTCTACAATACTTTTCCTGGTGTCCTTCGAAAGCTCTTTGGTCTTGGCCATGGCGGAGTTTGGAGTCTGACTGTTTGAGGCTGTGGACAGGTGTCTTTTATACAGATGATGAGTTCAAACAGGTGCCATTCATACAGGTAACGAGTGGGGGACAGAAAAGCTTCTTACAGAAGACGTTACAGGTCTGTGAGAGCCAGAGATTTTCCTTGTTTGAGGTGACCAAATACTTATTTTCCACCCTGATTTACGAATAAATTCTTTACAAATCCTACCATGTGAATTCATGGATTTTTTTTTCACATTATGTCTCTCACAGTTGAAGTGTACCTCTGGTGCAAATTACTGACCTCTGTCATCATTTTAAGTGGGGGAACTTGCACAATCGGTGGCTGACTAAATACTTTTTTGCCCCACTGTATATATATATATATATATATATATACGTATATACATATATACATATATACGTATATACATATATACATATATACGTATATATATGTATATGTATATATATGTATATATATATATATACATAGAGAGAGAGAAGGGAATTCTCTTGGTGAAATTCTGTTGTTAATGTCAAGGGTCAGAGGAAAATAACCATACTGCTTCAAGCTAATAGGAAGGCAACCAAGGTATGCAGTAAAGCATCTCTGAACACACAACACATCAAACCTTAGGGCAGATGGGCTACGGCGGCAGGAGATCACACCAGGTGGCACATCTGACAGCTAAAGACAGGAGACAGAGGCTACAGTTTACATGGGCTTACCAAAATTGAACAACAAAAGATTGGAAAAATGTTGCCTGAGTGATGAGTCTTGCTGTTTATTTGTTTATTTATAAGGAACCCCATTAGCTTCCACAACAGTGGTTGCTGGTCTTCCTGGGGCCCAAACCGTCAAATACTACCGAATAAAATGTTACACAATGAGTTGGATGCAAAATATCCACATAATTTGGCTCTTACATCCACAATAAGGTTTTACAATTCTGAAAATATAAGCATGTAAATATTAAAAAATATAAAAAACACTCAAACAAAATACACAATTTCCATTACAAGTGACATTACCCTCTTACAATATTTACAAATAAATTAAAAACTGCCTAAATAGGCTTTTAGGTGATTTTTAAAATTATGAATAGAAGCCAATTCTCTAATTGCACAAGGCAACTTATTCCAGTAAGTTTTTCAAAAAGTTACTTTTAACTCGAGGAGTTACTAAATTGTGGTTAGTTGAGAATCGTGTAGCATGATTATGTATTTCATCTGGATACTGCAACTGAGCATAAAAAAGTGCGGTGTGTTTACCAGTATTGCTTTCTTTAAAAATACAAGTAAGCCATAGTATAATTTAGCTTGTACAGAAAGCCAAGAAAGTTTATCGTGCATTTATCAATATTTGTATAATATGAACACCTTCAGCTGTCTGCTGAAATACTGGAATGGTAGGGTGAGAATTTGGTGTAAACATGTGAAAGCATGGATCCAACCTGCCTTGTATTAATGGTTCAGCATGATGTGGGAGATATATTCTTCCACACTTTGAGCAGTTTAGTATCAACTGAGCATTGTTTAAAAACCCGAGTATTCTTGTTGACCATGTCCATGCCTTAATGACCACAGTGTACTTGATGACTGCATTCACAGGACAACACACCACGTCACAAAATTAAAAATATCTCTGTTTTTTTGAAGATGACAATGAGTTTACTGTATTCAAATGGTATCCAGAGACATCAGATCTCAATCTAATAAAGCAGTTGGAGAATGGGAGGTTTTGCATTATGTGCAGCCCAAAAATCTGCAACAACCGTTGATGCCATAATGTCAATATGGGCCCAAATCTCTCAGAAATGTTTTCATAACCTTGTTGAAACTATGCCATAAAGAACAAAGGCAAAAGGGAGTTCAACATGATACTCCCAAAGTGTACCTAATAAAGTGGCCAGGGAGTGTATAGCCCTTTTATGTGGGAGATTATGAAACTGTTTATGTGGTGTTTGAAATAAAAACCTATTTGCTGAAAATTATTGCAGAAATTACTCTGAGGTCAAGTTGCCAATTTTTATAATTTTTTTTAATCCTTTGTGTACACTGTAATTACCTGGTGGGTTCTTATAATGTGCTCACCACATAAAAACTTCTCACGGGGTAAATATTTTTTGTGCACAAGATACAGAATGTGGCACTTCAGAGACTCGTCATTCATTTAATTTCAAAGTAACAAATATTTTATGGTTTCTATATTCAGATTGCTTACTGTTGAAGTGAAAGCAAGCAAATTACACATACTTGTGTGGCTTAAATATTTATATAAGGTGAATAATATACTACTAACATATAAAAATAAAAAAAGACTTAATTGCTGCATGACCCGTGTGTCAAAGGATAAATAACAGCCTAAGCAATAATGTGTTCTTGGGTGCAGATGCTTCGTTCAGATGGGATGACGACAGCATGCCCTTAGCAACGGTCGCGTCTCTACGGCAACATCCTCCGAGGTCCCCTCTTTGCAGTTGTCACCGCGGCTTTCAGATGTTGCCCGTGAGACGCACAGAAACCACCGCTTCACTCGGATGTTCGGGGTGGTTCTGGAGGATGTTGTGCTATCATGGATGTAATCCGAGGGACCACTGCGGTAGCCGTTCGTGTCTTGCGATTTGAGTGCCTAAAGTGGGCACAGGGCAACTTGGGCACCAGCCCCCTTCTGGATCTTAGTCATCCATCTCTCAGTTGCCATCCTGCACAAGATCATACACCCGCAGCCTCGTGCGGTCCCCGCTTCTCGTTTACCCCGGCTTCATTCGCGCCAGCCGCGTGTCATACGGCGGCTGAATGGATCCCGCCGTGCTCATCTTCCTGCTGTACGTGATGATCGCGCACGACCTGGTCTGCGGCTGGATGCAGTACCGGAGACAGAGCGCCAAGCCTCGCAAACGAGCTGACCGACCTCTGCTGAGTTCCAGGTATGTGTGAGTGTGTTTAAGTGTATGAATGGCGGTAATCAATCATTAGTGTTAACCACCTGCAGCCTCTGATAGTTTTTAGTAAATGGCTGTTGAGGGGCGGGGGGAGATCAGAGAAAAGAAAGGTTTTGCAGAACTTGTAAATGACTTACCAAACTAAAGCTATAATGTGTTAAATGTTCACACACACAGCAGCTGGTGAAACATTCACAACCACCAGTCTTGGTTGACTGTAATCTGTCGACCATATCTGTAACGAATGATGAAAAGTCATTTTGGGTCAGAAAGAACATTTCTGTCACCATTTCGAACCTGCAATAGATAGACAATCAATCACAATAAAAAAAAAACACATACAAGATCATTAAAAACCCCTTTGTTTTTAATGATATTTTTAAATCTGTTACTTAAATCAATCACATGCTTGCACATGTGGGTCATATGATTATTGGGGTTTTCTTTGTTTCTTTTTAATATTAGAGCATTTATCTTTTAAAATTAAGTGCCTTCAAGCAACTGTTGTTGTATATATAAAATTTAACTGAACAGAATTGAAGTGTTGTGCGGCATGTTGTAGATGCCCCACAACACCCGTTTTTCTTGGATTGTCTAAGTTTAATGAGGTTTCCATTCAAACTCTCTGTATTTCCTTTCAGTGCTCGTGTTTGTCAGGGAGCCTGGAGGGCAAGCATCCAATCGGTCAGGACAAATAGAGGAATGAGGGACCTGAGGAAGTGCGGCCGCATTGTGAGAAAGGCCTAAGAAAAGAGACAAGTTTGACATATAAGGACACTTATTGAAGAGTAGGGACTTCTGAGCGTGACCTGGCCCGCAAGCCTGATCTGGGGCTTCTCGCTTTTAATTTTACTGGGCATTTCAACCATGTCTTACCATTTGGAAGAGCAGCTGGCAGCATCTTTCTGATGCAAGTCAAGAAGCAAAAGTCCCAACTGCTAAGAGATTTAAAGGTCAAACTTAAGGTATTGCCAGTATTAGTTTCCTCTATCATTCATTTGTACTTGAGCTATGCCTTTCAAGGTGCTTTGAATACCATTTTTGTTTGTTTGTTTGTTTTGGTTATAATATTTGTATTTTTATGTGTGTAAGATTAACTGTTTAAATGTGTATTTTTCCTAGTTTCCTGAAGCATGAATTGTCTCCTACAGTACTGTCAAATACCAAATCAAGGCTAAGAAGCTATGATCTTTATACTAAAAGCTGCACAAAAGTAAACTTACCTTAGACAAAGTGATTTAGTGTAAAAGTGTAAATGTAACCTTGCAAAGAATCATTTAGTAATTAGATATAACTCAGAAAAGAAATGGATGTAACTGGTTGCATCATTTTCACAGATCCACGTGTTCTATGTTCTGTTACACATTAATTCGTCTATAGCCCCAAACTCTAACCCATATCATAAAAAGTGAATACAGCACCCATGTGCTGTAGCACCTAAGAAACAGGGAAAATATTGTCATTTTGTATTATAGGCTATTCCTTTAAATCTGGGGAACAACTTATTACCCTGGAAAGTCTCCATGTAAACAACAACTTTATTGGTTGTTGGAGGCAGTAAATCTAGTTCTTGCATATCCTGTGCAATAAGTGTTTCCAGTGAAGTCAAGGTACTTTCATTTTAATTCAAACAAGACAAACCATTTCAGGTTTGTGTGCACTGTGTGTCAAATAAAATGAAATGTGTGTTACCTGAGAGGCATTCAAAGCTGCTGCTTGTTAAAGAGTATAAATGCACTACAGATGGCAAAGTGTTGAATAAACTGAGTGTTGATTTAAAGTCAAGATTTGACTTTCAAACTATAATGTCAGTTTGACTGTGGAGACAGGATAGATTTTATTTTATTCAAATCCTAAATGAGATATTTCAGCCTGAAAGCATTGGCTCCATTATTTCCTTTTGTTAATTTAATTATTAGGCAGCTATTTAGCATTAAGTTAGTGTCCTTTGTTGAAATTGATGTCATTATTTTGCGGCTACACCTTATTTATTAAGGACTTACTCATAATGTCACATTAAAAGCTAACTCCACACCTTTCTGAAAGTGGGCACATTTGAGCCTACTGTTACTGTTGCTACTTATGGATAATTTACAGATGTTTGGTGATTGAGATATGGCCAAAATTCATGAGATGGGATTGGTAAGTGTTAGGTGTCACTGAAATACCACGAGACACATGACATCTGGCTAATATACTGTAGACCTGTGGCTGAGCCATAGAAAGACACTTTTTAAAAACAGGGTGTAGCATTTTTGTCTTTTGCACATCATCTCTGGTTCCTGAAAGGTTGGTACTCCAATTGTAAAGCTGCAGTTTTCCTACAACAAAGAACAAAACCATGCAAACGAATGCTGCACATCAAGTTTGTTCTTTGAGTCTGAGCCCAAAAGTTCTTTTGTGTAGTTTAATAGTATCAGCTCAACCTGTCTGTAAGTAGAGTGTTGTCATTAAAGGAAACGACTGGCTGTACAGGTGGCTTCATCTTCATTTTCACGGCCTGACGAGTTTACCTGGTTTGTTTGGGTTCATGTTGGCTGCAGTTTGCTTCATGTTCAGCCTTAAAAATGTTTTTGGTTGTCTATGTTTAATGGGGCTCAACAAATACTGGACAAAAACAAGATAACATCATAATGTTTATGCTCGGAGCTTCATTATGTTCAATTTTAATTCTCAATTATATATTTGAATATTGAAACTCGACAATAAATAAAGATTTTTTTAAATATCAAACTTCATTCCTAATCTAATTTTTACTCCTAATCTAAAAACTCAAGAATGATGTTATTGTATTCTTTAAGGTAAAGTAAATGCTGGAATAATAATAGTTAGTTACACTAACGAATAGTTAATTAAAGTAATAGCCTGCGAATAACGAAATCATAATAATAGAAATAAATAAATATACGTATTTTTAGGCATTATGGTATACTTTTGTATATAAGTCATCAGGGAATCCTGAGGGAATTTCTTCAGATTTTAGGCTTAACTGGCCAAAGGTCAACAGCACAGCAGACTGTTACCCAAATTATTAAATCATTATTTAGTATTGTTTTGTATCTAAAAAGGTCAAACATCAAACATGTTAGGAACAAAAAGGAGAGATGAATATAAGTAGGAAGGTCCTAAGCAGTGGCGTGTCTAGCGGGGTGGCCACCCCCCAACCAGACTGGCGCACCTGGGGTGGCTAAAACAATAAAACAATAAAAAAGATTTGTGTGTGGATCAAAAAAACCCCTGCAAGTTACAAATACGAATTTTGACCCTATTTTTCTTCCTTTAAGCTGATTGGTCAATGTCATGTCAATCACAAATTAAACAATCCAATCAGAGAACAGATGGGTTTGGCTGTCGGAGGGGCGCTTTTTTGAACTGCAGGTCCTTGAAGGGTAATCTCTATATAAATATCCGATAGCAGGTAGGTCCCCTAACTTTCAGCAGCTGTTGAAAGGGTAAAGTTGTGGTATATCAGTGGTTAGAAATAACATTATTACTTTAGGATTAGTTTAACACAACGTCAGGGCTGACCCGGGACCATTGCTGTGAGTCACAGCGCGCAGCATAAAAGTCCCTTCACATCGGACACAGGATGTGCTGCTAATGCTAACTGCTAACTAAAACCAAAGGATCCAGAATTTGTTGCTGGCTGCTGGGCTCTGTGGGTTTTTGCAGCAGCTCTACCTGTACTAGATGCACCTGCTCCTTGTCTTTTCTATCTCTGACTTTATGTCCTCTACAAGAGTTTGGGTTTTTTTGCTGGTTCTTCAAATGTTCAATAAAAACATGTATGCTAATTCATAACGAAGAAAGCTTTGTAATGAAGACTGTCATTTCCAAAACACTGCCCGCCCCCACCCCGCGGTCCGCAGCGCTGTTGAAAAGGCTGTGGAAGTCCCTGTATTAAACACGTAGTCCTGTGACACAAAAATCACCAAACTCGGACGACCACAGACTGTTTTCCTTCGTGGTGATGAAGGAAAACGCTGGGTTGGCATGTAAAAGGGCATTTATTCCCTTCAAAGACCTGCAGTTCAAAAAAAGCGCCCCTCCGACAGCCAAACCCATCTGTTCTCTGATTGGATTGTTACATTTGTGATTGACATGACATTCACCAATCAGATGAAAGGAAGAAAAATAGGGTCAAAATTCGTACTTGTAACTTGCAGGGGTTTTTTTGCTAAGTCCACACACAAATCTTTTTTACGCATACAAATCTTTTTTACGCACGCGCAAATCTTTTTTACACACACAAATCTTTTTTACGCACGCACAAATCTTTTTTACACACACAAATTTTTTTTACACACACACAAATCTTTTTTACGCACGCACAAATCTTTTTTACACACACAAATTTTTTTTACACACACACAAATCTTTTTTACGCACGCACAAATCTTTTTTTACACACACACAAATCTTTTTTACGCACGCACAAATCTTTTTTACACACACAAATCTTTTTTACGCACGCACAAATCTTTTTTACACACACACAAATCTTTTTTTACACACACACAAATCTTTTTTACGCACGCACAAATCTTTTTTTACACACACACAAATCTTTTTTACACACACACAAATCTTTTTTACACACACACAAATCTTTTTTACGCACGCACAAATCTTTTTTACACACACACAAATCTTTTTTACACACACACAAATCTTTTTTACGCACGCACAAATCTTTTTTACACACACACAAATCTTTTTTACACACACAAATCTTTTTTACGCACGCACAAATCTTTTTTACACACACAAATCTTTTTTACGCACGCACAAATCTTTTTTTACACACACACAAATCTTTTTTACGCACGCACAAATCTTTTTTACACACACAAATCTTTTTTACACACACAAATCTTTTTTACGCACGCACAAATCTTTTTTACACACACAAATTTTTTTTACACACACACAAATCTTTTTTACAAGTACAAAATATTTATGACCACATTTTGAGCCCATAGGGAGGCAGGAGGAGGAGAGACCCGAGGCAGCCGCCGGTGTTCCAGATCAACTGGCGTTTAGATCAACTGGCGTTGGTCGAACAGATGTGTGGCAGTCTTGCGTTTCAGGAGCTCCTACCGACAAACCAGCAAAAAAACGCCAAATGTGTCACCTGTGACACTTGTGAGGTTGTCTCAAACACACTCCGTCAGTCTTGATGCTGTTGAACAACAAAATGTTTAAAAATGTGGCGAGTTTACCTGGTGATATCCTCATGCGCGACGCGATCGCGAAAACGGCAAACAAGTAACACCACGCCGTTGTTGTTCACGGGACAGCAAGAGTAAACGATCGGGAGACCCTTGTCGTCGTTATCGTTCCACTCGCACGGTTTATTTCACCGAATTCAGCGTTTTTGCTCCACAACTAAAGCGAGCAGTTTGCTCTGTGCACCAACATGGAGTCGAGTCAACCAGCGCCACCTCTGGCCAAGTGCCACAGCCTACAGCCAGATCAACTGGTGACACACATCTGCAGCACGTTTGAATTCGTGTCATGCACATTTGTACCTTTCAACTGTGTCTGTTTGTGCGTCATGCAAATAAACCTTTGAAATGATATCATGTATTTATTATCAGCCTACATTTGTACAAAATGCCAAATGACATACACATAGTCATAAGAATCACCATCCTGATATCAACACTTATGCCCATAAGAAAAATGTCGTGAACAAATATATGACACACCAATATTTCACCAGTGTTGTAACTCACATGTCGCCAGCATAGTCTGCCTGTGTCCACCCTCTGCAAACGCACATTTCAGAGTTGGATGTGATATACAGTCTGCATAAGTGTGGTCAATCCCATAACGATCCGTAAGGGGATGGCAGCTACGCTGAATGTACAGCAGTCACACAGTGATCAGCAATAAACAGTCCCCAAAACTTGCATATAATCCCCAATGTGGAGCCCATCTACTGACTACCACATAGCAGCTGGACCAGTCCCCAATGCAGGTCAGTCCACTGCTGCCACCTGTGGCCAAGTACCATAGCCTACCACTAGATTAACTTGTGACACACATCTGCACCTGCTGCTATGATCACATTGAGTAAAGGCTGAGTGGCTGCACTCACACGTGGTGCATCTAAATCTACCCACAAACATGTTGAAAGATGCAATGCCAGCAATGTGGATTGTCAACACTGACAACAATCAGTAAGCAAAGACAACAGGGATCATTTGTTTCTGTTTATTTAGCACCCACAACATTTGTAGTCGCCTTCTGCACAGGGGAAGTCCACACACACCGTGTGGTACCACTTTCCACAGAAGGTGCATTCAGTCTGCAAGATTGAATGAGATTGTCAGGGTCATTGTCTGACTGTTTATTACTAATCACCTGCTGTACATTCACAGTAACTGCCATCTCCTTATAAATGTTTATTAGATTGACCACACTTATGCAGACTGTATATCACAACCAACTCTAACATGTTTGTTTGCAGAGGGAAGACACAGGCAGACTATGCTAACGACATGTGATGTTACAACACTGGTGAAATATTAGTGTGTTCACGACATTTTTCGTATGGGCAAAAGTATTGATATCAGGATGGTGATTCTTATGTGTATGTCATTTGGCATTTTGTACAAATGTAGGCTGATAATAAATACATGATATCATTTCATTCATTTCAAAGGTTTATTTGCATGACGCACAAACACACAATTGAAAGGTACAAATGTGCATGACACGAATTCAAACGTGCTGCAGATGTGTGTCACAGGCTGATCTGGCTGTAGGCTGTGGCACTTGGCCAGAGGTGGCGCTGGTTGACTCGAGTCCATGTTAGTGCACAAAGTAAACTGCTCGCTGTAGTTGTGGAGCAAAAACGCTGAATTCGGTGAAATAAACCGTGCGAGGGGAACGATGACGACGACAAGGGTCTCCCGATCGTTTACTCTTGCTGTCCTGTGAACAACATCGGCGTGGTGTTACTTGTTTGCTGTTTTCGCGATCGCGTCGCGCATGAGGATATCACCAGGTGAACTCGCCACATTTTTAAACATTTTGTTGTTCAACAGCATCAAGACTGACGGAGTGTGTTTGAGACAACCTCACAAGTGTCACAGGTGACACATTTGGCGTTTTTTTGCTGGTTTGTCGGTAGGAGCTCCTGAAACGCAAGACTGCCACACATCTGTTCGACCAACGCCAGTTGATCTAAACGCCAGTTGATCTGGAACACCGGTCCGAGTGTCAGGTGAACTGAACTTCAGGTAAGAAGTTATGACCTGCAGTCTATCTGGGTCAGATATAAACCAAGTTTAGGTGGAGTTTATTTTCATTGTACTGACTTTTTACAGCCAGTTACAATAACTCGTACTGCGTACTAGCTAGCATGACGAAGTTTCTATACAGCTGTTCGGTTGCTATGATGTTACTGATAGTGAACTTTATTTTATTCATAAGGTTAGTTAGTAGAGTTGCCAACGGCTCCTTAAAAATGGAATGGTCCCTCATTCAGAGAAAATATTAAGCTGAGAAGAGACGCAGTTTGACCCGGACTTTAGCTAGAATGGAAAAAGACACAAAGCTGGATTTATTCTGTCTTTACGCTGCACAGCTGCCTCTTCTCTCACCCCCCCCCCCCCCCCTCCCTCTTCTGTTTCTACTTCAATCATGAAACTGATCAATGATCAGCTGATCGGCTTTTCTCTCTTGTTTGTTTATCGCCCACTTTGCGCCAGAAACAGGAAACCAGCGGATGTCGCGCTAAACAACAGCAGCACATTTAAGCTTGATCAGCTGTTGTTAGAATTTATTTAATATTAATTTCTAGTATCAGCTGATGTTTGCTGGAGCCACAGCTGTAAAAGCTGCTGGTCATGATATCAGTTTGGATATGTGGTGAGAGGGAAACATGAGGATGAATCCAGGAGATGTCCTTACTGAACCATCAGAGCTGAACAGGTGATGGAGAAACAAGTTTACCTTTTAGGTGACATGGATAAGTTGAAGGGAAGTTATGAACTGTTTCTGAGAGACAAATAACACCAATATCATTTTCTAAGTAGCTGACAGCTGATAGCTGTGCAGGGGCGGATCTAGCAAAGTTTTGCCAGGGGGCCAGGTAGGGCATTAACAGGGAGAGGGGGGCACAAAGAAATACTTTTCTTTCTTATTCTCATTTAAAATATCTAGCTTTTATTAAATACTTATCTGAATCTTGCGAACAAAGTTTTTATCTGACGTAAAATGTATAGAAATCATACATATACCAACAAGACAGTGTACATCACTGTCACAACAGCATTTGTTTTCAGTCAAAGGCTTTATGGCTTTAATACCTGGTGGGCCGGTCTGTAGTGAAAATGCCTGATTTTCTGTCCCAGTCCAGCCCTGCAGGTTAATACTGGCAGTGTCATCATGCCAGCTGACTGTATTTCATCATCAGCCAGTGTTGTTCTTTATACATCAATATTACCAAAGTTTACCATAAGGCAGCATAGAAAGTATTTACTTGCTTTCAGGTTTTATTCAAATGTTAGTCTTTTCATTTGTTTCCCCACTTTTTTCCTGTTTCAAAATCAAACACCAGTTTGTGAGAAGAGTATCTTCTTTTTTTTAATAGGCATTGGTTTTGCATTGGCATTGGCTAATTTGCTAATTGTATGATAAAAATGTTTGTATTTTAATATACAAAAATGTTTTTGCCCAAAACATATGTGCACTACATGTCAGTAAAATACTATGCAAATATTGATGTCCTTGACTGCTGAATAAACACTGACTGATTGTATCTCTTGTTCTTTATCATCACAGTATCTAAAAACTTTGCACCGTAGTGGTTAAAATCTCATTCTAATGAGAGTTAAAAGTGCATTCGGTTATTAGGTTTATAGGGTTATTGAATTATGGTTAACGGTTGGTAGAATTGTTTTTAACATTATCTGCCAATTACATCTGCCACCCTTCTCCAAATCTGTGCCCCTACGTGGCCCCCCCAACAAAAATTTTCTAGACACGCCACTGGTCCTAAGTTTAATATTTTCTATGTACACATTAGGCCGCTTCCCTTATCGTTGTCACAATAACTGCATGTCAATGAGAATTGTGATTTTTGTGAAATATCAATATTGCTGTACATTTATTGTTTCAGACTAAGTTATAGATTAATTGTACAATTTTCAATATCTCCATAATAATATTGTAAACATTAATTTTTTTGATAATTGTGAAGTGACAACCTGAAAGCTGATAGTTTTCCTGCAAGTCTGATTGGTGACTGATCAAGGGCGTAGATTTGGTTTTGGCATTGGTGGGGACGGATGATTCAACCACCGAACCCTGCCCGGTTTCTTTTTTTTTTCCTTTTTGTTTTTGCTTCTTAATAAAAAGAGGAGAAATATACTTGCCTACATATCCTATTCTACGTGCTTATAAACAATTTAAAATCACAATTCATAGTTTTATATGTGAATTATATAATGTTAAGTTACTATTAAACAAATGACTGACTAAGTATTTTAGGCTTTAGTTTACTTCAGCCATATTCCATATAAATCAGGTATCATACAAAAATAAAAATAGCTTCACATACAGTCATGACAATAAAAGAATATGACTTTAAGGACTTAACATCATTACTTCAGTTATAGTACACCAACATCTCTGATACATTAGCACTAAGGGAACACTGAATGACCTGCTGGTTTTTGTCCATAAAACTGCTCATCTAAGATGACCACAAAGTAAAAGATCTCTCAGCAAAATTATGCAACAGTTTAGGCACTATTGCCCCGATCAAATCAGTGAGCTGAGACTTTCTATTCTCAACATGAACTACTGTTACAGCAACAGACATGGACTACTGGTGTCCCACACAACAACTCAATGTCCACTATGTGAAGGAGCCAAACACATGCCTGCTCCTCTCGTTAACTGAGATAAACTGCTGGCATATTTGTTTTACATCTATACTGTCCAGTCTCTCCTGGTGGACATACAGCAGCATTGTTTAATCTCATTTGAGTCATTGTTGACCTTAGCCATGTTTTTAGTCTTCTGAGAGCACTGAAGCTTCTTTCAGCCTCAGTACATGCATTTTATCCTCAGATTACAATTATTATTCTGTGCTTGATGTGCCTCACCTTTGGCCCTGGCTCTTCCCCTCTGACTGCACTAGGTCATATTGCCACCTGATAAAATAACACATTGATTCGTGCCATATAAAAAGTGAGACATGGGAATTCAGATTCTTTGTCAAATATACACTAATGAATCAATTTACATCAGCAGCCTAACAACTGTCATGATAATAAATACTAGTTAATCTATAGCACTAAATCATCAGTCAGTCACCTGTGACCTCGCCTCTTCACCTCTGTCTGAGCTACAACATGGCAGAGCTGCCTCTGTCACCTGACAAATAGGACATACATGACAATAAGCTGCTTCAGTGTTTCTGTCAATTTGTGCAGATCTTGACTCATCAGTAATGTTTGTAGGGTGAGTGCATTTTTAAAACAATTTGTGCAAACTGCACTACAAGGTGGATATTTGCAAAATCATGACTACCTCATGACATTTTGTCTCAAAAATTAACCTATGAATATGTCAGTGCCATTAGGATTAAATTATTGTGTCACCAACATTTTAATGTTAGACATATAATTTTAACAGCCTCTGTAAACTAATATCCTGACTTGCTCAAAGCTGCCGTTTTCTCTGACAGTTTCAATCAAAATTAGAAATGCTACTCTGAGACTGAGATAACTAATAGTGCTGCCTGTTGTGCAGTTAATTTCCAAAACACGTTAATCGTGGTTACATACGATTTTAGACTGATGTGGGCCAAAGCCTAGCATAGCCTGTAACGTTATTGTGACGGACACATTTTATGAGTTAATTTGGCTTTAAGTGACTTGTAGGTTTCTTTGAAAAATACTTATATCCAGGATCTTCCTTTTTGCTGCCATCCTCCTCTCCTCCTTGCAGCGCAGGCTTGCCGCTGCTAAAACTAAACACAGCTCCCTGAAAGGCACAGCCAATCACATTGGCCATATTTGTCACATGAGGTAGGACTCCAGTAGAGGACGTAATTTAACTCCTTCTGCACCGCTGAGTGAATGAGACGTTGACAGATCGTTTTTTTCCCCTCTCTATCGGGTTTGATTTTCTTTACTTGAATAGATCAAATTATTGGTGGGGACAATTCAATAATCGCTGGATATTGGTGGGGGCGTGTCCCTTCCGTCCATGCCAAATACGCCCTTGTGACTGATGTAAACTTCAACTTTAATGATTGGTGGACGCATTCATGATTATATCCATTAATCATAAACAATTATTTCCAGTGGTTCAGTTACCAGTGAAGTGTACATCCACTCAGCCTGATGAGTTTTGAGCACACGCCTAAATTACTCACCCAAAAAACATGTCTATTTTAAGGTGGCGTCACATTTTGTATCTAGCTAGATGTCTAACCTGTATGTCCCGTTTTGGGGATTATCATATTTGACCGAGGTAGCGATTATTACTTTCCTTTTGTGCATGACTCTCAGGCTGAACTTGAGTCTTAAGGTGAAGACAAACAGAAACCTGCTGCAACCTTCCCAGCAATCTCAAACATGCTGACATTTACATAGAGAAAGCTGATGGGAATGTTTTTTGTTTTTCACGTCTGTCAAGATATTTTGAACTGACTCTGGCACTGCAGTACTCATCCTCTGAGTACCAGGAGTATACCATACAGACATTAAGAGTAACTAATCTAAGATTTTATGCTGTATTTCACTACTGACTCACAGACTAATGCTGCCGTCCCCAGAGCTCCATCTCTGGCATGACAGAAATATTTATAAATAAAGTAAGGCAATACAAATAGGAAGCAAAATTAGCAAATACAGAATATGGTTTGAATTGGCTTAAAAACAAATCAAAAATAATTTTTGCTTAAGCTGTTTTATTTATTATTATTATTTGTTAGATACAGTAACAAGCAAAGAGAAAAAATCACTTATGACTAAACCTTTCTTTCTCACAATCATTGCAGACTTGTAAAACAAAATCTCTTTTAAAATTTTAATGAAACTCTTCTAAGTAATCAAACAGATAAACTGAGAAGATGGTGTAACCCTATTGGCAAAGGTAATAAGTTGCTTGAGGGGCTGAAGACAGCATTGCTTTTCTGAAAATGGCCATTTTTGAGAACAGTGCGGTGATCTGAATTCGTCTTGTGAATGGAGAGGATATCAGTTTAGCACAGAGTCCTCGTCAGTGAGTGCTGAAATAAAAATTGTTGACGGTGACAGATATCAGCACTGTCGTGAACTCATTTCCAGTTATTGAGAACTTGTTTCCTCATGCCACAACAGGGCAAAACAGATACGTTAAAGGTGGACTGAGTAGCTCAATAAGTTTGTTTTAAAAAATACATATTGTAGCACTTTGTTATAGGTTCAACTCATTAGACAAGAAATAAACAACATGCCCATTAAACAATAAAGTTTCATTGATTAGTAGGTATGCTTCTCCTGTGGCTTGAGAGATAGAGCTAATCTTTGCAGCATACTAGTGCAAGAAACTGAACCCTGAGTTACCCCTGATGCTTCTGTGTGACTATTAGGTTAAACAGGCTTGAAGGCAATGATGTCATGATCTCGGGTCTTTTGACCCAGCGTTTTGTGTTTTCTATTATTGTGATGTATTTTGGTTCTGGTTTTCTTGCTCTTTGGTTTTCGGTTCTGTTCTTCCTCAGTTTAGTGTTTAGTCATTTCTGCCTGTGTATTCCTCTGTGTAAAGTCCGTGTTTCTTAGTCTGTGTCTTTGCATGTGTGAGTTCCTGTTTTATTTTGAAGGTCTGTTTCTTTTGTCAGTGTTTCTAGTTTCGCTTCCCCTTGTCTTGTTATGTTCAATTAATGCCAGCCGTGTCCCCCTCCTGTTTCCCATTCTCTGATTGCCCTGTGTGTATTAAAGCCCTGTGTTTTTGTGTGCGCTTTGCTGGTTTGTCTGCGTGATCGCTCGCCTGCTTATGTTTTTGCTCTGTGTATCCCTGCATGTCTGTTTTTGGTTTCAGGTTTATTTTGTTAGTTTTTCTGGTTTAGGTTTTATTCTCGCCTTGCTGTTTGTTTTCACCCACCTTATAAAATAAAGCTCACTCTCGTCAAAAGTTGCATCTTGGGTCCTACTCTCGAACTCCACACGTCTGCCGCGCCAGACGTAACAAATGAGGCTTGTAGTAATCCATCCATAGTAGTCCATTTAGCAATCTAGTTGTTTGTTTTTGTTTGTTTGTTTGTTTGTTTTGGGAGGGGTTAGTTTTGTTTATATCAGAATTATTGTGCTACATTAATATGGTGATATTAATGTTGTATTAATGATGTTTTTCAGTTCACACTACATATTACAACACAAACACAACACAGTGAAGGCAGATGGCTCACAGTAATGAGATCGTCTCATTAAGGCAATGTGGTAATCCCTCCTTAAACTTGTTTTTAATTTGACTGAAAAGACATATCTATAAAATGCATTTCCTTTAGACTTACTTTGTAACCTCAACCTCAAGGTTAAGGTCAATTTCTGAAAATCACCTAGGATTTTCATATTTATACCACAGGTGCATCTACTGGTGTCCACCAGTATTTTGTTTTCTAAAATGTGGTTTTGTTTGTATTTCAGTAACAAGTGGTCTTCTCTATACAAGGAAGAATATCAGAGCAATAGGTTGCTGTAGTCATCAAATATCAGAGACAAGTGCTACTTTTTCAGACCCAATATCAAGTAAAGTAAACGTTGTCTTACAATAATGCCAACTGAGCAATTTGCTTGCTTGTGGCTGGTGAGCCCTACAATCTCTTTTCTTATTTATGCTCTTGGCCTGTTCTGCATCTACATCTCACACACTTCAATACATCCTCAATGGATCCCATGTGACTAATTCTTTTTCTGTTAGAGTTGCTGAATTTCTGCCCCTCTGCCTGATCTCAGAACAGCCAACCTGACGGAAACTGAAGCCAGCAGCAGCTTCTGGTCTCTAATTGTGTTCAGTGAGCTGCAAGACCCTCAGCTCAGCAAACAGCAGTCAGTCACTATCAGCAGATGGCCTTTCATCAGGTGGGTGTTTGTTACTGTTTTCCATGGGAGTTTGTGATACCCTGAGCTATACCTGTGCACTGTTTTCGTTTGGCTGGATAGGGGCACATACTTGGATCTTATAGGTCAGTGCTTTGTACATGAGGTGTGTACAGTATAAATGTAATATGTTTACCATTTGGTTTGTTTCTCCATAGAAGAGAAGCAGGAATACTGTCAAAGATTGTACTGAAGGCGCTTACAGTCTTGCAGGATTTGTTGTGGACTGATCAAAACATTATAGTGTATGTGTTTTTTTCTTGTATGTGTTTGCTGCTTACATGGACAACCCCACACAAAGTATTTAAATGCCATATTACGTCAGGACGTAACAGGTGACATCAGCAGCCTAGCTTGCGTTCTGGCTAAATACCACAAACAGGTTTAGGCACCTCATTCTCAAACTTGACTCGGAAGCTAGACACTTCTTCACCTGAAGAACCGACTGTAAAAGAGTAAGTTCAAATAATTCTTTGTTTTTGTTTGTTTAATTTGCTTCATTTAAATCTGAGAATGGTATGCCACTGTTTTCCAGTTATTAAGATATTAAGATATAACTAAAAAAGGGAAGAGATTGATCTTACTTTTTTCTTAATTTTCATGTTTAAAGTTGCCCTGTTAGTATCTGAAAGTATAACAATGAAACATTTTTTTTTATCACAAATAGTTACTAAAAACTTTATTAAGACATATTTGATTAAAAGTTACAAGACAAGAATGTAATAAAACATCAATAAATGTAATTAACATCATACAAATAAATGTAGGGAAACAAAAGGAATGAAGGTAAATTAAAACAAAGCAGCTACTTGTATATGAAATTGTTAAGACTACTCACTCTACATCAACAACTTTATCTGTTGACGAATGCAGCACTGACAGAACCTAAAATATATATATAAAAGTCAGTTTAGTCAAATTATAACTGTAATACATTAGATAAAGTTCAAATGTGTTTGACCTACTTATGAGTAGCATATAAGTGAAATAATGTCCAATTTCCTGTTTAGGGTTAGATACCATATGCTTATGTGCATCACTGATTACGTTATATTATTTTCAAATACTTTAAGTTTTCTTTTATTTCTCAGAGGTTGTCTGTGAATGTGTTTCAAGCCCTGGATGTTTATCTTCTTGGTGTCTGGTTAAATACCTTATAGCACTATATTTACATTCTGAAACTGATTGCTAGAAATCAGGAGTGTCAAACTCATGTGGAACTATAACTAGATGTGGAAAATTAATCTTGTGAGACTTGACAAGTGAAGTAATGCCGCTGGTTCATTTTAATAACTTTGAAAAAACCTTATAGTTGTAGGTTTGTTATGGGAAGAAAAAAAAGCACAACATGGAAATTGAAGGTGCCATAAAGTCAAAAAATGCCATCTGTTACTGTAATTATCCACTTTTGCAATTGAAGGTGAAAATGGCATCAGTGTCATCCAGCTCTCATCTCAACAAAACTGTGCGGCAGCAGTACATGAGCCTGCCTCAAGGACAGAAATGCCAGGTCACCTACATCTGGATTGATGGCACTGGAGAGACACTTCGGAACAAGACGAGAACTCTAGACACAGAACCAAAAAGCATAGAAGGTGAATGGCATTTTTAATAAGCTCTAACCTTTTGGGGTGAGAGGCACTTAGTCTAAAACTTAATGTTTAATTAGCTTTATAGTGAAGGGCAGCTTTTCTACCCTTTCAATTTGTTATTACAACCTGCCCGATGAGGCTTTGATTGACGTGTTTATTGAGACTCTGAATGTCTACAAGACTGTGAGCCAACTGCTTTCAAAACATTATGGGGGTGCACCTGGCACATGCCCATTCATACAATATTAATTAAAAAACTGAAAGTAACACTAAAACTGTCATGTCTGAGGACTCAGTGTTTTGTTTCTTCATAATATGTTATGTTCTTGTTTATTCTGGTTATGTCTTTCATTATGATTTGCCATTTGTTAGGTTTCTGTTCTGTGCCTGCCCTGGTCCCACGTATCTGTGTTCCGTCTGTCCTTGATGTTATTATGTCTGCTCATGAGTGTGTTAAGCTCACTGTCTAGTCTGGATCTCTGTGTCTGTCATGTACTTCCTGTTTTACTTTGAAGGTCTATGTCTTATGTCAGTGCGTTCAGTTTTGTGCTCTCCCTGTCTTGTCTGCGTAATCAGTGTCAGCCATGTCTCCCAGCTGTTTCCTCTCAGTCCTGTTTAGTATCTGCGTCTTCCCCTGCTAAATTTACACTGTGTGTTCCTTTTGCTAGCTCGCCTGCCTGTTTAGTTTGTTTTGTATTCTCAGTTTAGTTAGTTTTCTGTTCTGTTGTTATCCAGCAATAAAGCTGAGTGTTTTGAGTTTACGTCTGCCTCTGTGAGTCCTGCTTTTGGGATTCCTTCCTGCCTTCACACAGCCATGACAGAAACTTAAAAGAACTAAATAAAAGCTAAACATTTTCAAATGAAAAAAATAAACTGAAAGAAGTAAATCCACTGTGGAAACTCACTGAAATCTAACTGATTTATTATTAAATAGAATATTCCAGGTGTGTCTAAGCTTGAGAAGTTAGTGTGCTCGCTGTCTTTTCTTAATTTGTCTTCGCTACCAGAGAACTTTGGCACATTTTACTGTAATTGTGCTCTTTTATGTTTGTCTTTTTTCCCCATTGTCCTGTTACATTTATTTGTGTCTACTTTTAGTAACAGGGCCAGATCTCACCAAGCAGATAGTATGAATGGGAATTTTCCATGACATCTCTATTAACGTAGTTATCAAGTTAATCAGGTTTCACTTTAAAAAAGAATGTGAACACTGACGCCTAATCAGAGGAGTAATAAGAAGTCTCTATTTTTAGAAATACCTGAGTGGAACTTTGATGGCTCAAGCACCTACCAGGCCGAAGGCTCCAACAGTGACATGTACCTCATCCCGGTCTGCATGTTCAGGGATCCATTCAACCTTGACCCCAATAAACTGGTTCTCTGTGAGGTCCTGAAGTACAACCGTTTACCTGCTGGTACATTTTTTTCAGTCCATGCTTTTTACCCTTAACATCGTCTAAGATCATAATAATAGACTGCTCTGACTTTTATTTTAGAAACTAACCACAGAGCAAGTTGCAACAAAGTGATGGAAAAGGTCAAAGAGCACCATATTTGGTTCGGTATGGAACAGGAGTACACACTTCTGGGAACAGATGGACATCCATTTAGCTGGCCTCCAAATGGATTCCCAGCACCCCAAGGTAACCGAGCTGTCATTTTTTTTACTGTTTTTTATACAAATACTGCAGTGACGACCCCATTGCCAGCTTGTGGTAAATCCTTGTGCTATTATCTGGGTCACGGAGAGTGTGGAGTGAAGCAATATCCCACAAAATGATACACATTTACATTTAAAGTCAGAGAAGCAGAGGTAATGACAGAATTTCTCAGAAACAAAACAGACACTTTCCAAGAATGACAGGGTATGAAATCAGACAAAAGGAACAAAACCAAAAGTAGACTAGCACAGCTGATACGTTTCTAAACTTTAACAAAGGCTTTCACATTCTTAAGGAGCTTGTAAATCCATTCAGATTCTCTGAGCACCACACTTCTCTTTCCCACATGTTATCATTATTTTATTCAAGTTAGCACAGTGGTCAGTGCTATACAAAGGATTTCTGTAAAGTTAGAAAAGAAGTAGACAAATCATTTCTCAGACACTTCATATTGTAAATGTTTGTAATTTTTGTCTGAAAACAAGCATCACAAATGCACTTTTTATAGGCTCAGAACCTAAATGTTTATAGCCGTCGTACAGTTTTCATACAGTGTATCTTGATATTGTGGTTTTTCATTTGTGTCATCATGTGTCCTCAGGTCCTTACTACTGTGGGGTGGGGGCCAACAGCGCTTATGGAAGGGACATTGTGGAGTGCCACTACAAGGCCTGCCTCTATACTGGGATCAAAATCTGCGGTACTAATGCTGAAGTTATGCCATCTCAGGTAACTGAAAGTACTACTCCAATACATGGCAGTAGCACTTTATAATAAACATAGGTAATTAAATGTATGTAATATTTATTAATCACTGGTTACAATGTATTTTGTGTTTCTTTATGCCATTAACTTTTCTGCGATCTTGAGTTTTGGTTAGTAATAAATCTTTTATTACTACTCAATGAGCCTTTTCATTATAGGGCATCACGGAGTTGTTTTATTCAGAAAAACATGAAATAATTAAAAACTATTCTTATCTTCTAGTTCTCCTGCTTTGGATTTCTGCCAGTTGGATTTTTAGCTTCTTGTTTCGTTTTTATAACACCCAGAAAAGGTTGCATCACATTTCTTTTGTTTCCATTGCATTTTTCTTTTTGCATCGACGAGATACGTTTTGTGACATTGAGATGGGTAGATGGGTACACCTCCCCAACATACCACGCATAACATGGCTTTCTATGAAATACTCACGCTGCTACAGTCCAGTGATGCCACACAATAAAAAAAACAGTCTCACCCCAAACTTGAACCACAATTCCTGAACTTAACCAGCTAGTTTAAAACAGAAAATAAAATGATAGCAAAAGAGAAAGTAACAAAAGGCAAAACAGCACAACCTCCCTACTGAAATGCAATTTAAAACAAGTATAGGTTATAGTGACTATAAAGTCAGCTACAACTTTATTTACAATTTATTAGCTGTCCAAATAAAGTGGATGGCTCAACAGTATTTAATGACCACATACAAACATTAGTTATGACTTTACAGTTAATTCAGACAATGTTAATTTGATACAATACGATGACTAAATATTGTTATATATTACAAACATATGACATATTTATGAGACAAGCTATTTATCCCAGAACCTGGGGAAATACTCTGGTACAGCAGCCAAAACATTCAAAACAACCTACCTAAAAAAATATAAAAAACAACATTACAAAACAAAATTCTTCAGAGGAAAATGAGCTCAATGACGCAGAAAACACTGAGCTCAAAAAACTGAAATTTAATACACAGATAAATATGAAACATAAATATAATTCACAAGTGATTTCCAAGCAAATACTAGGCCATTAGCAAATGTTACTCATTATAATTTCTTTGTTTTCTAACAGTCAAAAAAAACTATCAAATTGCAGTTAGCTAAACGTATCATTTATTAACAGTGTTAATGTTTTCACCTCGAACATTTCCCTCTTGTCTCTGCATCTTTCTTTTTCTCTGGCTTCAGTGGGAATACCAGGTGGGCCCCTGTGAGGGCATCGAGATGGGGGACCATTTGTGGGTCTCACGTTTCCTTTTGCACCGTGTCTGTGAAGATTTCGGGGTTGTAGCAACTCTGGACCCCAAACCCATGAAGGGCAACTGGAACGGGACTGGTTGCCACACAAATGTCAGCACCAAGGAGATGAGGGAAGAAGGAGGACTGCAGTAAGTAAACTCCAGACTTTCAAAAGATACACATACAAAAGCTCTTCATTGTACTACAAAAAGGAGGACCAGTGGCACATTTGAAAAGCTTAAAAACAGCTTGTATTTTCTTATTATTTTTTATTTTAAGTATTTCTTTAAATTAAATAAAATGCAGCACTATATCCCCTCACCAGATACTTTATTGGATACTCTATGTATGCAATAAATTTGATTCAAGAAACGGGAAGAAATTATGTGTGTTTTTAAGTGACTGACTGCTAGTAACAAATTACCCAAAGATACAATTTTAAATTGGTTCTTTCCTAAGTTGTAGTGTAAATAAGTTATTCCCTTAAGTGAGATTCATAGATAAAAGTCTTCAGTGGCTTAACAAAAAAACAAAAAAAAAAACATTCTCTGAAAACGATCAAATACAAGGACTTGACTATAAAATGGTTTTAAAAAGCAGTCAATATCCAGAGCAAAACTTTGAAAGACCTTCAGAAAACCTGGAAAACTGTTGCTCAAGACCTGTATTTAAAAATTACAATAATGTCCTCTTAGAAGCAAATATGAAGAAAAGAGTGATGCTGTCTTAATCTTTACTAATCATGCTTAAACAACTGTTCACTGATGCTCAACATACTGCCTTCTCAAACATAGTAATAAATGGAAACTTCAGTAAAAATACATGTTTCTTTGATGGCAGGTACATTGAGAAGGCTATCGATAAGCTGGGGAAAAAGCACCCTGAGCACATTCGTGTGTACGACCCTCATGAAGGCAAGGACAACATCAGGCGCCTCACAGGTCTCCACGAAACCTCCAGCATCCACGACTTCTCTGCTGGAGTGGCCAATCGAGGTGCCAGCATCCGCATCCCACGGCAGGTGGGGCAAGAGAAGAAAGGGTACTTTGAGGACCGCCGTCCCGCAGCAAACTGTGACCCGTATGCAGTGACGAAGGCCATCGCCATAACCTGCCTATTGGAAGAAGAAAAAGGAGCCAAGTAGTAGAAAAGTGCTGCCTTTTTTAAAATTATATAATTTGTATAATATAGATAATATATATAAAATGTATAAAGCAACACAGACCTGTCTGTGAGTTAACTTGAACTGGAGTAAAAGGATTCACTACAAGATGAAGAAGCCTGGAAGTAGATGTATGTTTTTCCTCTGAGCCTCTATACTGCTGCAAACGATTACTGCTCACTATGCTCCCTAAACTATTAATAACTGCTACTTTAAACTTGTGCTCCATCTGTAACCGCTGAGGAATGAAATAAAGATAATGGTGCTATGATTGCCTTCTTATCTATTTATGTCAGAAAGTCTCCATATACTTCACTTGTCATTGGTATGACTGTTGTAGAAATGTCCTTACATATTAGTGAATTTGTTGTTAGCACTCTTGCTGAGTGCCTAAACCTCAGCTGGCATCATATGTATCATCCAGTCTGGCTTTGCCTTACTCTTATCCAGTTTTGCCTCCAGTGGAACAGGCTGGCTGTACTGCCACTTTACCCACTTACTGCCAGAGATACCACTCCTTCATCCTGATAGCATACCTATTTCAAGTATCAACGTGATGCAGCTGCTACTTTTGGGCTCATATGGGATCTCCAACCTTGCCCTATCTTGCTTTACCACTGGTAAGACATCTGATTTCTCTCTACTTAAGGTGGCTTGGGGCAACCATCTTGGTAACCATACAAATCTGAAATAGCAGTTCCTCCTTCCAAACACTTACAAACTTACAAAGTACATTCTGCCAACCTGATCTCTCCACAAATAAGTGGTGTGGGACCCAGAAGCCTTTGATAGTTTTGCTCGATGTGTTGTGTTATGTGGTTTTCATGTAGATAAGCTACTGCGAAAGGGACCGGTTGCTATAAAGACGGGTTTGTTGAGCACAGCCTCTGTCATTCCACTGACGAGTGGAACTGACAAAGCATATACACTGCCTGGCTGCATGTGAAATCACAGGCCAAGCATATCTCCAGTGGGGGAGCTGACATGCTTCAGGATCAGACCAAGCAAGTTAACAAAGGCAAAAAGATGCAGGGACACTCGTCCTCTGTTTACTACAATAGCCAATTAAACACTTCCCAAAGTAAACACTAAATAAAACTTTACTGCCAGTACTGTGAAATTTTGATTTATGAAAATTGAAGCAAAAAACTGCCACCCCAGAGCCTGGGCCTAAACATTATTGATACACTGTGGGATCATCTCAACAGAAAATGAAACACAATGCAGCCATATTCCAACAAACAGCTTTAGAAAGTGCTTCAAGAAGCCTGGAGAGCTATTCCTGAAGACTGGTTTAAGAAATTACAAGAAATCTTGCCTAAGAGAGTTGTATTTCCATTTATGTTTGCATATGATTGAACAAATCACTGCTCCTTTCTCCAATTTTCCAAGCAAAATATAAAGTAATGAGGGATCCTTCAAGACCTTTGCACAGCACTATAGTTAAGGCAATAAGTCTGATCTGTGTTAGCAGAATCACAGAAAAATAGTAATCTTAAAATAATAAACCAGATGTTGAAGCTTTTTGCACTTGTCCACCAGATGGAGCTATTGGAGTAATTTTCATTACCCGCATCTTATTCAGCAAATCAAAACCTGTAATTTACCCAGTCAGAGGTCAACGTGTTACGGAGACTTGTTAGCTGGCTCTTTATAAAGGGATAAGAGTGGTGTGGTTTTTAAAATATTTAAGGATTTAACCACAAAATAGGGGGAACCACGATCTTTGCAGGCACATGGTGAGTTACACCCACATGGATCCATCTCAGGTGATGCTGGGCGTACCTAACATATGGTGTTAACATCCTATCATGTTACTTACAGACATGCAATCGCCTCATTTGCGGCCTGGCACCGTCAAAATGATTCACGATCCAAGCTGTTTTTGCAACATGAGTAAACAAACAAGGTGAAACTGAGAACAAGAAGAAGAAACAATGAGATTCTTTGAACTATATTAGATGCCACCACATAACAGATTTCCATGGATACAGGCAGTAACTTGGCAACTATGGTGTTTTGTCTGTTGTCATGGGAACACTTTTCTTTTACTGAGCATAAAACCAGCCTGTGTGTATGGAGGATTAAAACAGCCAAATTTAAAAATATAAATAAATAAATACATAAGTGAATAACTCAGCAAATAATTTCATTTAGAAAATATGTATATTTCTCGAGGTATTTGAGGCATGAATCTGGCATTAAATGACCAACTAGCAACAAGCTCAACCTAATTTTCATTCTTAAAAGTGTATTAACTGTAAGGTCAGGTTAGGTAACAGGCTTGATATAGTGGCGACAGATCTATCACAAGACTCACACAGAGAGACAGACAACCACGAACTCTCACATCCACACTTCTGACCAATTTAAGTTCACCAATTAACCCAACAAGCATGACTGTAGAGGAAGAGGAACGATATTTTTTCTGTTGTGGTAAATGCAACACATTAAGCCTCTTGAAAAAAAACTGTGTATACAGTACAGACGGTCTTATCTGTGAGCCTTTTATACACAAACGCGATCAAAACATTTACATATACAGCTCTAATCACATCACTGAAGCTACACAATGAGACAGGAAGTATAGTCAGGGATGGGAAGTACCGTCTCAGAGAGAGGAAGTATGCACTGAAACAGAAACTGTGCGAGCAGTGGGGAGGGTTTTAATTTGAATTCATGCTAATTCTCCTCTTGGGTTTTGTGCGTTTCAACTTTGTTATAGGGAAAGAAACCAAATCAAAATTATGCAAATTTTGAGGAGTGTGTTGTCAGTGTCAGTGAACTATTTTGTTCAAATTGGATGATTTGTTCTTCTTGGGCCAAAGACTTTCCAGAAACCTTATATTTTTTCACATGTAGCCTCTGTCTACTTGTTGCGTATGCCCAAATGACTATTCACTCATATTACTGCCGCACACTGATTCAGGCAGGAAGCACAAATAAGAGAGCCCCAGCAGCTTTCTTTTGTGTTGTGGTGTACTTCAGTACATGCGAAGTTCAGGAATGCAGCTCTTCTTTGGAAATTTCTCAGACACTGTGATGCAACCTCCTTTCTGGAAAGTACCATACAGACATTTTCAGCTTTCTTTCATTCATAGAGGTATTCTAGCAGTTATCTCTAGAAGATGGTTCACACAACAACAACAAATCAAATCAATTTATTTACATAGCACCTTTCACAGGATAAAAACCACAAAGTGCTTCACAGTAATGTAAAAACAGAAATACATAAAATACATCAATAATCAAACATACAAATCTAATTAAAAGCCTTAAGAGTCTTAAGCTGCTTTTTAAAAGAATAAATACAATCAAGGCAACATAAAAATGGAGGGAGAGCATTCCACAACCTGCGGGCCACCGCTCTGAAAGATCTATCTCCTCTGGTCTTAAAACAAGTTTGTGGGACTACCAACAGCCTTTGATTAGATGATCTCAGGCTGCGAGAGGGAGCGTGGGGTTCTAAAAGATCAGAAATGTAGGCAGGGGCATCACAATTCAAAGCTTTAAAAGTCAGTACCAAGATTTTTAAAATGAATTCTAAAATGTACTGGAAGCCAGTGTAATGAACGTAACACTGGTGTAATGTGCTCTCGTTTTCGTGTCTTAGTTAAAAGCCTTGCAGCAGCATTCTGGACTAACTGATTCCTTTTGCTCAAACAAAGATAAAGACTGTTACAATAATCTAAGCGAGATTAAATAAAAGCATGAATAACCATTTCTAACTCAGATTTAGATAGCAAAGTTCACAGTCCCCAGATGTTTCTTAGCTGAAAAAGGCAGTTCCTAATTGACTGGCGAGAGTGTTGTTCTAGGGACATGACAGAATCAAAGATCACACCTGAGGCTCGGGTGAACAGCTGAGCCAAGAGAACCAAGATGCTGTTTGATTAGAGATATCTGGTTGTCGGGGGCAATAATTAATGTTCTTCTCAGAGTTCAACTGTAAATAGTTGTCCCCGAGCCACTGTTCAATGGAAGCTAAACATTTAATTAAAGAGGACAGGACTTCCATCGGCTTAAAAGAGCAATAGAGCAGAATATCATCAGCATAGAAGTGATAAGACACCTCAGGGAACTGCCTAATTATAAGTCCTAGAGGTAACATGTACAAAAGACAAAGAATAGGACCCAGAACTGAACCCTGCCGTACCCCACAAGTCAGATCCTTAGAATGTGACATAAACTGATTTGCAAAAACACTAAAAGATCTGTTGGAGAGGTACGACTGAAACCACTTCAAAGCCAGACCGGACACACCGACTACGTCCCGGAGCCTGTTAATCAGGATGGTATGGTCAATGGTGTCAAAGGCAGATGTCAACTCCAACAAAACCATGATGGAGGATGCTCCGGAGTCAGCTGACATCATAATGTCACTAGAGACTTTAATGGGGCGACCGTGGCTCAGGGGGTTGGGAATCGCATCTGTAACCGGAAGGTCGCCGGTTCGATCCCTGGGCTCTCTGTCCTGGTCGTTGTGTCCTTGGGCAAGACACTTTACCCTACTTGCCTACTGGTGTTGGCCAGAGGGGCCGATGGCGCGATATGGCAGCCTCGCTTCTGTCAGTCTGCCCCAGGGCAGCTGTGGCTACAACTGTAGCTTGCCTCCACCAGTGTGTGTGAATGAATAGTGGTATGGTAAAGCGCTTTGGGTGCCTTGAAAAGCGCTATATAAATCCAATCCATTATTATTAAGTAATGCGGTTTCTGTTGAGTGACTTTTACGGAAACCCGACTGAAATTTGTCATAAATGTCATGTTTTTCTAAAAAAGCGGTAAGCTGATCTGCAACTACTTTTTCCAGAATTTTCGACAATAATGGGAGCTTGGAGATAGGCCTATAATTCTTAAGCTGAGTTGGATCCAAACTGCTCTTTTTTAATATCGGCTCAACAACAGCATGCTTACAGAACGTAGGGACCACACCTGTTAAAAGTGAGGCATTGCATATCTCTACAATAGAGGGGCCAATGGCAGAGAGAGCATTTTTAAACAACCCAGCAGGTAGAATGTCATTTGCACAAGTGGTAATTTTCATTTTTATCCAGCAGGATAAAACACTTGCAAGTGTTGTTAAATCCCTAAAGGGCCATTCAGGGAGACAACAAAACAAAACAAAGAAAATTTAAAAACAAAGAACAAAAAACAAAACAGATTTTTTAAATGTTTTGTTTGCAACGTTTCCTCAGATTTTTCACCTACAAAATACTGTTTACAATAATGATACTATACTTTTATTCATTGTGGAAGTGTCAAGATTTAAAGAGAAAACACAAATCTACACTGCATCATCGTTTACCTGCAAAAAACGGCATTTCTTTTAATTCTGTCACTAATTAACCAAAGGCAATATACTGATGCTTTAACACATTTTTAATTAGTAGACCTTATATGAATAAATAAATAAATAATTAGTTTGGGAACATAAATTGGGTGGATATGGGTGAACACAGATATAAATAAGTAAACTTTAAAATAAATAAAAATTAACATTTAGTTAAAAAGCAGATAGATTAGGGGGTTAATACCAGTGTTACATTTAATTAGGAATGATAACTCAAACAAAGACAGTGTTGGATATTCAATGGGAACTATCGTGCCTCACTCAACTATCAGGCCTGTAATGAATATGAATGCTCGTGGCTGTTTTGTGACATCCATTTATTCTCACCATTCTTGCCCTTGTGAATGACGCACAAGCACAAGCACAACCATACTAATTAATACTATTCAAAAATTAAAAAAACAACAACTTTGAGGCAAGAAAACCAGAGGAGAAACTACCTGGATGATCTGTGTCCAAGAATATTTGACCCAAAAAAGTGTTTTAAAATCCTCCAAAAGACACCAACACCGCATGCATGGTCAAGAGGTCCAGCTCAGTGACGCGAGATAGTGGAGGTGGCCTAGCAAACACATCAAGCTGCTCCAGTGACCTGATTCATGAGTTATAAATGAATTTGCTCACTGTACAATTCTTAGCAGGGGGCAATAGTCAAAACACAGTGCTGAAAACATGCTTTGTAATGCTGTAAAGTTGGGCATTTGTTACATGGGAAATTGACTCACATTTGTAGCCTCTAGTGGCCAGTAAAGGAACTGCAGTTATTGGAACTTCACAGCCCTGAAGGTTCCTGCTTTATTGTCTATAGTTGATATTATAAATAAATAAAAAATAAGTCTGGTCATTTATTTACAATATCAAACAATCATCTTCTCTTAAACCACACATGAGCGCATCTGTTATCAAAGGTCAACGTGACGTCACGGGCGTGCGAGTGAGGAAGGTGGGGAGGAGGGAGCTCGCGGCAGCAGGTGAGAGCGCAGCATCAGAGATACGCAGAGCTGAGGAAGTAGCGGAGTAGTGAGGAGCAGAGCCATGGGAAAGCTTCAGGAATTTGATATTACTTTTACCAACAACAAGGTGGTTTACGGTCCGGGGGAGTCTATAAGCGGGACGGTGAAGATACGAACCACCGAGTCGCTGCATTTCAAAGGTAAGCTGTCCGTCAGCGAAACCCAGAAGACGGAGAGGAGCGTTTCTTCCTCCCAGCGTGCCTCTCTCAGTCAGGCTCAGCGAGGCGCGCATGTAGGCTTGGTGTACATAAACTTTTCCTCGGTGATGGTGGACGTGGGGGAGAGCAGAGCACCGCGCAGCTGTGGCTTTTCTTTTTCGTCTGTTCAAGGCACCACACTGTGCGGTCGCGTCGGACATGTATTGGGGATTTTGCGCCGCTGTTCTGGGAGTGGACCGAGCGTTTCCCACACGACACCAGCAGCCACCGCCGCTGTTGTTGTCTGTGCCAGCTCAGCTGTTTGGTACTCTTATCAGGCCGTTTAAAGCACACATCCTGCTTGTTGCAACATGTTGCTTCCTTGTGTTTTGTTTTTGAAGAACCCTCGAATTTGACAGAAATCCCCCCCCCCCCCCCCCCCCCCCCAAAAAAAAAGGCAGAACATCAGGTGTTAGTCATCTGGGAGCATTTTCAGTATACAAGCGTCAAATAAAAACGATTTGGAAATGTTTATTAATTTAGACAAACTTGAAGAAACTGTTAATAATGGGAATAAAGTGGGCTAAGTGGGAAGCAGCTCCTGGAAAGACACAAAGAATCCATTGTGTGTAAAGAGATCCTCGAGGGTAATCTTCCCAGATAAGGAAGAGCAGTCATCATCTTGACTGAAAGCTCTTCTTACAGTGGGTGTCCCTGCACAGTGGTATGTTAATTGACAGGGTGAAACTCTGGGAATATGTCCCCTTGCGTCTTGTATTTTACAAAGTTTAAATAGCCTGCAGTGCAGTTTATCCACTGATCTACACTGGTTTGATGTGCGGAGCCTCGCGTGTCTGCAGGCTAGAACTCGGAAAGTCGCACCAAAACAAGGAGGGAGGGCAAATAGCACTACAGGCCGAACATTTGAATTGCAAATAGCAAAAATTCATAAGTTTATCCATCGCCATGATCAGTATAATCTCGATTATTCCTTAATTCCACAAACATAATGCAGCTGCTTAACCTAAATATTATTCAAATTAATCTTACCTGTAAAAGATGGGGAGAGATGGAGGAAGTGAGGAACCCATGGTTTTCTGGCAGGGAGTTGAGCCTTGGTGAGGTGGCCTTTTTTTTTTTTTTTTTTTTTTTTAAATTTTGACTGGAAAGTCTGTCTAGCAAGGGTAACCTGATCTCACCATGGGACGCCTTTAGGTGCAAAGAGTGCATCGGACCCGGTTTCCTTTGCACAGCATCCACAAGGACCGCACAGGAAAGGCAAAAATGCATCGGGTATGAGATCCTAGACAAATCCAGTGAAATTGAAATGAAATTGAAATCAATTTAAATTCTTGTAAAGTTATTTGGCCACATTTCCTGCATGTTGTGCACCTTCTTCTTCTTCTTCTTTTGGCTGCTCCACCTGCCTCCATCTCACCCTACTCCTTGCATCATCCTCTGTCATACTATCCCTCCTTCACTACATCCCTGCATCTTCTCTGTGGTCTTTTCCTTTTCTTCCTGCCTGGCAGCTCTATATTCATCATCCTTTGTTGATGAATATTACTCCTCCCCACATGTCTACGCTATCCCAGCCTTACCTCTGCTCAGCCTGAGCAGTCGCTCTGATGTAGTAATTTCTAATCCTTTCCCTTCTGCTCACTCCCAGTGAAAATCTTAGCATCTTCAACTGCCACCTCCAGGTCAGCCTCCTGTCTTTCTGTTCATTCCACAGTCACCCCTTACACCTGACATAGTGAGATTAATTTGCCATAATGCACAGAATGACCTCAAGCAGATGGGTTTGCAGCAGAGGTCAAAAGCTCCCGTTGAGCTTTGTTACACTGTAAGGTGTAACAGCGGCAGCTCGTCTCTATCTGACACCGGCTGTCGTTCCCCAAATTAAACCCTGCTCTGCTGGCTGGATGTAGGCTGTCCTTGAAGCATGCAGACAGTAGGAGAGTTTCTCCGAGGCAAGCGAAAAGCTCAATAAGAGTCCTCGGTGCTAAGAAGAGCATGCAGACAGGTGTTTGATGTGGTGGTCTGTCAATCTGGTTTCATCTCCCTGTAGTTTTCTTAGCAAAGTGCGAGACCACAGTGTGCTTTCAGTTATCTGCACTCAGAAAAATGCATTTACTTTTTCCAACATCTTCATTTTCATTTCTTTCACTGCAAATTAAAAAAATGTGTACGATCTGCTGTGACTGTTTATATCTGTTTGTAGCATGGGACGTTTCAGGAGCTTTTTTTTAATCTTACTTAAGCCCCTTAAACTGGCTCCTCCACTGATCTCTTAGCAAAAGTGCTCCAGCTGAGAAGACTCTTCTCCATCTTGGGCTTTCAGCGAGCACTGCTAATGTACTGTAAATGCTGAGTCTGCATTATGTGTCCAGTGACATCATGCCCTCTCGATAGAGCCTGCTGATCATTGCATCAGTCAGATGACTTGAATTAAGCTGAAGTGTGTGGTTTGTTTGGGGGTGACAATTTCCTGTTTTGGGTATCGTTCCCGAGGAGAGAATAGAACTGAGCCATTTGGCTTCATTACTGTAAATCTTGTGTCGTCTGGTCGCTCAGATTCTGTTCTCTGTCTAATCCATTATCTGCACTTATCTGATTAAGGATGTCTGATGTGGATGATAGTTTCCCCCATTTCCACATGCGTTACATGTAATTGCAGTAATGGTGCAGATTAAGATTGGGTTTACTCCTGGGACCTTTTCTTCTGACAGTTTCACCCAAATAAAAATATACACAAGGATCCAAACAAGAAAACAGCAAACCTTTTTTACTTGAAAAGTTTTTATCCTCATTGCTAAACTAAGCAAGTGAGTCAAATATTTGGTCTCTGTTGTTTGTGTACTAATGCAGCAGTTGAAAACACTATGATATTGCTTCTCTTCAGTCATCTGTTGATTTTCTCTTCACTTCAGTGCTCATGACCACTGCTGTTTCCTGCCTCAAACATCAACAACGCCCATTCAAGGAAGAATCCTTCCTGAGAAATTTTGCACTAGAAAAACAGCAGGCTTGTTTGTCAGAGCTGGATTGTGTGACCTGTATTTATGCTGTGTGCATTATATCAATAAAGTTTTGATTTTATGTTTTCTGGGCCAATACACTGCTCATACTATCCATTACATACACCCAGTAGATGCTGGCACTGTATGACCCTTGTGAGCCATTTGTAAGACTTAAATTGAAATTGCACTGTGAATCTGGTGTGTACTGTTACCGAGCAGTGATGTGAAATAACACTGAGGGGTTATAATAGACAAATACAAGCTTTCTAGAGTGCTGGATATTGCTGAGGCCAAATTCTTAGCCTCACTCAATTATTGATGATAGAAACACTGTCTAATGGTTTCCATTGATTAGGATGCTCAGGTAGACAGTTGTAATAGCAGAATCATGAATGTGTGGATGGAAATGCATGAAATAGCCGCTTGTACACATTTTTTACACATAATGTTGAACTTAACACTCCTGCCCAGTTGAAACCTACCTATTGAATTTGAAAGGGTATGAAGCTACCACATGAATGTATTTGAGTTTTGCAGATAAAGGAAATATGAGATAGAATTTGTCATACTGATTGCTATTTAACTAAAATTTAGCTTTGATCATTTTTTTAGTTGTTAATGATTTATTTGAAAACGGTGGGGTCTAATGCATTAAGGAACACGATGGCATCACAACCAAAATTATTGCGACTGTGCGCAGTGAACTTGAGGTGTCATCGTGGTTATTTTGAAAACAGGGACCCGGTTTGTGACTACTCACAGTCAGCTGCCATCTTCAAAATGACTTTGCTGCTTTAAGACAGCATTAAAACTGAGTCAGTGGGACGTCAGAGTCCATCTAGAACCTCAAAGATTTGAAACAGAAATTGAGCAGCCTTGGTTCATACCAAGCCTTTGGACATGTTCATATGACCAAAGTTCAGCCAGGTGGCAGCCAGAGGAGTTGAGTCCCCTATTGCTACATTGAATGAGACTACATTTTCTTGCAGACCTTCATCAATCTGCCCGAGTGTGACTGCAGTTAGTTTGAGTCAGACCGCGCTTGTTTTGAGGCTCCCAGGTGAGAAGAGTGATGGCAGCTCAAAGCCAGCAACCCACCACTACTTTTGTCATGTACTTCTGAATGGAGACTGGAAAAGAGACCTTTATCTTTAGACCATCATGTCACGTTGGCTCAAGCTTGTTTGGGCTTTTAGGATTGGTTGAAAGCCCAGTGCTGCTTTTCATTATCTCCCCATTACTGGAAGACCTGGGAACAGGGTGGTGTTAGTACATATTGTTCTGATGGGAAAATATCTACAGCTGTCAGGTCTCATTTCCTTCCCAGGCTAATTCCAAGGTCACTGTTTTTTTGGACAGGATTGACCTTGGCTTCTGTAAAGCAGGGCCTGGGATATTAAAGGAAAGGGACAGTCTTTGTGGTTTGAAGTAAAGCCTGGTTTCTGAATGACCGGATCTCATTTTATAAAGCCTGTTGAAAATTGTCAAGTTACTTTTTAGCTAAGTATTTACAACAGCACACATTCACAATTGCTGGTGCGATTGTTGTAAGATATTTATTTATGTATTTATTTAATCTTGTATTTCAAACTAAAGTACACTGTATATTCTGTTGTTGAGTCTGAGAACAGAGAGTAGGGCTGCACGATTTTGCATAAAATGAGAATCACGATTTTTTTTGGCTTAGAATTGAGATCACGATTCTCTCACGATTCTCTTTTCCAGTATAAATATTTATTGCACTTATTAACTGCACATCAACTTTGTAACAGTTGAGACTGAACATAAAAACAATAAATAAACATTAAAAACAACAAATGTCTCACACTTTGTTGTTGCCGAAAAATGTAGTGCAACAATAGAAAAATAGTTGCGGGACGGCACTGTGTAGCGTTTGTCTAGGGTGTTGATCATTTTCCTAAATCCCTCTTTTGCACAGTGTTGATGGGAGCCATATCTTTGGTCAGGTGATAAGTGATAGCCTCCTTAATTTCTTTGTGCCTGCGGGAGTTCGGGAGTAGGGAAGCGCTGTATAAGGTTCCCGTTATTGATGTTTGGGTGGTTAACCGGGACGGATTTTCTCCTGTCACTTTCTCGTCATCCCTTAAGTGCTCTCCGTTGTTTTTTCCCTGCTAATTTTAGCATCACACGGCACAGCTTCTGTATCACGTGGTATAAGGCTCCGCCCTTGTCATTTGTTGAGCAGGAAGAGTGAGCGCTTGTTTTCATGCAGAGTACGTCCCGGATCAAAATGCGTACAATACAATCGTCATCGTCTTTTTTTTTTTTTTTTTTTAATAGTTGTCATTTGGAAATGAGATCGCACATAAGTATGAATTGAGATCGCGATTTTCTAACGATTAATCGTGCAGCCATAACAGAGAGTAAGTTATAGATCTTGGCAGCATGGTTTATGAAATGTTGCTGTATTTCATAGCTTGCAAGTACATCTTATCTCATGTGGGACTCAATCAAACACTGGAAAATAAAATGTAAAGTTGCATGACAGCAAGAATGAACAGAAACTGTGAATCAGGAAGTTAGTCATTTCACAGAAGTCACTTGAGAGCAATCAGATGTAAAACTGTGTCGTTCTTTTGTTTCTCAGATGACATTAGTGGATGTTAGCTTAGCTTCCAACAAAGCAGGAGAGCAAACATTCACTGTAACCCAACCATCATCTGCGGTAATACAAACCATTGGCTTTGTGTAAAGAAAGCACGCCACATGGTGTACCCACAAGAACACACACACAAGCACTTGCACACTCATGTTTTATCCTGTTTGTAAGAACTGTGGTTTTGTTGATCACATGGTGACGTTTTTTTTGTTTGCAATTTCTGCTGCTTTTTTGCACAGCCAGCAAATGTTCCACTCCTTCACTCATTCAATCTCACACTTAGATGATTAATTCTGCTTTTTTTTTTTTTTTTTTCTGGCATTGCTTTCGGTTTTACAGCCATGTTTGTTCCATCCTGGGCGTGTCTTCACTTGTACATAGAGCATCAAACCGTTTGGCTGTGAATTTATTAAGAAAATTTAAGGGAAAGAAAAGCCATGGGGCGTGAAGGGGTCACAGAGTCTTCAGTGGGTTTTTGATTTCAGTGAAAGATCAGGTGACGCAGGTAAACTCTTATATCTTAAACTCCATGCAATAAAAGGCACTATGAATTTTTCACTATATCAATTTTTATACATTTTGTACTGTTTAGTTAGTGGCAAGGCTTTTCTCATTTCTCTAATTTGGGTTTCTCCTCCTGCCTGTGACCCAGACGTCAGTCTCAGTATATCTGTTTTAATTCCAAAAATGCATCAGACTACAGTGACTACAGAAAACAAAGCGGTAATTACAATAATTCCTCAGCAGTCTGCATAATAACACCAGTCTACCTGCACCTGTGTGAGTGACTCAGTCTGGTTTACTGGATTGGAAGAGAAGTAACAACAGAAGAAAGGTGAAAGCTTTTAGCGAGCATCTTGCTTTATAGGGCTGTGCGATATGACCAAAATCTCATATCCCGATATTAAGACATCTATCGTCCGATAACGATTTAAATCACAAAAATGTAACATTCTCTGTAAATTCTGTGAATCTCGGGCAGCTCGACTTACGTGAAGTGTTTCCAGCGGCGCGTCATGTAGCTGGAGTCGAGTGTTTTAACTGATGCATGAAACTATATATTTTTAGACATAAGTTGTAACGGCCGCCGTTTTCTTTGTATTTATTACACGGCATGCTGCAGGGAAAAGCCTGTTCTAACGTTTGAGTCTAAGGTTTATTTTTTAGCACGTGGCGGCTCTTTCTTGCTTCTCATCCGTAAATAATCTGCATACTCTTTCACGTGATTCAGTTTATTTTGAAAAGTCTCAACAGGATCTTGAGCTTTATTGTGAAAGGTTTATGTGGAAAATAAACAAGCAGACACGCGGTGGTTTTAACATTGTTGTTGCTAACGACAACGCATAAAAACAAGTGCTTGTCTGTCTGTAGTGTGGTTATATTAAATATAAGAGAAAGAGAGAACTTTAAGAAATAATGAAAAAATATTGCCGTAAACAGTTTATTTTGCGACACCATGAAACAAACGGTAGCGTAAAATGAAACGATAGACGTTTTTATATCGTCATCCGATATATATCGTTATATCGAACAGCTCTATTGCTTTAGCAGTGTAGTCTCTGAAAAATGAAAGGGCTGAATGAAATTCAGAGTGAGTCTGTAACCCTAAACATGGATTAGTTATGATTTTATGTGCAATTTTAATGCAGTTAACTTTATTATTATTAAATTATTAAATTAAATTATTTTTAAATATGACAGATATCGTCAGCGCTGGTACATAATGACACCCGTGACTCGGCCTGAGTCTTCTGACTTGCCTCATGTTGATACCTCTACTCTAAGAGAACAGTCTGAAAAGGTATTATTGTTTCTCAGGGTGTGTGGATTTATTAGAATCTGAACCAGAATAGTTGTTTTTTGCAAATTATGGAATTTTTTTGTTGGTTTGTTTGTTTTCATTTTGTTGTTCACTGTTGTGGCCCTCAAATTACGGAATAAGCAGCCCCTCCATATTAGGTTGGCACCAACACTTGAGTTTTTTCAATCATTTTTAAAAACACACCTTTTTTCCAAGGAGTTTTAGGAGTAGTACCAGAGTTAGCTGGTAGTCATTATTATTTATTTATTTTATTGTTATTTAACTTTCTTTGTCTGTTTAATGTATAGTTTTTAACTTTTATCACAATTTTTTGGTCAACCGTGTTGTTTTTAAAGTGCTCAATAATTAAAGTTGGATTGGATTCATTGGTTGCAGTGGTTGTACGTTTTCTCGAGTTCAAGCCAAGTGTTGAGGATGACAGATTGCTTGTTGTTTCCAGTAGTTTTCTTCTTAGCCAGTTACTTATTCAAATTAAAAATTTGAAGCAGGTTTTCTCTAGAGTTCTTTGTGTTGCTAGGCAGCTGTAACATTTCCACATGCTTTATGACTCTTATCTCTGAAGAAAAGCAGGGTTGTTAATACATCTGACAGTAACTTTGGTTTCTTTTTTTCTGAAACGAATAACGTGACACATGATCACTCAGAGAATGACTCATGACTCAGAGTGCTGCCCTTCAGTGTGAGCCGGTGGCATTGAGACACACTTCATCAGCCAAACTACTGTGCCCATAGAAGTAGAGCCCCCGGCTGGGGGTCTTGGCACCAGCTGCTCCCTTTGCCCTGAGACTTAGCTGTGGTAATTATAACATATTTTGACCTCCATAACCAGCATGCTGTCTAGCCCCACAGCTGTGTCATACCCACTGATAAGCATCAAACCCACCCCTGATCACTTCCCTTCTTCCCATGTTTAAAAAGCCGCCCCACTTCCTGTGCTATGCAGTAAGAAAAGAAGCTGAAAAGAGCAGAAGTGAAGTGGAAAAAAATGTGAATTAGTGCAGGATAGCAAAGAAGCTAAAGCTAGAGTAGTTAGTAGCTGTTAGGTAAGAAGTTGATTTTTAGTTTTAGCGGTTTGTAGTAAGATTCAATTCAATTTTATTTATATAGCGCCAAATCACAACAAAAGTCACCTCAAGGCGCTTCATAGATACAGAGAAAAACCCAACAATCATATGACCCCCTATGAGCAAGGACTTTGGCGACAGTGGGAAGGAAAAACTCCCTTTTAACAGGAAGAAACCTCCGGCAGAACCAGGCTCAGGGAGGGGCGGGGCCATCTGCTGCGACCGGTTGGGGTGAGAGAAGGAAGACAGGATAAAAGACATGCTGTGGAAGAGAGACAGAGGTTAATAACAGATATGATTCAATGCAGAGAGGTCTATTAACACATAGTGAGAAAGGGGACTGGAAAGGAAAAACTCAATGCATCGTGGGAATCCCCGGCAGCCTACGTCTATTGCAGCATAACTAAGGATTCAGGGTCACCTGGTCCAGCCCTAACTATATGCTTTAGCAAAAAGGAAAGTTTTAAGCCTAATCTTAAAAGTAGAGATAGTGTCTGTCTCCCGAATCCAAACTGGAAGCTGGTTCCACAGAAGAGGGGCCTGAAAACTGAAGGCTCTCCCTCCCATTCTACTTTTAAATACTCTAGGAACAACAAGTAGGCCTGCAGTGCGAGAGAGAAGTGCTCTAATAGGGTGATATGGTACTACAAGGTCATTAAGATAAGATGGGGCCTGATTATTTAAGACCTTGTATGTGAGGAGCAGGATTTTGAATTCAATTCTGGATTTAACAGGAAGCCAATGAAGGGAAGTCAAAACAGGAGAAATATGCTCTCTCTTTCTAGTCCCTGTCAGTACTCTTGCTGCAGCATTTTGGATTAACTGAAGGCTTTTCAGCGAGTTTTTTGGACATCCTGATAATAATGAATTACAGTAGTCCAGCCTGGAAGTAATAAATGCATGAACTAGTTTTTTTCAGCGTCACTCTGAGACAGGATATTTCTACCTTTAGAGATGTTGCGCAAATGGAAGAACGCAGTCCTACATATTTGTTTAATATGTGCGTTGAAGGACATATCCTGGTCAAAAATGACTCCAAGGTTCCTCACAGCGTTACTGGAGGCCAAGGTAATGCCATCCAGAGTAAGAATCTGGTTAGATACCATATTTCTAAGATTTTCAGGGCCGAGTACAATAACTTCAGTTTTATCTGAATTAAGAAGCAGAAAGTTAGCGGCCATCCAGGTCTTTATGTCTTTAAGACATTCCTGCAGTTTAACTAATTGGTGTGTGTTATCTCGCTTCACAGATAGATAGAGCCGGGTGTCATCTGCATAGCAGTGAAAATGTATGCTATGTCTTCTAATGATACTGCCTAAGGGAAGCATGTATAATGTAAACAGAATTGGTCCTAGCACTGAACCCTGTGGGACTCCATAATTAACCTCAGTGTGTGAAGAGGACTCTCCATTTACATGCACTAATTGGAGTCTATTAGATAGATATGATACAAACCACTGCAGTGCAGTACCTGTAATACCTACAGCATGTTCTAATCACGCTAATAGAATATTATGGTCGACAGTATCGAACGCTGCACTGAGGTCTAGCAGGACAAGCACAGAGATGGGTCCACTGTCAGAGGCCATAAGAGGATCATTTGTAACCTTCACTAAAGCTGTTTCTGTGCTGTGATGAGCTCTGAAACCTGACTGAAACTCTTCAAATAAGCCATTCCTCTGCAGATGATCTGTTAGCTGCAGTGTTGGGAAGGTTACTTTTAAAATGTATTCCATTACAGATTACAGAATACATGCCCCAAAATGTATTCTGTAACGTATTCCGTTACGTTACTCAATGAGAGTAACGTATTCTGAATACTTTGGATTACTTAATATATTATCATGCTTTTTACAACTACGTGAATGTACTATTGCTGTGATTTATTACTGTTACTGAAGGTCTGCGGCTCCGAACCATATTAAAGGGACCTCTGGCTAATACGTCTGGTTCCCTGTCGGGCTCGTAGCCGAAAACTAGCTTTACCTTGTTGTCTGGGTCAACTTTTCTAGCGAGAGACAGAGAGAGGCGTTGAAAGGCTGCTCCAACGGAACTTATTGTTTTGAAGGAAAACACGAACACAGCGTACAATCGAGTCTTAATAGCTTACTTACAACTGGGCTCGTCAGGCATTCTTCTTGGCTGCAGTGGTTATTATTATATTTACATGCTTCCAGCTCCTGTTTCTGCTCGATGTTAACTCGTACTTTTCCACTCTCCTTTTTCTCCCTCCTCGCGCTCACAGACACATAACGGGTATGGCAGTCCATTCTCCCTGCAGCACGGACTACACTGCCCATGAGGCTACATTCTTTAGAGCATGTAGCATTCTGCCTATTAGCTTAGCACAACAACAACAAAAAGCCGCTCTCTCACCCAAGAAACACGCAGAGAAAGAGCGTCACCCTGTAACCATGGCAACCGTAACGCTGCCACCTGGAACAACAGAACGTTGCTGTCAAACAAAACCCAAACAGTCCTGACCCGCCACAATATGAAACAGGAAAGTACCGCCGTGTAATCCATTTATTTCAACAAAGTAACTGTATTCTAAATACCACCTTTTTAAACGGTAACTGTAACGGAATACAGTTACTCATATTTTGTATTTTAAATACGTAAGGGCGGTACATGTATTTCGTTACTCCCCAACACTGGCTAGCTGTTTGACAACTACTCTTTCAAGGATTTTTGATATGAAAGGAAGGTTGGAGATTGGCCTATAATTAGCTAAGACTGCTGGGTCTAGAGATGGCTTTTTGAGTAAAGGTTTAACTACAGCCAGCTTGAAGGCCTGTGGTACATAGCCGATTATTAGAGATAGGTTGATCATATTTAAGATCGAAGAATTAATTAATGGCATGACTTCTTTGAGCAGTTTTGTAGGAATGGGGTCTAAAAGACATCACATCACATCAATTTTCACTTAATGAGATTAACCTTAATAATATACCCACTCTTAGCCCATCGCTTTGTAGGTGAAAGTTGGTTGCTAGTGGACATTCAAGTCCTTGTTTGTGTGGGTCACCACCTGATGTATTTGAATCTGGGTCATATGTAATCCAGAGGTATCCTTTGTTTCTGCTGGTAGCCACTTCATCTTTAAGATGAGATTGCAACATATTTAGCTTTTGTCACCAATGGTTATTTGTAACTGCCATCAGTAAATGTTTAATTGACATTGGATGAATAAAATTGATCTAATCTAAAAAGTTGGGAAATCTTTGGTTGTGCTTCAGAAACTGATTACATCATAAATGGTCTGCCGCCATATCAGTGGTTTAAAACAAGAGAACAAGGCATGAGAAGTGCTGTAAAACTGAAGTGCGGGGATTTAGCACAGACCTGCCATTGTATTAGTAGAAACTTAGCCACAGAATTACATGTTTCTCAATACCCAATTTTATATCAATGAATACGAGGTGGACGTGGCTCCTCTATTGTACATGCTGAAGAATCCTTGGGCAAGATACTGAACTCTGTGTGAACAGAGTGGGTTAAAAAAAATAAAGTACTTATATGAATATGTGTGTGAAAAACGTTTGTGGTAAGAGAGTGCTTTGAGTGCTCAAATAGAGTTTAAAAAGTGCTATATAGGTAGCTGTAGGGATGGGTATCGTTTAGGTTTTATCCGATACCAGTACCAAGCCGGTACTTTTGAAACGGTGCTTAAACAGTGCTCGAACCGGTGCTTAAAGAATGAAGAACACAAACTTTTTCCAAAAACCTCTCATGTTTAACTGTATCCCTCTTTTTCTTTGGTCATTTTAGCTTTTTTGGCCAGGGTGAAGGGAGTATCTGCCATCAAACAAGAGGACAGCCGCATGTAACTACGAGGTGTTTGCTAGTTCACCTTACATGCATTAATGTAATAACGTGGTTAGCCTACTCAACATAAATTACACATGGACAACATTAAGCTACTCACGCAGAGAAGAACAGCTGCTGCTGCCATCATCACCTGTCATCATTTCTGCTACACTGGCAGGGCTAGGGGCCAGGACTCTCCTCTTCGGGTTCTTGGGGGATGTTGCTAACTCCGGGACCAATAACAGGCAACCCACCCGCAGAAGATGTGCTTGGTGTGAGGTCTCGCAGCAAGCTATCAAATACGGTGCATTTCTCGGCTTTTAAAAAAACGCTATGCGTTGCCAGGTGTTTCATCAGATTCGAGGTGTTACCTCCTTTGACAGTATCAGCTTAAAGCACTTGTTGCAGGCTGCTGAGTTTGCATATTTTGCTGTGAAGTACAGCCAGACTTTGACCACTTCGCCTTGGGCGTTTTTAATCTGTAACTCTGCTCTAAAAGAACGTATGTACCTGGGCCCGCCTACTATCCTCGGAAAGGCAAAATGATTGGCTGGAATCCAAAGTGTATCACATCTCAGGAAAAAAAAGCACCCAAATGTGCGCTGCTTTTCGGTCTGGTTACTACCGTTTATGACAGAACCGTGCCATCATGGCACCGGATACCGATACCCATCCCTAGGTAGCTGTCCAAGATTATCATCCCACGTACTTAGACATTAACTCCTTTACATTTGATGCAATATTTAATATTAATTTAACATGAACTTATTTAATTCCTGTATTATAGGTTTGTCTTTAAACACTGACATGTTGGCACATCATTTATTTAAAACCTTATATTTGGTTGACAAGTCACAAAATGAAATAAAACACAAACTGTTAGGATGGTTGATGAGTTGTCTACTAATGTTTCTGTGGCATTATGTTAGCACCAACATTTAATGTAAGTTACAAACATTTTACCCTGTGGAACAAAGTTTGGTTTTTGCTGTGCTATTTTTAGTTTTTCCTGTCCTTGTTGCCTTCCGACTTCTTCTTCTTCAGTATGTAAGAATAAACTAGTATATTTGTCACAGTATGCTGCCCCCTTCCTTTCTGGAAGAATTACTCCCTCTGTACGCTGCCTACAGTGCTGAATTTTCAGAATTTAGATGTCAAATGATACCTTAAGTATCTCCTCTCTCTGCATAGCACTGCATGACAGTCATGGTTGACAAACAGACAGATCAGCAGAGACACTTGTGGTTTGTTAATCAGGTTTTTCCATTTAATTGACAGCATTTTTCATGATGATGCCAGAATTTTGGATGAATAGTTGTAACAATAATTAGGAAATGATTAGCTAATTATCCATGTGCTTGTTTTGCATATAGAAATTAGCCATGTTGCCGCTTGTAAATATTATTCAGGTAACGAGTTGACTGGAAATGCTGTAAGGTGTAATTATTACCACATCTTTGGAAAATATTTTTCACCCTGTTGCTTTTCCATTGCTTTCTTCACATCAGGACATTCGGTACTTGAACAGAGATGTTCTGCTTTCCTTCATTTAAAATAATTGTGCAATTTCAAATATCTATATATATATAGCTATGGTTGATAGGCATTTATATAATTTATAGGGGTGTGAGAAAAAGTGTGCATGGCAGGATGGTTTGTAGCTCAAATGTATTTCTTCTTCTTTCTTGTCAGTGTTGCCCAAGTGATACAACACAAGCCTTACCCAGCTCTGTATTGGCTTTCAGTAATAGTAGGTGTTAAGCTTTCCCTGAAAAATGTTAGAAACGACCAAAAACCTCTGAATGGGACCACTGAGAAAGCTGCCTCTGTTGTGTCTGCAAATAAAGTAACTATAGCAGCAGCTCAAACACATCCACAGCGGTCAGCTGACTTTGTGTGATTAACTCCAATGGTCCCTTAAGAGGTGTTGAACAGGGTCCGAAGGTCACTCCTGGTGTTGGCTGATACTAAATGACTAATCACGCCATCAAAGGTAATGCTTTAAGGTTGGGGCCGAGTCAATATTTGTGTAAAGAGAGGGTCCTCGAGCTTTTTCTTCTCTGTTTCAGAAACTTAAATTCTTATCTCCCAGTCATTAAAAAAAAAAAAAAATTGGTTTTGAATTATTGTTTTAAGGTCCATGTAAAAGTCCATGCCACAGAACCACTGCCCTAAACCAAGCACCTGGATTAAAAAAACAGTGCAGTACAACTTTAATTAAAACCCTCTGTAATGACTACAGATGTGTGATGACGTGTCTAATCTCTTTAAGTTTTCTGTGGTTCATTGCAGCCAGATGATGAAGTTAGAAAAAATTCATTTCATTAAACAACTAAAATATCCTGATCTTAAAGTGCTGTTTTTAGTTTCTTTTCTTTTTTTTCTTTTTTTTTCTTTTTCTAAATGACATCAGAAACAGCAGTATGCGACATTACGTGATGGCAGAGCTTCAGTTCATCCTTTGTCATTTTTTTTTTTTTTTTTTTTTTTTTTAATAAATAGGACAGGGGGAATGAATGAGAGAAAGAGGGGGAGAGAAAGAAAGAAAACCAAAGGGGAGAAGAGACGGTGAGAAGGGGGGGGAAGAGAGAGAGAAAAAAAAAAAGAACTCCTGGGTCACCTGTATGGAGAAAAAACAAACAAACAAAAAAACAAACAAACAGAGGAGACAGCAAACAACAAAGAGCAACATAATAATAGAGAAAACAAAGCACCATCACAATAAACTAGCTAGTCATAGATATCAATATTTACTAAATAATAAATGATATTGTGCAGCACGCAAGATAGACAGCGCACAGTGTGCTTTGAGGCAGCAGCCAAGAAAGCTTTAGTCCTCGTCTGTGAATACCCATGTGTGCATACCTGTGTGGATCAGCATGCTTGCATTCCAAAGGTTTCTCCATGTAATGATCTGCTAGGGAGTGTGGGGGGGCCACAGCCCCGTCCTCCAGGGTGTGAAGCGGGTATGGAGGAGATCAAAACTCCAGACATCCAGAGGCCCCCAGAACACAAGAGACCATGGAAGACCAACAGAGGGGCAGCCGCGCCACTGTTCCAGTAAGAGCTGAGGAGAGTCCCAGATGAGGGCTCGCCCAGCAGCCGCGGAGCAGAAGTCAGGGGGAGTTGCAGTGACGCGCCCGTGAGCTCCGCCGGCCCCCAGCTGCGCCTGAGTGACCGAGCCCCAGGCCGAGAGGCCGGGGCCACCCCACCTCCAAAGGTGCCCCGAGCGAGCCCCAGGCCCCAGGCCCCGACAAGCGGCCGCCAAGGAGTGAGCCGGTGTGTACCCGGACGCCCACCCCCAGACACAAAGAACCACCAACACACCGACACCTGAGGGAGTCCGCCACCGGCAGGGGAAGTGGTGGTGGGTGGAGATAGGCCTCCAAACCTTGGAGGGCCTGAGGTGTCCCCAGAGAGGTGGCGTCTGATACCCAACCTGACATATAGACACAGACATACAGGCACACACAGACACAAACATCCATTCCCACCCTCATGCTCTCATATGCACTCATTCCACACTCAACCAACGTGGAGACAGACATAAAGAGACGCTGTACACACAATCACACTCCCCAAGCGTACTCTACAAACCGGGTCTAGGTACCCTTGCCCCTGGAGGGGGGAATTGCACCCAGACCCAGGTGGTGTTACCCTTTTCCCTGCGGTGGGGAGAGGCAGACCACCCCGACTCCGCAGCAGCAGGGAGGCCCCACACCCCAGACCGCAGTCGGACGGCCAACTCCTCCTACTAGCCCTCCCGCTCCAGCAGGCCGCAGAGAATGGGGGTGGGAGAAGACTCCAAACCTCCCTCCACCCGCTCATTGTAGTGTTGATGCATATGTGTTCTAAGGTGCAATTAAAACCCAGGAGGGCATGGAGCTACCTGCCAAGGAGCAGCAGGTAAGCGCATAGTCCCTCCTGCTAGCCCTCAATGACTAAGTGTATTTAAAATTGAGAGGTGGGCAACGATGTCAGGGGTGAGGTATACACCCTGATGGTGATTTGGACTCCGTGATTGTGCCCACCCCCAAGATCCTATATGTATGTGTAATGAGAGTGTGAATAATGTGAATGTCTAAGTTGTGGGATAAAATTGAGGCAGAGGCAGCCAGAAGGGGACAGGGGGGGGTAGCCTCCTCTGCACCCTGGTGACATACCCCCACTCCAAGGCCCTGCATGTGTGGGTGGTTGTGGAGGAGCGGGAAGAGGGAGGCAGCTGGAGATGGGGAGGGAAGGAAGGGAGGGGCAGGTAACCCCTCCCTGGGGCCAGCTCCCCCGCTGACCCCAGTAGGCACTCCCACCCTCCGCGACCCGCCAGGGAAGGGGGGCCCAGGCCCATCAGACCGGGGCCCAGTGCAGTAGCGCCCCCCGGCTCCACAGAGCCCTGGACAGTCCACCCAACCCCACCACAGAGAAAACTGCACCCACCCCACCATCCACACATCTTCCAGACTACATAAGACGGTAAACGCCCAGGCTGAGATCTCCCCCTCCTGCTTGTCTAGAATTATAACCGGCTGCAAACACGTTAGGAAACTCAGGTGTTTTAAGTTCATTTAAACCTGTGACAGGTCTGTGAGTTTCTTGTAATAAAACAACATCTGCCTGTAGTTTTTTAAGCTGGTTAAATATTTTTAACCTCTTTCCTCTGGTGCCAGCTCCATTTACATTCCATGTGACAAACCTCAGCATGCCCTTAATTGTGCGTGTATGTCTAATGATGTATGCTGGGTGTTTCGTTTAGACAGGTGGAGAGAATATGGAAACATCCCTTGTTTGTAAATAGAAAGAGAAAAAGAAGTGTGGTGAGAGACTCCATAAGTCTGACTATGTGTGTGAATATTCACTAATATGAACAAGCGTGGCTTGCTTATGTGTCCTGCAAGTCTGTGCGTGCTGTGAGGCTGTTGTGAATGTGCTGCCGTTGAGCTGATGTGTTTGCGTGATCGTGTTGTGAAAATATGGAGAAATAGAGGGTGTTGTTTGTAGGTGAGTGGGGAAGTAGGTGACCACAGCAGTGAAAGACAAGAGAAAGAAAGAAACCACATGAACTGTGAGCGACAACAAAAAAAAAAGAAACGAAACGGAAACATTCCAATTAAAGCAATGACGGAGGGTGACGGTGTTATATCTGCTATGACATCATATTGATATTACTAGCTTAAACTCATGTTAAAGGAGAGAGTGTGAATGAATAAGAAAAGAGTGTAGCGGGTTCTTATCTGGAGTGCAGTCAATATAACCACGGTGTGGTGCCGAGGTCGCGGTAAAGCTGTCCGTCCACGTAGAGCCGGTCCACGGCGATGACAGCACGGGAGCCTTTCTGGATGAAGCTACGTCGAACTGGGAACAGGACCTTGCGTCGTTCCAGGATCTCTTTGGGGAACTGGTCGTTCACGCTGAAGTCCGTTCCTTTCAGCTCTCTGCCGCGACTCTTCACCTGTTCCTTCTGTTTGAATTGACTGAATTTGGCCACAATAGGCCGTGGTCTCCCGGTCCGCGACCGCACGCCCCCCAAGCGATGTACTCTATCGAAGTCGATGTTCTTTACGGTGTCCTCCGGCAGCTTCAGGTGGATTTTAATGAAGTTTTCACCGTTGCCTCTGCGTCCTCTCCGGCAGTTTCTGGAATACCAGAAAACACAAGATTATCTCTCATGCTACGGGCTTGTAGATCGATAACGGACTCTTTTATTTTTTTATTTTCAATGTTTAGCTGGGTCACGTTATCGGTGAGAGATTTAACAGACTCCCGTAGCGTGGCATTTTCAGCGGCAAGCGTTTCCACCTGCCGCTGGCTGAATTCCAGGGATTCTCTCAGAGATTTAAATTCCCGGTGTAAAATCTCCACCAGGGACAGCCTCGCATCGAAACTGGACAATCGCTTGTCGATTGACTCCAGGATTTCTGCGATGTCTTTGCCGGCAGGCGATGTTGTACCGGGGGAGTCTGCCTGGCGACTTCTCTTCGATGACGGCGTCTCGATTTTGGCCGGGGAAGATGCACTCTGGGCCTTATGCATTACTAAATCTTGAAAACAGCGGTCGATGTAATCTTGGAGAGCGTCTAAACTCTCCCCGTTGTCCTCCAGGGTGTTAGAGATGATAAAACAGATGTTGTTAGTTATATGACAATTGATTAGTATATTTGGTAATACTGAAGCTTGGAAAACCTTTGTTAAACTCTATGCTACCATTTGCTTTTTCTCCGCCAAAATCTCCGGCGTCTGACGTCACCTACAACATCACTTCCGTCACTTACCGTTCCCTTCCTTTTTAGTTTCAAGATAAACCTTGTTTCAAGACAAAACTTTGAGACAGACTTTGCATCTGGAGCCATGCTGTAAAATGCGATCCGGTCAACTGAGGACACTGCTGTCATGCGGGAATAGCGGATGGTTAAATGTAGCTCCCTGCTGACACAGATACCATCAAAACTCATCCTAAGCTGGTAGAGAGGCAGTGTTTGCACATTTAAATCCAACAGAAAACCTCATACAGCTGTCAACACAATGAAATAAAAGTGATTAATATCATTTTTGCCAGATGCCATTCAAAGATAATCCAGCTTCCACTTGTGCAAGCATCGTTAACATTTTTGTTGCTCTGGAAGCCAAAACACAGAAGAGTGTCTGTTATGGTTGTGATAGATGGAAAGTTTGTGGGTAACCTGGGGACGAGGATTACAGAGCAGAGATTACAGGTTTTCTAGTTTTGTGATGTAACTTTTTCAGGGATAAGCCTCTTACACGTGCATGCAAACATAGGCAGGGATTGGTGTGTTGAGGAAACTCAAACGCATGCATACACACACACACACACACACACACACACACACACACACACACACACACACACACACACACACACACACACACACACACACACACACAGACACACACAGACATAACTGCGGTAAACAGAACAAATTTGAGACGGACAGCAATACCTTTCCCATTACATAGGTGAGTGAAAACTCCCTGATAAAGGTGTAATCAGATGCCGTGATAACAGACTGTGCATTGCTTTGATCTTAGTCTCACTGGAGCAGCCCTGCAACATTTTTGCCCGGTCTTGCAGCTCTGTTCTGCTGCAGGGGATTCCCTTACAGTTGGGAGTAAGAGCTTGTAAGATCAGGTGGCTCTATTTGACATCTCTCACCGGAAAGCATTAGATGGGAGACGACAGAAAAGTGAGAGGGACTAATTGTTTGGAGCGTTTAAAGATTTAATGACAGTATAACTGTAGCATCAGATTACTGGGTTGCACTGCGGTTAAGAGGCTGTGACTTCTGGAGTTTGTCAAGAAAATGGAAGGATTTTAACAAAAAGCTTTAGAGGTTTTCAGGGATATATCAAGAAGATTTTTTTCTCTCACTTTTTAATATCTAGTACAGCAAAGAGGCAGAGTAAAGAGCACTGCTGCAAACATCTGATCAACAAACTAAATTGTGAATTAGGGTGATCTGTTCACCTGTTCCCATCCACCTCCGGTTTGTTTTAGAGAGAGAGCTGAAACAAGCTGCCATCGTTTTTCTTCTAGCAGTGTTATCTGCATTGTGCACAAGTGTGTCTTAAGTTGCACTAAATCCATTTTAATTGTCACTTGCTAATTATTCTGCATATTTAGATGAATAGAAAATAAGGAATAAATTATTTTTTCTGAATAAGCTAAGCAGCTGTATAAAAATAATAAGAAAGAAATACAAGCACATTTCCAAAAAAGTTAGGATGCTGTGTGAAATACAAATAAAATGGAAAGTAATCATCTACAAATCCTATAAATCTGTATTTTATTCAAACATTTAAACATATTAATGTTTAAACTGAGAAAATGTGTCATGTTAAGAAAACTATTAGAGCTTTTTGTGTTTGTTGGCAGCAACACATTCTTTAAAAAAAACTGTGACAGGTTAATGTTTACCACATCTTCTTTCTTTCTTTCTTTTTTTTAAACAACAGAATATAAACATCTGGGTACCCAGCTGCTGGACTTTTGGGATAGAACTGTTGACCCATTTTTGTCTGATATTATCGGGGTTTTAGCTGTTCAGCAGTCCTGGGTCGTCTTTGTTGTATTTATCATTTTATGATGGGGCAAATATTTTAAATTGATGTAAATCGGTTCACCTCATCTACGATGAAGACAAGTTGTTGTAATAGATGTAGTGTGCGTGGTGTAGCATTGTCTTACTAAACCAAGTGTTTGTAGTACCACTTACTTTTCCAATCTTTCGTTGCCCTGTCTCAGCTTGTTTAAGACGCGTTGCTGTCATCGAATTCAAAACAAGCTAAGATTTTTCATGAAGAAATATGTTGTCACAATTTAAACATTTGAAGTATAGTTTGGGTTTGTGTGTATGTGCATGCGTGTGCATGCGTGTGCATGCGCGTGCCTGCGTAACAGGTAAAACTGTGATCTTATGGCCCACGGCCCAGTGAGGGGAAAAATGTTGCTTTGGACACTGCAGTTATGCAAACGCTGTCAGCGTGAAATGGCATAGTGATCAGAGTAATGTGTAACCACATTAAGTACAGATGTGTATTTGGTAACCTGCAGGAAGCCATGCTTGAAAGTGCACTCATTTCAATTACAGGGCTTTGAAAGAGTGCTGTATTGTTATTTTTGATCACTACCTCCCTGAGTTGGAGGAGTGGGTAATTTAAACGCTTGCTGCGTTTCCTTTGCCTGCTTTCTTTGACTCCCTCTCTGGAGGGAGTTACACTCTGCAGGCTTATCTGGCACTGTGTTTGTGCACTGTTATGCACAACACACATCATACTGATTAATGGCTACCTGATAAAGTTATATACAGTTTTAAATGGCTCTGAAATACACACAAAATACTTGTACAATATTTAACTTTTGGCTGTTCTGACTTTTAGACTAGTCGGCAAGTAAGATAATCTGCCAGAAAAATCCATAGTCAAATCTAGTCTTCAAATTAGGTTGAGAACAGTGTTTTTCTTTTTCTTTTTTAAATTGGATAGTTTGAAACATCGTGCTGTAGCATTATGTTAAACTCTTGTCACGCAGGCACTGCCTGGGGAGTTTCCAAGCCTTTATACTTCTGCTGGAATGTACAGTATAGGTGAGAAATGAATTTTTTTTTTATAGAGTATGTAGGAAGTATTGACCAATTCTTGCAAATCAAACAGCCTTTTGTAGTCTTATTCAAACTCCTGACCTACTTCAGGATAAAATAGTTGTTTATTCCAGCTCTGAGAGGCTGAGGGTTTTCTCGGTCTGCTTTGTCCTTGATCATTTCTGGACCTAAACTCGCTCACTGGGGCTCCTCTGTGCTTTTGTATGACAGGTGAAACCAGACTCTGTTATCAGTGTAAATATGAAACTACCTTTGTCCGCCCACTTCACTGCATGCCTTCCCGCTAACCCTCAAGCTGAGCAATTTTTCCCATGCACTGAAGCAGTAGACAGCATGCTGTGACTTAATGATCTTATCCTGTTTCCTGGAGAGGTTCAACATTTGTTACTCAGCTGCCTTTTCCTAGTCTGTGTTGCATATTTATTTGTAATCTACCAAGAAGGTTGACCAGAAAATAATGCCACTCCCTGTTTGGGAAACCTGCTGGTAGAGGAAACAGGAGCATTGTTTAGCTGGTTAGAAATTCCCCCGAAGGGCAAAATTATCTGAGAGGATGGAAAAGAAAAGCTGGAGCGTCATCGGTGATTTGTGGTTCTAAAGAAACAAAAGATGTGAGAAAGCACTTGAATGTGGTCTTTATCTGGAATAAATTCAACGGGTTCCTTTGTCCATGCTTCATGTCTCCATGTTCTGTGTGGTTGGGCCTGGTAGGTGTTTGACTATTATTGCCAGCAGACAGACAAACTGCACTGAAAACATTTACAAACAAGTTGAAAACAGTAGCGACCGAAAGTAGTAATTTCTGATTGGGTGGTATATATCTGAGCATATAGAAGTACTTTATTGTGAAACCTATGCACCTCATCTCATAGGCCTCATCAGGGTAATCATGAACAAGGTAATCTTATCATTACAACACGTCTCCTGAAAAGAAAAGAAAAGAAAAGAAGCTTCAGGTCGTGCATTTTCTAAGTCATCAGTCAACAGGTGAGGTGGTACAGAAAGCAGATGTTCCTTGGATGTCGTCATTGCTTACATTGAGAGACTCGCTGGTGTGGCGAGAATGTGTCTCAGAGGCATACAAATCGTAGAAGCAGAGGACAGCTTGAAGTAGCTCTGAAGCTACAAGCTGAAATTAATGTCAATCATCAGGTCCCTGAATCAGCCTCTAAATCAGAGATTTGGATGGTAGCAGCTATCCAAATATTGCTTTTCTTCACTGATATCACATTATCAACCTTCTTGTTGAGAGAAAAAAAGAGGCTGCTTGGGTTGTATCTTGTAATACTTGTAAATGAAAGCCCTGAACTTTTCAGACCTGCACAACCAGTATTGTCTTCTTGCTGCATTTTCCACGACTAAAACCAAAATAGGCTACTGAGAACAAGAATAAAATATTTGCGAGCGATGGTTTGTTTGACAAGTGACCTGCTTGGGGACAAACACCTTGCCTGACTGGTTATGTTGAAATCTGCTAGAATGCGCTCATCTTGCAATAAAGTTGCTGCAGTACCCTGTAGGAGGACATGTCAAAGTTGACCAAGAAATATGGAATATAATTTGTACATGAGTAAATTAATCTTCAGAAGCATGTGTGCTTTAATAACAGATAAAACTTTGTTTCCAGAAGTATGCCTTTCAGTTATTGACGTAATGCTTCTGCTGTGCCTGACATGGACAGGTAGAAACCTGCCCTGAGCTCTGGCACACACATTGGGAGGCTAGGGGTGGTGGTGGGACAATTTCCTGGGATAATGACTAAGAAATCCAGGTTTGCATCCCTTTGAGAGCTTTCATATCTGGTTTATTTATTGTTTTTCTTTGTTTTTTTTTTTTGCTTTCTAGTTTAGGTTTGGCAACAAATGTGTCGAGTTTAGATGCTAAAAACGTTTGGGTCTGCTACTAAATGCACAAATGCATAAAACAGCATTTGTTCTGGTCACCTTCCTCAACTCAACCACTCACTCTTTACAGTGCCACACCTTTCCTCTCACAGCCTCATGACTCACCTGCACACTGTTTGATGTTTTCTTCTATCAGGCTGTTATCTGATGTAGGTCATGGTGGATCCAGAAATGCTGTCGCTTAGAGCTTATTTACTGGATCTATCTGCCTACACAGTCTTATTTCGTGCAGTCTAATGAGTAGTAACACCAAGATCATCTCTGCCTACGGACACCTTCATTGAGCCATGAAGAAGCCCCGGAGAGACTCCCGTGCTGGCATCAGAATCAGACAGCTGCTGAGTCAGAGCATGCTTCCCTCTTACTATTGAGTGTCAGTTTCCCTCAGGCCTACAGGCTGGTGAAGAACTGCAGGTTCCTGTAGTGACATATCTAAAGTGATTGTCAGCTTTGCAGAACCAGACTAAAAATTTGTAAGTCTCAGGATTTCAGTGTTTAAACCTCTCAAGTTTGTGAAGAAGCCTACAGAATACCGACGGTATAGTCATGTAATAATATCCTTACATCTGGAGTGTCTCACATGTGCTTGCCATATTGTCCTTTGGAAATGATAGCAAAAGTTCCCATCTTTGACAGCCTGTCAAAAGAATAAAAGAAAGTCACACTGTTGATATATTGCGATTGAACACATTGTCCTTTTTGAGGCGTCTTTGCAGCTGGATTTATCTTCTCATTTTGCCAATAAAATGTCATCAAATGCTCTTTAAAAAATTAAACTTGGAACTCGGAAGTGCCAAAAACCATAATGTCCATTCGAGGCTGGCTCCTGAAGTATATCCATCTGGATGTTTAAAAGGAAAATGACTTCAGACATTGCTGCATTTATTGGAAGGTGCCCGGAGACAGGCAGCCAATCAGTGTCTGCTAGGCCCCACATCTTTAAATTGGAGGCACTGAACTGGACTTCTTCAGAGAACATCTGAGAGTTTTGTGCTTCGGGTTCGTTAGCAATCTAGTGTCCACAGTTTTCAATATTTTATGTTGTGTGATCGTAGATACTAATAACAGCTTGGGCTGATTCCCACCAAATGTGAAAATCAAAGAAAATTTATATTACCCACAATTTTTTCACTTCACATTTTCGATATAACGATATATATCGGATGACGATATAAAAACATCTATAGTTTCATTTTACGCTACCGTTTGTTTCGTGGTGTTGCAAAATAAGCTGTTTATGGCAATATGTTTTCATCGTTTTGATGGTCACTGTAGTGGCTATATTAATTAGTTCTCTCTTTCTCTTATATTTAATATAACCACACTACTGACGGACAAGCGCCTGTTTTTATGCGTTGTCATTAGCAACAAAGATGGTAAAACCATCACGTGTCCGCTTGTTTATTTTCCACATAAACCTTTCACAATAAAGCTCAAGATCCTGTTGAGACTTTTCAAAATAAACTGAATCACGTGAAAGAGTATGCAGATTATTTACAGATGAGAAGCAAGAAAGAGCCGCCACGTGCTAAAAAATAAACCGTAGACTCAAACGTTAGAACAGGCTTTTCCCTGCAGCACGCCGTGTAATAAATACTCACAAAGAAAACGACGCCCAAGATTAAAGTTGACGTTGAAATTTTAACCACTCATATCGAGTAATATATTTTTCAGTATATCCCTCATAACAGGCTGACATCACCATATTGTAATAAAAACATCATAAAACATCAAAGTTTTAGTGTAACCCTTGCCCTTTAGTGGGAGTTGCGTTGTCTGAGTGCTACTGTAAGTCCTACTTGACACTAATTAGCTGATATGTCTTTATATTGTACCTCTATACTCTATGGCTCCCACTGCTAACTTGGTACTAAGTTGAAGCTCCATAATTAGGACACCAAAATCAATAGGTGACGTCATGGTGGCAGTTTAACCTGCTTGATTTTATGAACATTAACACATACATATATGTAAGCTAGTATGGTGGTTTGTCGCTTGTGTTTGTTTCCTCAAAGCAAAGGTGCCCTGAGTTTCACCCATACCAGGTTTGGTGGAGTTTGCATGGTCTGTAGGTTTGTTTAGTTTCTTCTGCGAGCTCCCGCCATCAGAAACAGGTTATTCTCCGATCACGGTGCCCTTGACCAAGGCAGGGGCTTAGAGCTGGATTTGGCTTCCCAGGTGCTGCCCCTAACCACCAGCTTCTAGTCGGCATTTAACCTACCTTAATACTACGATGGATTATTCACAGAGAATAACATTTCTTCCAGGTATTAAATAAGAATGTTTCACAGCCCCTGAAATCCACAATTCAGAGGAACTTAGCATATGAGTTACCACAGTGTTGCTGCAGTTAATCTGAAAAGGATTACGGCAACTACTACAAATAAGATAAAAATGCAAAAGACAACTAAGGGGAAAGGCTGCCATTGATGAAAGAGGGGGACCAATAAACCCCTCTTCTTTCTGTGCCTTTACAAATGCAGGCCAATTTTACCATTTATTATATGCATGCAGGAGTGGCTGAGCGCCCAATCAGCACCAACGATAAACGAGGAAGGAAGGAGGTGGTTGATAAGGGTAATCGTTAGGGCTGCACGATTTTGCATAAAATGAGAATCACGATTTTTTTGGCTTAGAATTGAGATCACGATTCTCTCACGATTCTCTTTTCCAGTATAAATATTTATTGCACTTATTAACTGCACATCAACTTCGTAACAGTTGAGACTGAACATAAAAACAATAAATAAACATAAAAACAACAAATGTCTCACGTTTTGTTGTTGCCGCAAAATGTTGTACTGCTTGAAATTCCGTCTCCACCGTTGCTCGACACTGCGTGTATAGAGCAGGTAGTGCAACAATAGAAAAATAGTTGCAGGATGGCACTGTGTAGCGTTTGTCTAGGGTGTTGATCATTTTCCTAAATCCCTCGTTTTGCAGTGTTGATGGGAGCCATATCTTTGGTCGGGTGATAAGTGATAGCCTCCGTAATTTCTTTGTGCCTGCGGGAGTTCGACGGGTATAGGGAAGCGCTGTATAAGGTTCCCGTTATTGATGTTTGGGTGGTTGACAGGGACGGATTTTCTCCTGTCACTTTCTCGTCATCCCTGACTTGCTCTCCGTTGTTTTTTCCCTGATAATTTTAGCATCACACGGCACAGCTTCTGTATCACGTGGTATAAGGCTCCGCCCTTGTCATTTGTTGAGCAGGAGGAGTGAGCGCTTGTTTTCATGCAGATTACGTCCCGGATCAAAATGCGGTACAATCGTCATCGTCTTTTTTTTTTTTTTTTTTTTTTTTTATCGTTGTCATTTGGAAATGAGATCGCACATAAGTATGAATCGAGATCGCGATTTTCTAACGATTAATCGTGCAGCCCTAGTAATCGTTTTTCATTTGTCACTAATATCTGCATAATTTTTCGTCTCTTTAAATCTTTTAAGGGACCAGACAAGCCCAAAGTTTAAGGTATTTTTTTGCGATTCTGTGGTGGAACTTGATGACACATCATCTTTGTGTCTACATATTTGTGTCGTACTAAGTGCCTTAATTTTGCTCATGGTCCATCTGGCTCCACGTGCGTGCCCATTGTCAGGCAGCAGACGCTCGGTCTCACTGCCAGAGCTGCTTCTCTCTCATAACAAAATTATTGCTGCAGCTTCTCTTCCTGTTGCTGCTACTGTGAATATTAACAGATTACCCGTGCGCTGACCTTTCATAGGCTGAGCTTTTAATGTTTCCACAGCAGACATCTGTAAATAATATCTCATGGTATGAGTGGATCTCTTTTCTGTCATATCACTCTGCTTTTCATTTCTGACGTGTGATAACTGCTCACATTTTGTGTTAACAGGGGAGAATGAATGTGTCTGTAATTTTCATGAATAAGGCTTATAGCTGGAGGAGCACAATGAGTTTTAATTAATGACCGTAAGTGGACTTAGTCTGCATGGCTCAAGGGCACCACCTCGTTTAGTGAGCTGCAGTTTTGGAGGTTTTATTTTTAACAGTAAAAGCCCTTCCTCTTACCGGAAACTGTGCCAGCAGCCCTGGCGGTGTGGAGAGCTCAGCCATCTGCCACTCTGAGAGTGTGACAGAAAGAGAGAGAGTGTGTGTGTCTTTGTGAGATACCAGAGCTGAATCTTGCGTGGGTGTGTGTGAGCCTGTGATTGGGCAAACAGTCTGTGGTAGAATACTGTTTAGAGCACAGTCTGTGTTTATGCTTTTTTTTTTTTCCTCTTTTTGTGGAGATCTTAACTGATTTAGTGTAGAGTGCTGACAACTGTCATTCATGATCAAAGTGTTCTTATCCCAATGCATTGTATAATGCAGCTTTGTCAGATGCCTCTCCCCAAGCTGTCCTATGGTACCCTGATATTCCAGCTGCTACTAAAGCAGCTGTTGAACAGGCTCTACACATGGAGGCTTGGGGTGGTGGTGGTACAACTTCCTGGGATAATGACTAAGAAATCCAGGTTTGCATCCCTTTGAGAGCTTTCATATCTGGTTTATTTATTAACTTGCTAGTTTAGGTTTGGCAAAAACCTAAACTTTGGTCATGCAACACAGAGCACCTGTATAAAAAAGCCCAAAGCCGACTGTACTTCCTCAGGAGGCTGAGGTCTTTTAACATCTGCAGGAAGCTCCTGAGGATGTTTTACCAGTCGGTGGTTGCTGGAGTACTTTTCTATGCTGTGGTGTGCTGGGGGAGCAGCACAGCAAAGAAGGACTCATCCAGGCTGGAGAAACTGATCAGGAAGGCTAGCTCTGTGGTCGGCATGAAGCTGGACACTCTGGTGACAGTGGCAGAGAAAAGGACATTAAAGAAACTGATGGACATTATGAACAATGCTGGGCATCCTCTGCACACGGCCATAAACAATCAGAAGAGTCTGTTCAGTGACAGGTTGCTTCTCCCCAAGACAAGAACTAACAGACTTAAAAACTCCTTTGTCCCACACGCCATCAGACTGTTTAACTCCTCTCTGGAGGGGAGAGGGAGGGGAAACAGGAGGACAAAGGAGGGGGGGAACAACTAAGCTGTAGTGCCTCTTCACCTCACTGTACAATACCTTGTGCAATACTTTTTGTAAATAGTCAACAGTGCAATAGACTCAATACTTGAAATGTGCAATTCACTTGTATTTTTATTTTTTATTCCTATTTACTCTATTTATCCCCTTTGTATATTTTATTTATATTTGTCTCTGTATTTATATATGTGTGTGTGTGTGTGTGTGTGTATATATATATATATATATATATATATATATATATATAAAACAATTCTGTGACTGTAACTTCGGTCGTTGCTGTGCTTTTTGGAAGTCGAATTTCCCAGAGGAACCCACCCGAGGGATTAATAAAGTTCTATCTTATCTTATCTTATCTTAAAAATGTGTTACGTTTAGATGCTAAAAACGTTTTATGACTTGTGCTATTGAATAACACAAGTAAAAATTGTAGTGAAACCCTACCACTGCCAGTCTTGGAGCCCTGTTGTTCACTGTTGAGGCTCAAACCACATCAATGTTTGAAGGCCCGCAGTGATGTGAAATTATACCCCTCAAGTGACTTAAACCAAAAGCGAGCCCGTTTTAAAAATGTAAAAAAGTAAAAAGTTGTTAGAAGGAAATACTCAACTAAAGGTACCTGAAACTCCTACTTAAGTACAGTAATTAAGTATTTGTACAGTAGTAGTAGTTACTTCCCAACATTGCCAGAAATACAAATCTAACAGGGCCAGTCGCTTAGGTTTTACACTTTTAATGGAATGAAAAGGTACAGTGGACTATTGCTTGTAAAGTGCTTTTCTTCTTAATTTGTGGACACAAAGTGCATTCGTACTATAAGCCTCATTCACTCATACGTTATTTTATATGCCTGAGCACTTTGTAACCTAAAATTCCCACTCCAATGGAAACTATTTTGCATCAAGATTCTTCAGTATGCAGGTTGGATGAGCCAGGGATTGGACCACCGACCTTGCGATCAGTGGCTGTGGCTCTCTGACAAAAATGTAAAGCAAAGAAAGCTGGGTGTCATTGTGAGACATTAGCCCTTCTATCTGCTTTATGAAAAGGCGATGCAGATGCACCATCCTTCTGTGTAATCCTCTAACTTCTGTCTCAGTGGTAGTGTTTCTGAGTGTGTGTTTGTGAATGTTTTTAGAGGATTTTCATTTCCTCATGCAAACTCCATACAAAAAGAAAGGACTCGGGACCTTCTTGCTGTGAGGCAACAGTGCTGTCCACCGCACCACTGAGCTGTCACAAAGCACAATAAATAGCAATAGCATACACGTGGTGTGTGTATGCTTTTCTGCTTCTTATAGCCCCCAGTGATTTTCCTGGGGTTTGAAATCTCGCGTGATCTTGTCCAGGCAACTAACCACTCTTGCTTGATTAGGTGACGTCATCTCAACAAAAATAAATTTAACAAGCGTGAAGTTGTTGAATTTCATGCAGCTCATACACAACTTATTATGTTCACCATAGAAACTCTTGTAAATGTAATAACTACCCAATTTCACTTTTTTTTTGAGTGTATGAGTTGGAGTCTGAGGCCAGCTTGTTCCTGAGAATCACTTAAACAGTTTTTGTCTCTCTTGACAGTTGATTGTTGCTGACGTCAGTCACATCAGTGTGAACTTTTTTGCAGAGTAGAAATGCTACAGGATTGAGTGTGAAAAGATAACACGGTTTCCTGTGCGCTGAGCGAGCGGAACCTTCTTTCAGTTACAACATCCTGTGGGCTGATGTTTAGTTGAACTGCTTTTCGTCCAGGTACATTCAGTCATTGTGCTGTAACATTGTGATTTATCTAGCCTATTGCATCACAACAAACACCCAGTTGTGGATTTGCCTGCTAAAGCAGAAGCAGTGCTATAATCCAAACTAGTCACACTTGATGCGACCATCATTTTATATACAAAACCCTCTTCAGTTTCACAACAGTTCCCTAATAAGGTTTCTGGTTGCCATCTGTTTACTCAGACTCTTTTCACAGCCTGTTCTGACAGATTATTTATCACTGCTGCAGAATGCACACAACCAACAGGACAGGCCCTCAGTGATTTAGTAGAGTGTCCCCTCTTTGTGATTCATTCTTATGCTAATCAGTGCTGGTCTGTATTTTTTATACAGTGTTGCCTGAATTCACTGCAGTAAGATAAGAGGACTTTTTCCAAGAACATCCATCCATCCATCCATCTACTTTCATAACTGCTTATCCAGCATATTATATATGGTACAGCAGTTGTGTCTGTTTACATAGGTGTTTCCCTGCACAGAGTCTAAAGACAGGGATTTTCAAAATCCATGCACTGGTGCTTACATGCAGTCTTCCAAAAAAAAACCCAGCATATAGCTGTCATGAATGAGATTATACATAGGTTAAACACTGCTTGGTTGAAAAATGGTCCGGGACAGGCATAAAACAAACCCACCAAAGATCGAAACATACAGTGCAAGAAGCACAGATGGATGCTGAACGGGACACTTTTTAAAAAATTGTTTTATGGTTATATTTCTTCTCTATTAATGGATATTTGTGCAGAATGCAGAATCTAAAGGACAGGGACGAGATTTATTTGTACTGGAAGCTTTATGGTCTCTGTTTGTAGGCACGTTTGACTGGGCTTTGGCTCCCTGCAGGTGAGCAGTCCATATGGATCGCAGAAGAGGAAAACGATTGCCAAAATCCTGTCTTGTATAAACACTGGCTGCTTTCTGATGACAGTTTAGATTTCTGTCAACTAAAAAGTCATGGAGATAATTTTACTTTATCCATTTTAGTAGATTAAATAAATAAAAAGAAGTGTATGCATTTATTTATTTTCCCTAGTTGGGATTTTAAAACACAAAGAGAGGGGAAAAAAGTCAGTACACAAAAAGCCCCAAAGAAATACAATGAAATGAGTCAAGGCCGAGGTTCAGCACTTTCACAGACAGCGACTGCTGCAAGACTCGCTGACATTCACCTTGTGTGGTTAATGGAAGCTACGTATAGATAACAAACCTCAAAACAGAAAATTTTAATTCAGAACCACATAGACAAACGTTAATTTGTTTGAATAATGGTTCAAACTAGCTAATTTAATTTTTGGATTGTGTAAGTTAGTGTCATATCTTTGGCAAGCTTTTTAGTGTTGATCACCATCTATCCACAAGCACTAGACAACAAAGCCATGCAACTTAAAGAATCCTGAATTAAATTTAATGGGAGATTTCAGTAGCAAAGCAAAGCAATGGTGGGGTTCTTTGTTTTGTTTTTTTACACTTTGTGATTGATCATAAACTATTTGTTTAAGACAGAAGATTGACTCTTCTTTTCTGTCCTCTCTCTGCAGCCATCAAGGTCAACTGTCATGGCTCCTGTGGGGTCTCCAACACAGCAAACAGCACAGCATATAATGTGGAGGAACAGTACTTAAACAGCACGCTGTCTGTTGCCGAGAAAGGTAAATCAATATTTTCACACTCTGATAGGTTATCACACTTCTAGAGAGGTTAAAAACCATTGGCATACACTTGCTCTTTTTTCTAGGCAGCTGTTGCTCATTATTTGTATGTGCACTCTATGAAAAAACTTAAGGATATGCTGCTTAGATCTGCACGACAGTAAGACCAAACCTGTATCTTGAAAGCAGTGGACATACTGCAGGTGTGGCTCACTGGTTCAGCAGGTTCCCATGTACCTTATTGTTGAAATGCAGTGACCCAGGTTTGAGGCTGACCTTCAGCCCTTTGCTGTGTGTCCTCCCCTGCTCATTCTACCCTTTTCTGTCTGCTTTTCAATGCAAAACTGTCAAATAAAGGCAAAAAAGCCCCAAAATAAATCATCATTTAAAAAAAGAATATACTCCAAGTCAAAAAACAAACAAACACTGATATGATCATTAGAGTATGTGAACTTTGCATCTTTCTTTGCTGATGACAGATTTATCTCCCAACCTATATCCCAACAAATATCAGAACCTCCTTGTCATGGCACAACTGTAAGACTTGACTCACGGCGACTGGCTTTTTACCCCATTCAGTTTAATGAAAATCTGCTGGAATAGAGCTAATGTTACAGTGGCCTTCAGAGGTTTTTGCTTTCCTCTAACAGGGGAAAAGAATTTGACCGATCGACTAGTTTAAGAGTGGGAAAACAGTCAAAACTGCACCCAGTCCAGTGGTTGAGCTTGTAGATTGTATAAATATTGCTCACATATTTAAAGCCATTTTAAACAGTTGATCACATTGTTTAGAAATCATCTTTTTCCCCTGTAGGCTGACATGCATGCACCTGTGCACAACGTGATTACACATTTTTATGTTCAAGCGATTATATGTTCATTTAGTGTGACACAACCAACATAACTTGGGTCATTTTTAGTAGATCAAAGTCATTCTCTGTCATTTTCCTTTTATTGTTCATCTTCACATCAGAGAGCGAGAATGAGACACTGTCGTCTGTAATCTCAGCATCAGATCCTTGGGTAGCAAGAATGTATGTTTGTGTGAAAGTGTAAGCTAGTCCTGCTCAGCAAAAAATTATAGGTGTCAAAAGTGCTTTCTACTGAGAATACAATCAAAATTGTCTTTGAGATCATTCCAGACAACGTAAAAGTTATTTTCTGCAGATATGCATACAGATGGCTTTGAAATTTTTGCCTTGTCTTTGGTGTGCCTCGGGCACAACCCTAGTTTTTGCAGCCTAATGAAGAGTTACTCAGAGTAACAGTCCCCTGAAGCCTGTCTCCTCTCTGAGGTGAGACATAGCCAATCAGAGTCAAGAAGCACTGATGAGACGGTTGGAGAGCCCCCACAGAGAGCAGGTTAGAGTATTTTTCTCCCCTGAGTGTCTCTGTACCAACATGCTGTGCTGCACTGTGCTGTTCCTCCTGCCTACGGAAATAAGAGCTTACAAGACCTTCTTTTGCGAGTACGATCTTCCATCTTTTGTATGTGTTGCAGCCCATAAACAGAAGGTGAAATGTGCCACGCATGCATGAAATCTGTTGTAAATGCAAATCACACTGTGGGACACAATGGCAGGCATTAGAGCATGCAGTCCATGCTGGTTAAAACAGCAAACAGTTCAATGTTTAACTCTCAGGGCTGCGTTCTTCAGCGCATGATAGAAACTTCAGCCACACAATGCTGGAGAGTAGATTTAGTCAAGTACTTTACTTAAATATAGTATTCAGGTGCTTGCTATGCTACTTCATACTTTTTCAACATTTCAGATTGAAGAGTTGTATTTTCAGTATTTCTTGGATTGTTTTTTATTTTATTTTATTTCACTATATAGGTAAAAAAAAAAAAAAAAAAGGCAAAGATCAGAGGAACATGGCCAGACTTGCTAGACCATTGTTGTGTTGTGTTTGTGTCGCATACAAGTGATGTCACAGGACTTTCGGACTGCCTTGCTGTAACGACCCCGTTCATATTGAGGTGGCACTCAATTATAATGGAAGACTAACTAACAGAGTTGAGTCAAGCCGCTAGGTGCTAGTGGAAAAGAGGCATTAGAACCAAATGAACCGAGTTTGAAACTGAGTGCTGCTGGCCATGTCCATCGCTTTATACCATACCATACCACCTTTATTTATAAAGCACTTTAACATAAAACCAGAGTTCACAAAGTGCTGTACATGCTAAAAGCATAAGTAAAGAAAATTAAAATGAGATAAGATAAAATAAATAACTAAAAAACTAAAATAAATTGAAACATGTCAAAACAAATTGAGTCAAGAGAGAAGAGGCCTGCCTAACATGCAAGGGTAGATCATTCCACAACTTTGGAGCAACTACAGCAAAAGCACGATCACCTTTAGATTTATACTTAGTTTTTGGTACCTTAAGGAGCTGCTGATTGGCGGACCTAAGGGAACGGGGAGGTGTATATGGTTGTAGTAGCTCCGAGAGGTGGGGGGGGGGGGGCAGGCCATTAAGAGATTTAAAAGCAAATAAGAGAATTTTAAAAACAATCCTAAAATGTACAGGTAGCCAGTGGAGTGAAATTAAAATTGGGGTAATGTGCTCAAACTTTTTTGTTCCAGTTAAAAGACGTGCTGCAGCATTTTGCACAACCTGCAGGCGCCTAATGGACGCATCACTAACCCCAAAATAAAGTGCGTTACAATAATCCAGCCTAGAAGTAACAAAGGCATGGATTACTGTCTCAAAATGCTGTTTCGATAAGATAGGCTTTATTTTGGCTAATTCCCTCAAATGAAAAAAGCTAGATCTTACAACAGTTCTGACCTGGCTTTCAAGTTTAAGATTTGCCTCTATTTTAACTCCCAGATTAGTGATGACTGGTTTAACATACTGTGCCAGTGAACCAAGATCTATAATAGTGGCCTCAGAAGCGCCACCAAAATGGCGCAGACTGTACCCTTCCTTTAATGAATGCTATCGTCACAATAAATACACCATGTCACAAGGTTCACATCATGATTAAGTGCTTTTTTTCTGTTTTTATTTTGTTGACTACAGTCAAATGGCCTCCACAGTCACCAGATCTCAATCCAATCCAGCACCTTTGGGATCTGGTGGAATGGGTCATTTGCTTTATTGTGCAGCCAACAAGTGTGCAGTCTGTTATCATGTGAAAGTCGAATAAAATCTGTGAGGAATGGGTCCAGCATCGTGTCTATACCATGAAGGATTAAAGCTGCTCTTAGGGCAAAAGGCAGTCTACCTATTAGCAAGGTGTACATAATAAAGTGGCTAAATGGTAAATAGCCTGTATTTGTATAGCGCTTTACTTAGTCCCTAAGTACCCCAAAGCGCTTTACATATCCAGTCATCCACCCATTCACACACACATTCACACACTGGTGATGGCAAGCTACATTGTAGCCACAGCTGCCCTGGGGCGCACTGACAGAGGCGAGGCGGCCGGACACTGGCGCCACCGGGCCCTCTGACCACCACCAGTAGGCAACGGGTGAAGTGTCTTGCCCAAGGACACAACGACCGAGACTGTCGGAGCCGGGGCTCGAACCTGCAACCTTCCGATTACAAGACGAACTGTCAACTCCTGAGCCACGATCGCCCCCACTTCTAATTAAAGTGACAAGATATACGTTTTATTAACTTTATAGACACAAATAATGAGAGGCAGAAAGTTTGATTATCTTCAAGCAGACCGAAGTTTCCTCTTTCCTCCATCCTCCGAATGCCTTTGGCAAAAGTCATTACCAAAAATAAAACAGGAAACAAGAAAAAGAGAAGACGAGGAAACCAACACAAACAAAACTAAAGTAGACAAATACACAGAACATTAAAAACAAGAGAAAATAATAATAATTTAAAAAAAAAAGAAACAGACTGTGGCCATTTTTTGTTTTCGCCTGTGTGAGAAAAATCACACGTACTGTTCGTCAGCTGTCAGGCAGGGCGTTTCTGGGAGGTGAAAATTAAGTCGAACAGGAATCTTGAAATGTTTGTGCAGACACAAACATGAGCACACCCACTTCACCCATTAACATAGCAGCTTTGATGTTGTAAGAAAGAAAAATATATACATACAGCACTGTGAGAAAGTGTTTTCTGCCTTCCTGATTTCTCTTTTTAACATTAGTCAGACTTTAAATTTTCAAATCATGAAACAAATTCGTTTATTAATAACAAACATAATCTGAGTCAATACAAAATGCAGTTTTTAAATTTTGATTTATTTTTAAAAGGAAAAGGTTATCTAAACACGCATATCCTAAGTGAAAAAGTCATAAGAGAAAAAGTAATTGCCCCATAAACCTAATAATTGGCTGTGCCGCCCTTGGGAAAAGGAACTGTAATCAAGCATCTATGATAAATGGCAACAAATGTTTCACTTTGAATTGTTTTAATTCAGTTTTAATTCAGCCACATTGGAGAGTTTTTGTAAGAGCTGCATGGACGGCCTGTTTGCGGTCATGCCAAAGCACCTCGATTAGATTTAGGCTCAGACTTTGAGTCGGCCACTCCAAAATCTTCATTGTGGATTTGTTTTTCTTTTTGGTGCCATTCAGAGGTGCACTTGCTGATGTGTTTTGGATCATTGTCCTGCTGCATAACACAGGTGGTGTTGACTAGGGCTGGGTATCGTCACTGATTTCTAGAATCGATTCAATTCCGATTCACAAGGTCCCGAATCGATTCGATCCACGATTCGATTTAATTCGATTCGATTCGATTTAAATCTGGGAAATTTTGACAGTCAGAGATATAATTCAGATCAGGACATTTACATATTTTTGTATCTATAAAAAGGAAGCTGACACTCTCAAGACTTTATCCAAGCTGTGAGCATCACAGCAGATGCCTTTGTGTCAAAGTAGCTGAAGATAAAACACAGAAAAACATGTAGGTGATTTTCCTGGCCTGGGATTTTATAAAAATATTCTGCAGTACATCAAAAACGAAAGAAAACCATTAATTAATCAACATTACCTCTGACGTTACAGCGGTTTTATTAGACACACGGCTAAGCATTTTGCATTTTGAATAATTTTAAAAAGTTTCAATTTGTTCAGTATTGAACAGCAGAAATGAGGTTTTCTTTTCGGAAGAATGTAAAAGGGGAAAAAACAGCGGCCGACAGCGCTGTAAGCAACAGTAGACTTGTGTAACAAGCAAGCGAATAATGAAGAAAGCGAAACTGTTCGAGAGAGGGGGGGGAGAGGGGGAGGGAGAGAGGGAGAGAGAGAGAGAGCTGCGCATCGCAATGGAAGCAAAACAGTAAAAGAGTGAATTCATGACGATGTTTATGTGAAGCGTTTGGATCTTCTTTTGCTGCTGGTTCGGTCAATATTGTTTGGAGAGAGATCAAACTAACAGCTTTAGAATCAGCGCATAAAGGGCGTGAACACAAAGCGCGGACCCGGATCAGCGAGCTGTCGGCTTTCAGCCCCGACTGTGAGAAAGGCGACATCTAACTGATTCTGATCCGCGGGTCACGCCCTGTGTTTAAGTCTATGTGAAGAATCCCTGTACCTGCTCTCATTTACTGTTTGGTGGTTCTTGAAATTTTGTCAGATGTCACCAGAGATTCTGGCATTTCGGACAAAATAAATTTATATAAAAAAATCGATTCAGGATTTTAATGAATCGATTTTACGTTATCCAAGCCAGAATCGATTTTAATCGATGAATCGATTATAAAAACCCACCCCTAGTGTTGACCTTCAACTGATAGTTGGACGTTCTAGTTGGACGTGCATTTTGCTATTTATCGTACTGTTTATTTTAATCTTTGTGTACAGCGCTTTGTGACTACCTGTCTATGAAAAGCACTTAATAAATAAACTTTACTTACTTACTTACTTCAGGATTTTCTGGTAGAGAGCAGAGTTCATGAAGTAGACCCAGACCACTACGAAAACTTTCTCAAAGGCTTTGGGGTCATCAAGATGATTTTGGTAAATGTGGGATGAGGTTTAGAGGTACAGCTGAAGAGGAACAGCTGTAATGAGTCTGTATTATTGTTTAACTTGATTTAAAAAAAAGAATATCTAATTTTATTGCCTTGAACCTCTGAATTTATTATTATTGTATAAACAAGATTTGTCTCTGAGTTCTTTGCATTTCATGCAGTGGTGCTTATGAGTACATGAGGAAAGTCAATACGGTTTGAAGTGTATTATTAGAAAGCGTTTTCACTATAACTACGCACCGACCAAATAAATTCCTTTCAAATTATTAAATATTTTCTAACAGAAGGTTCTTGTTCTTTGAAGTGAAGACTCAGGCCTTCTGGCAAATATGTGATAGTAAAAGTTATTTTGTCATGTCGCCCAAATTCCTGGAGTTTAGTGTTTCACATTTTATTTTATTTATCCAGTGTGTGACCCTGGGCTATCTGTACCAGCGTGGTCCTCCAGTTAAAGAAATTGCTGTGAGATGAAGACCATCAGTTCTCACACTGGCACAGTCAGATATTACTCTGACTCCTTAACAGAGAGCTGCGAGGTTAAAAATGTTTTAATGTAGTGGTCTTGCATGCAAACATTCTTCCGTAGATCATTATTACTTCTTCTATTTACAGCTTTTAGTTGTATAAAGTTTTTTTCTGCTATATTTAAGAGTTTTATTAAATGAAATGAAATTGTTTATTTACTTATTGTTGAAACTGACACCAAAACCCAGGTGCTGATTCAGTGCTAATCCCAATAACTGGGACATGAATCTGTGAGTTTTCGTTTAATGAAGGGCAGGTTTGAGGTTTTTTTGTTTAGTTTTTTTATCTTCCTCTTAATAACAGAAAGAGACGTTGAAAGCAGGAAGTTCTTTGAAGCAATAGTTAAACTTAAAGCCTTACTGTGAAACGTAAGGCACCAGAAGGAGAAGGTCATAAATAATTCATGACACACCCTCTCTCGGAGTTCCTCTTTATCTCTGCCGTTTTCCCATATCTCGCTCTCTTCCATAAAGGGTCTGGTTCGCCCCCAAGGGTCGAGCAACGGAGGGAGAGTGAGAGAGGAAGGGTGACAGAAGATCATCTCTCTCTCACACACACACACACACACACACACACACACACACACACACACACACACACACACACACACACACACACACACACACACACACACACACTCTACAAAGCAAGCGACCCTCGCTGTGGCTGGTTGATAATGTGGTATGCCACAGATGCTTGGCGGTTAGGGGAGTGAAGACCGCTTACATCAGCAGCTCTTCATGGACACTGACTTTAAAAAGTGAGAGCTTCATATTTAGAACACGTTTAGGACAAAGCCACGTGGAAGTTTTTTAATAGTATTATTTACTAATACTGGCATTTCTGCAAAGACAATATTTCTTCTTCATTAGGTTTATAAATGTGTTACTAAAAAGGCACTGTTTGTGCCAAAAACCCTTCTAGTGTTGTTTTAAACTTTAAAAAACTTTGATTTCTACAGTGAGTAATCCAAGGTAGTAGCAGCAACAGTAGTTCTGTATTTTCAAAAGAGACTGCTTATCCCACTGTCAGTTTATGTCTTTGGTCTGTGCTGCCATTTATGCATCAAGGCTGTTTTGGTGTTTGTGTTGTAGACACATTTGCATTCTTTGTAAAAGCATAAAGTAAAAGGATTTTTGATGTTAAAATGCCAAAAAATACATTCGGAAAAAAATGGTCTAGAAATTATTGACCGGGTTACTCAAAGAAAATCCACAAACCTTTATGTAGGAAGTTTAATAGCAGAACTGTTTTCTTTCTGCTGTCTACACCTGCTAACTAAAACATGAGTGCATCTTAGCAATGTCTCTTTTTAGTTATCATGACTTGGTTGCCTAGTTTTAGTGTTACCCAAAACAAAAAACCTGGAAGCTTCATACTGAGATCATCTAGATGGATAATTAAAGCTAAAAAATATATATATTTCCTTATAAAGTATCCTTGTAAGGTCATCTGAAAAATATCAAAATATTTGTGAGCCTCTGGGCTGTGTTGGGGAGAATTGGTGGCTCTTAGGTGACACTAAAAGCAAAATATTATCTTTTTTTTTCTTTTATTGTGTCCTTGACTACACAGACTGTGTGAACCACATGAAATAGTCACAGTTCAGGTCTGTGTAGTCATCCTAGTATCTCGCACAACATGGGGCTTGATCAAAATATCGATGAACAAATATATTTATTTTCATTTATCCAACCTTTATTTAACCAAAAAGAGCAAATAATGAAGTTGATTAAAACAAAAACTGGTATTGAACAAAAATACAGTAAACTAGAATAAACACAGGGTTCAGGATTATCACTGATCTGGGGCCAGTAAAAACCTATATTGAGGCAAGTTGATTGGCCCATTTGGAGCCTCACTTTATAATCTCTTTATGATAATAGGTCCTGCTAGGTTTTAATAGCAGAATGAATGTTTGTTATTATTATTATAAGGTTAAATAATGATAATCATTGATGTTGTTCCTCATTTGTGACTTTTAAAGAGTCTTTTATTCTTTCACTCGTGTGGTCCTGGCCCAGTTTGCATGCAGTGTGTGCACTGCAGTGTTAAGACTGACTGTTTCTATTAGCAGTAAACAGGACTGAGTGATAAGCACACACACGCATACACACACACAGTCTGAGCACTTTCCCTCAGGAAACGTAGACTGAAGGGGAAAATGTTGTGCCCGTCCCTAATGAGGTGGGACATGTTGCTATCTGTAGTAATTTAATTGGGCTGCCAGCTCATCTACAGAATTAATAAGCTGGTTGACTCAAGGTGCTCTCAGTGTGATGGGGACATAAAGGCGATTTTTGTTTCCTAATGATCTAGTTATTAGTTTTAACTGAGCTTGTAAAGTAAACGGTGCATGTGATGATGGCCCATGTGAAAAATAAGTTTGAACTCAATCAGAATTTCTTTCTAGCTGATTTCTTTTATAGAATTTCTTTCTAGCTACAGGCAACAGTTGTGCGATTTGTTAAATTATGGGTAACTTGTCTTCAGGCTAATAAGATGAGATGCACTTTGACATGTTTATTTTACTACACTTTGGTTTTTAGGTTATTCAAAATTGTCAAACTCTGATTTTTTTTTTTTTTGTGCAAAAGACAAAAAAAACCTAGAGGCGTCTCTCTTCTGTGTGTTCTCTTCTGTAAAATTTATTATAGTGACGCCGATCAGGCACAATGTTTTCACCACTGACAGGTAAAGTTAATAGCACTGATTATCTCTTCATTATGTCGCTGGTTAGTGGGTAGGATATATAATGGAGCAAAGGAGATATTCTGTCCTAAAAGCAGGAAAAATGGAAAATTGTAAGGATTTTAGCGAGTTTGACAAAAGGCCAAATTGGAGACGACTGGGTCAGAGCATCCCCTCAACTGCAGCTTTTGTGGGGTGTTCCTGCGGTGCACTGGTGGTATCTATCAAAACTGGTTCAAGGAAGCAGCAGTGGTGAACCAGCAACAGGCTGATGGGCGGCCCAGGCTCAGTGATGCACAGACGAGCTATTGTAGCTCAAATTTGGCTCTGATGACAGGTGTCAGAATACACAGTGCATACAGGCCTGAACTGGCGACTGAAGAAGACTTGGATGAACAGCTTTCTGAGACCTGAGATCAACTTTCCCTCAACTTTCAGGCAACTGTTTGAACAGCTACCAGTGAGACCACAAGATACTGCTGATTGACACAGTGCCTGGTGGTAAATACATTGGAGCGTTGCCTAGACAACTAGACAGAGCGAAGCAACAATTTTCAACTTTATGTGGATTTATGTGTCGTTCTGATTTCTGCTGTAGAAAATCATGCAAATTTATTTAAATCTCATGCCTCATTTGCTTATTTAAACATGAAAAACGTGAGAAAAGTAGAGATGGGAAAAATAATTAATATTGTCTGCCTTTTAATATAAATCTTTCTTTGCGTGGGATTCTGATTATACCAGTAACTAACAGATGAGACTGGATATTCTCTTTCTTTTCCATACTGTCAACAAACCCCATGTCAAGGCCAAAATCAACAAAGAAGTAATCATTCTAATGAGCTTTCCTGTGCAGGCCAGGAGCTTTTATCTGCATTTCCTTTGCGCCACGGAGCTCCATTGTTGTCCAAAAACAAATAAAAAAAGACATCAGTGAATCCCGCTGTTCCACAGTCGATTACATTTTCCTTCATTACAGTAAACATGCGCTGTAGTTCATCTTCAGCCACTCTCACTTGCGCCATCTGGCTGTAAGCACCAGTTTACCAAATGTGTACCTCTCCCAGCAGGTTTCAGGTGAGAGTTGAACTTCACTGAGGGGGAAAAAAAAGTTTATGGTCTTGGACTAGGCTTAAACCATTTCTGGAAAACTGACCCTTTATATGATTGAGTTTGAATAACATTTATTTATTGTATTTATTTAAACCAGAGATAAAAGTTCGTGAGGATAAAGCTCAGGGCTGTGGCTTTTGTTTTAGGAATTTGCTAGCTATAAAAAAAAAAAACACGGAGCATTCTTATCTTAGCTTCAATCCAAACGGTCATACTTGTCACACTGATGCTGGCCTGCAGATGTGATGGGATGGAAGGAAAAGGCTTGGCTTTGATTGCTGCCGCCTCGCCAAGCCTTTAAATGATTGCTGAGAGAACCTCGAACCTTGCCACTTGTGTCACCCAGCAGTTTATCACTTCTTATTATTAACCATTAATAGTCTAAGTCACTAGAAAAGATAATTGTAATCGTCTCAGCTAAAGCCTGTTTTGTCTCAGAAACCTCATCCTGCTGGGAAAGCAGGTGAGCCCAGCCAGCACGCGGTGTCCTTAAATTAAAAGTTAATGAAAGAATATGGACATAAATTATGAGATTTTACAGCACATTCACTTTAATTTGCAGTTTTTTCTGTCTACTAATTTTACTATAATGATTTTAGCATATGTATATTTATTAGTATGTGCCTCTCTCCTCCTTAATGGATCTATTAAAATCTGTGTTTTGAGAAAAGCGTCATTATAAATGTAAACCTTTTTCTTTTACAGGTGTCCTTGGAGTGGGCGAACACAGTTTCCCGTTCCAGTTTGTTATTCCAGGTGAGTGAAACGTCATTCTTCTGTGTGCCCAGCACCGCCTCACTTCCCGTAACAAGTTTTCTTAGATTTGTTTTATCACCCATCTAGGTCAGTTCAGCGAAGGGTGCATGCTGATGCAGGTGTGATAACCCCTGTCGACAAAGCAGTTAAGGTCCAGTTTGTGTGTAGGCGAATGGAAAAACATTACGTAATCAGTGTTTAAAGATTTAGGAGTGGTACGCCATTTCCTGATACTTTTATTGCTACTAAAAGTTTTTTTTTTTTTTTGCTCATGATAGATAACAAAATTGCAGTGTGTAAATAACCCTAAAGATCAGCTGAACATTCTTGGCACCTGTAAGGCCACACATTGTGCAATCTGTCTGGTATCTTACACCCTCTCTGAGGCACAGGCTGACACACAAAGGGGGGTAGCCAGGGGTTATTTTTAGTTCCCTCTCCTTTTGTGCAGTCACTGTTTAATTGGGCTTCATGCCTCCGTGCTTTGTCCTCCCCTCCTTTCAGCCCACCAGTCTTGAGAACATCAGTGAAGGGCATGTTAAATATCAGGCAGAGAGGTGGCTAACAGAAGGATAAAGAGGCTCCTGCTGCCCCCTGCTGGTACCTCAGAGAGGCTAACAAACCCTAAAATGAACAGTGTGATCCTTAAGAGTTTTTATGGTAAAAAAGAGTCTACCTGAATTGTAACATGTGGTTTAAAAATTGAGCATTTATCATAATATCTTAGCAAGTTTTCTTTGTTATTCTTTTCAAAGTTTCTCTAATAGTCACAAAAGACATCATAATAAAAATGAATCTTCCGCAAAAACAGTGTCACCAATAATCAAAATACATACATGACAGTTGGTGAGGAGGCTTATTTTTGCAAATTTTTGGCACTACACACTCTTAAGGGCAAATGGAGTCTCCAGCTTATACAAAATGCTCTGTTTCACACAGTTTTTCTTCTACTCTTGGCTCTGAAAATCATAAAAGAGATGGGATCTTAAAGCTATTCAAACCTGTTTTAGAGGGACATCCAATTAGAAGAAAGTTGGCTTAAAAGGCTGAAAAGCTCAAATGACTTGTTTAACCCTCTCGAGGCAGGCGTTGCCGATTTGCAACAGTTAAAAACCAACAACCTGATTACCCAACATACATATTTTATGAGTTTTTTTTTACTCAGAAGTACCACTGCAGGACTTGGTTGTGCATTAGCAACAAAAAGTTTAATTTGAGCCTGAGAGGGTTAAATCAGCTAAGGAGCTGAACGAAGGCTCAGTGTAGGTTAAATAAGGATTATTTTGAACTGTGAGTAACACAGAGTTATAATGGGTCCACTTTAAGGTCAAAAGATGAACGGACATTGCATAAGGAGGGCTTTGACATCGCCAAGTTATTTCTAGGCTCTTATGTTTCCAGTCTATGGATTTTGTCTGCACTCCAAGGAGCAAGACAGGCTCTACAACCCTTAGCCACTTTCAGTAACCACGAGCAGCCCACTCCCCAGGGAAATTCGGCCTGATGTCAGCCAGTGATGGCTCCATTTTAGTTGCCAAGCTGTCTGCAACCAAACAACAACAATCTGCCTCTCCTGCTTAATTCTTATTGACAGCAGCAGCAGCAGCAGCAGCAGATAGTCCCTGGAGCAGCTGGCATTAACATCTGAATGAGGATCAAGGAACACATTAGAACAGAGACTGCGCCAGGGGGCTCTGCCATTATTTTGACACCACATTAAACTCTTTTGCTGTGCGTTCTGCTTGGAAATTTATACACAGATTACTCCATGAACAGGTTTTGAACCTGTTGTTTGGGTGTTTTTTCCTCTTCACTGGATCTGAACATCTCTCCCCTTCTGTCTATCTCACTGCTGTCTCCCCAGAATTGTTATTTTTCCTCTTCTTGAATTTCCTACGCTCCTATGTTTACCCTCACAGTTTCCACTTCTTCACTGTCCTTTTCCTGAGACACATGGCCTGTCCTTTTTTCACTAAGGACACCTGCAGGAATCCATCTGAAAGCTTAGTTTAATGACATCTCCAAGGGAATGCATACAGATTTCAGCTCAGTCTCTGCCTAGGGGAAAATATCTACAAAAAATAAAGTGTAGCCACATTAATATGACATTTTCTAGAATTTCTACATTTAATTTTCCTTTTTGTCCTTCTTTTAAATTTTTTTTTAACTTAAATTTACAATTAAATGTATTGAACTTAAACTTCTTTTTTTCCTTTTTTTCAATTTAAAAGAAAGTTTTTGCTAATCCTTAATAGAAAATGCTAAAAAGAAAAAAAATTATCGAGTCGTTCGTTGAATCCCTCGCACAAATTAGTCATCGAAATATATACATTTGTATGACTTTTTAAAAAATATTTCTTGTACTTTCTATTACTGTTCTAGTACTTTTGCTTTATTGCAATAGTTCTGACTAACAGCATTGTTTTCAGTCTAATTTACTTCTTTGTTTTTCCTAACCAGAGGCAGCCATTTCCTTTGATTTGTGTCAGTCACCCAAAGGTGAAATGCTGACTCCTTAAGTACACTTTGTAAACCAGAAACAAACAAGTTTGTGGAAATGCAAAAGCAAAATGTAGAAAATACAGAAATAGATGTAGAAATAATTTCATACATTTAATGTGATGTTATTTATTGGCTGTTTCTGCCCGCCATAGTTTACAGGCCGCAATATAACAACTCATTGGTTGTATGAGAACTTGAAAATGTTAGACTTTTAATCACATAGTTTACCTGTGATCCACTTAGTCGTCACCTATGGAGACAGTTTTTGCTTTTTGGGGGGGAAATTCTGTCTTACTGAGCTTGTTAGCTTTCTTGTACAGTGAAGGTATGACCCTCTGAATTTGATGTAAGTTACAGCTTTATTGAGAAATTGATGTGGGTTGGATTGAAATTCCCAATGTCACTCATGTTTGTGTTTTCTTTCCCCACAATCTCCTGCTTAGCTGCTGTCCCAACTTCCTTTGAGGGACCCTTTGGGAAAATAGTTTACCGAGTGAAGGTGACTATTGACACGCCACGCTTCTCCAAGGACTACAAAATCCAGAAGCCCTTCTACCTACTCAACATGCTTAACCTCAATGAGGTTCCAGACATTGCTGTAAGTGCTTGATTCACATTTGTTTTCCTTCACTTTGATCTCACCTTTATTCTCTTTGATTCTTGCCCAGTGCATTTAGGACTGGATTGAAAAGAATGCTGTAATGCATTTCTTTATTTAATAAACTTTTATCTTTGTCGAAGCTTATTTGATTTCGTTGCAGAGCAGGAAAGGGTTCTCTCCCTCCTACTCATAATCAAGTCTCTTCTCCTGATGACTGTCAGTTTCCTGTTTATCCTGCAATAAAGAGTCTGCACAGCTTCTGCTAGCCAAACTTTTTAATTACTGCCAACGTACAGACAGACAGACGTTTATTCAACAACTCTGCCTCTTCAGTATCACAGTTCTGCTGTGGCCACCAAGAAGTTCAACTACCTCCTGGTGAAGTCGGGGACTGTGATGCTGAAAGTTTGCAGTGACATGAAGGGTTACATCCCCGGTCAGGTCATCAAGTTATTCACCGAGATCCACAACAAATCTGGCAAGGACACGGGGTGTGTACTGGCCAGTCTCGTACAGGTATGTTATTAAATGTAGACAGTTATATCAGTATTTCTTAACTCATCCTTGGTTCGTGTAAATCATCTTTAAGAAGGACTGAGAACTCTTAGACCTTCTATAATAATAGAATAAACCAGAATTTCCACTCAAGTAACAAATCTTTTCATGTGGACACACATAAAATTCGTTTTACCTCAGATAAAAACAGTTATCTTGATCATTTCTAGAACAGTAAGTTATCCTGCGAGCTTTCACATTAGTGGTGTGTGAAGCGGTTTGAATTTGCCATTACATCTTTTCATGCTTCTAATTGTTTGACTTTGTCACACCAGAGAGTGGCCTACAAGACTAACAAGCCTGTGGTAGACCTACGGACCATTGCAGAGGTGGAGGGAGCGAAAGTGAAGGCAGGAAAACATGCAGAGTGGAAGGAACAGATCATCGTTCCTCCACTCCCTCAGTCACAACTGACAGGCTGCAACCTTATAGACATCATCTATTTCATTCAGGTGTGTGTGTATGTGTGTGTGTGTGTGTGTGTGTGTGTGTGTTATACCAGGTTGATAGCAGTTTTGCAGGTTTAACATATGTTAGTTGAAGCTTTTCAGCTCCAGCTTTTCATTTTTCTACTTCCTTTATGCCGTCCTAATTGTTTCTGAATCAGACCACAGAGTGTTGATGGCAGCCATCTGGTGGGCTGTGAAGGTACTACAAGTTAACTGTAAAAAGTCATTTAAAATAAATAATAATAAATAAATTTGACCCTAAATATTTAAATATCAAATAAAGATTCTAACTTTTCATTTTCTGAGCTATTTTTGGATCTAAGTTTGGATCTAAGTATTAGGAAATAACTAAAGTGGAGCTGCAGGTCTTATAGAGCAGTGAAGCTTTTAATGGACAGTTGACCTTAAGAAGTAAATTATCGTAGGATCCAAATGAATCAAAAAAATTCATGTGATTGTCCAAGGTGAAAGTATGAGTAGGTCACAATAGATTTTTGAAGTGGGAAGAAGTTCAGAAATTCCTCTATGATGATATTGTGATATTTTGCAAATGACCATTGCAGCTAATAGCAGATCATCTGATGTTTTTTTTCTTCCCCACTCATCATTTCAGATATTTTTTTACCATTTTCAGTGCTACATTGAAGTATGATTGCAAGTTTGGCAAAACGGTTCGATTTGCCAGGGGAAGCAATTTGCAAAACTTTCCAGGTTGCAGTTTCTTGGTGTTCTTGAGTGCTGCTGCTTTAAGAGGAACTTATTAAAGTAATCTGCTCGTGTCATTTCTAAGCTGTTAAAATGGTGGCTGCATGTATTAAACGTGCTTTTAATTCTTGGTGTCAGACACTTTTCTACACAAACAAAGGGTCTTTGCTAAGGGTACCCAAAAGGGGTGGTAACTTTTAAAGAATAGATTCTACAGACACAGGATCAACTTGGGTGGGGGGAATATAAAAAATAAATTAGCTGTGAGTAATGCACAGTTAACAGGGACTGATCCCGCTGCTCCCTTCACGGATCTCTGTTTGTGTTACAGGTGTCACTAAGATATCCTGAAGCAGCTGTCACTCTGCCTATCTATATCGGAAACATCGCTTTAAACCAGTCTCCGACGAGGTCTACACCCACCAGTCCAGCGGGTGCAGCAGGGGTGATGCCCAGCGCTCCGCCAGCAGAGGAGGATCGAGGCGATGATATATGTGCAGGAGGCTTTACCAGTGAGGAACTTCCCACAAAGAGTCACTCACAGCAGGATCCCTCAGGCCAGGCAGTCACAATGTCTCCCAGCGCCTTCAGCTACGCACCAGGTGCGGCAGCGCCGCCTAGCCACAATCCCCCCGATGCATCTGCTCCGCTCTTCTGTTTGTCCACAGGAGCCACCATACCTTTCTTCACTGAGGGAAATGTTGCTCCAACCCCCACTTCCTGTTCACTCATTCTCCCTCCAGAGTACAGCACTACTGACTACCCTCATGGTTAGTACTTAATAAACCTACCACACCCAGACAATCACCTGCAAGGTGTAATGGCTAATTAGGCATTTATGAGTTGCATCATCATCATGCTTCAAGTTTAAAAAATATTGGCCGATATTGGGTTGTTGTTTTTTAAATCACCAAATATCTGTACATACCAGTCTTATAAAGTCCTGTATCGGCCAGGCTCCATTCACAGCAGTCCACATAATTTGTCAGATAATAACAATAAAAATACTCCAGATTAGGAAGAAACTGTTGTAATGCTGTATAGTTGGGTATTTAAAATGTGCAGCCAGCCTTAATGTGGACATTAAAGGGCCTGCAGTTTCTTGCACTTCCACATTTTCAGCTCCAGAGTTCGACTTCACTACTACTCATGGAAGCCATGATAGCGCCCCCCCCCACTCCCCAAAATGACTAAGCAATGTGTTTTGCATTTTCTGGCCTATAATCTCTAGTAGATTAAATCACAGTAAAATTCCGAGATAACCTTAAACTCTTATCTAGTCCCGTTTACTTTTCTTTGCCTCTGTGTGTTCCAGAGCCCCCACCTAGTTATGAGGAAAGCTGCAGTAGTGCCAACTCCAGTTTCAACAGTAGACAGTAGAGAAGAAACAGGTGGATGAAGAATTGTGACCACTCCCACCTACACCTGTTTGCACTCGCCTCGAAACGAATCCAGAGACAAGGTGGATGAAAAGAGGATGGATGCTTCAAACTCCCCAAGGATTGATTCTTTGTCCTGCATTGAGTTTTGTTTTGTTTGTTTTTTTAATAAGGGGATAATTTCTTATAATGAATATAAGAATTTAAATTTTTCCTCATGTCCCAGCAGATAATGTCAGGTGAACATCACTGTGCCTAAAGAAAAAAAAGAAAAAAGTATTTCAGATTGTTATACAGCATTTAGAATAATCAGTCGTTGGACACGTCTGTTGTGTTTTTATTTCCAACATGTTGTTGCATCTGTGATGCCTTGAAACTAAAAACTTTCAGTCTGGCCTTTTTGTGGTGGGGCGGGGGGGTCCGGGGGTCCAAACATGCGCTTGTTAGTGTGGTCCGCTGCTCTTTGTACATGTCTCTGCTGTCCTCGTCGTCGTGCAGGCAGAGCTGCCTCCATCATGGATATAAAAAGAGGAATACACAGTCACAGGTGATGCCTGTGATAACAGCTTCTTTTCACATCAAAATCTGTTTTTAAATGCACAGAATGGTTATAAAGATAAGTAGGTCCTTAGGGAAACCACTCGGCTGAGTAACTGATTAAAATAATTCAAGGAGCAAATTCAAATTCAGTTCATTCAGTAGTTTTCCTCTGGTCTGTTGTGCTGTTTGTTTGTTTTTTATCTAAATCATCTTGATGTGAGTTGCCCGATTTCAAATATCCTTATTATGGAGCTACATGGAATGTTTAAAATAATACATTTCAAAAGGTCATCAGCAATCATGAGCCAGTTTCTCAAACAAAGTCCTAAACCTTTTATTCTACTGTCTATTGCCATCATTCTTCTGTCAACGTTTGCCAACCATATCCCTCTGCAGAAGTAAGCATCCAACGACAAATGACGAGAGGCTCACAATGTAATCATTAAAAGCCTCCACAACAGCTAAGCTGCTTCTTTTCTTTTGCAGATGTAGATAATAGAAAATAAAATTGTTCCTAAACGAAACTGCTCATGACAAAATCGGGGTATTTGTTTTGTGTCACCAGGTCATGATGTGGCTATTCCTTATCTTTCAGGCTGTTATGGGCTGTGGTTTGCACTGTTGGCAGTAATTCCGATGCGTTCTCGATGGGTTTTGGCTGCCCTTCTTCACAGATTCTGTTCATAACTTTTATTAATTTATAAATCCATCCAAGTGGTGGAGGGTTTCTTGTTTGGTGACCTCAGGATCACCTCTCTGCTGTTGGTAGATGATGTGTCTTGAGGCAGTGAGGCACTTTGCAGGACTGAGGGCATGGTTCTCAGCCGGAAAAGGGTGGAGTGTGCACTCTGGGTCAGGGACAGGTGTAAGTGTCCCGGGTCTTGAACCGACAAGTGAGGGAATAGAGGAGCGGGGGATGGACAGAGGGATGGGTGTGGTACGGGCCGTACCAGTGTGCTTTGAAGAAGAGAGATCTGAGCATAAAAGTTAAGCTGTCGATTTACCAGTTAATCTACATTCTCACCCTTGCCTGTGGTCATGAGCTGTGGGTAGTAAGCCAAAGAATGAGATAACAGATATTTGAAAGGTGTCTGCGCTCTCCCATAGCAGTAGGATGTGGAGCTCACATCACAAAGAGCCAGTTGAGGTAGTTCTGGAATTTATTTATTTATTTTTTTTAACACAATGTCCTACTGGGAAGAGGCCCCCATGGCGAACCTGAACACGCTGGGGAGATTACATTGCTCAGCTGGTTGGAAATGCAATGAAGAACCCAATGAGAGGCTGGGTGCCTCTGGGTAGACCTCTGCCTCTGTAACCTGAACCCAGATAAGCGGCAGAAAATGGATGGATGGATATTTTCCTTCTTTCATGTTTTTTTTTCTTCTTCTTTTTGTGTGTGTGTCTTTTAGCTCCAAAGGTGTCGTGCCATTCAGTTCCATTAAATCCAAGAGTAAGCAGACGGCTGCAGAGCTGATATGTCGGAAACTGGGAATCTCGCACCGAATCAATAGTGATGGATAAACAGCACTACAGACCAGAGGAAAATTAAATACAAATTAGATTTTAAGAGGAAAAGGCCTTTTAATCAAAAATGCTTCCACAAAGCAGTGCAGTCAAACTTTGTTATTATTTATTATATTTTTTATTTCATTACGTCTCCCTTTCATTGGCTCCTTAAGATATTTTTCTTGCCGTACCACTTTTGTATTCAGAGGAAGTTTGTCTCGTGAGCCTCATTTTCCCTGTAGCTGGTTATGAGGTCTGCAGTACCGAAAGCCGTACTCTGCCCCCTTGTGGGTGATACCGGTACAGGCTTTATCTCTTTTGAGCCTGCTCTTAAAACTGGAGACTAAAACGACCAGCCATGTTAACTGACCCACCTAACTTAGTCCTTGTTTCTGTGATTCACCAGCTGAAGTCCGCTCTAGAAATGTATTTCTTTCCTTTCTGTTGAGCAGAACTTATAAACGGAGGTTGAAGATGCATGTGGTTTGCATCAGGATGATTTATGTTATTTTTCCCCTTTGTTGCCTTAAATTTCTTCTGGTGATTTGAGTGTGTCAGTCAATGCAGATGTTAACACATCTGGACATCTCAGCACTTCATTTACTGTGTGTGTGTGTGTGTGTGTGTGTGTGTGTGTGTGTGTGTGTGTGTGTGTGTGTGTGTGAGAGAAAGAGAGAAAGTAAAATGCAGTTTAACTTCAATCAAACTTGAGTTCAAGCCAATTTCTGATCGAACATCTGTAAAAGTGGAGATATTTTCCTTTTTTGTCCATTTCTGCTTGTGGTCAGCAGTGGGGTTTAACTATTGTATTTTGTATTGATTTTATGTTGTTGTACCATAATATGATCTTAGCATTGCACAAATGTCTGCTATTTTCTGTTGTATGTATAGATATTTGTTCACCAAACCTTTTGTTTTGCACGTATAAAAACTCTTTTCTCATTTTATTCATAACAGCAAAATAGACTTCAGTGCTACAGTTCCACGTAGTTGCATACATTTGTCATGTTTTGTCATATATTGATGACAAAAAATTTAATCCACATCCTCCAGGCATAGTAATGCCTAATGTCCCTGAAAATCTGAAGCACAACATCTGCACTGAATGTTTGTGTGACTCTTCGTGTGTTTTCGTCTTATCTTGCCACTCCGCTTCAAATCACAGCATGAGTGTCTGATAACAGAAATCTTGTGGCTCTGCATTATTGTGAAAGCATGCCTTAAACAATCTGGATACCCTTCAACATTTACATGAGCCTGCGGTGGACTACCTTCTTCTTCTCTATGAGGACATCAGGACATGCTCCTCCTGCTTTGTGTCTGGCGGGACTGTGCAAAGTGCACTTGATGTACACAGATGTAGCTTTCAAAAACAGTAAGACACTGGACTTTGTAGACCTGCTGAACTTTGTTTTAAACTCTTTGTTTTAGGAGAAAAAAACTTGTGCAATTCCTTTTCTGAAGCCATTTCATGCTGCCTTTACCAGCCTTCATTCTGTTCAAATCCTCTTCACCAAAAGGTACTATAGCTTTATGAAACCCCTCGTTATGTTATCTTTTCATCCCTCCCCCCTCCCCTCATATATTGATGAGTGGTGTCCAGTTTTGTATTTTTCTACTATATGAGCTGTTTACAGGTGCAGTGTGGATATAGTTGCACCTCAACCATTACATGTACAGTTTCAGCTTACAGTGCAGAATCAAAGCTGTACTGCATAGAACGACAAAGTAAGGGGGTAAGGGGAAGCAAGGCACTACATCCACCCACATTTCTGTGAAAAAACAAAGTTTTCTGCTGTATAAAAAATAGACTGTTTACTATTACACCTGAACATTTTGCCAGACTTAATGTTATGGAAGGGGTTTCAAAACATAAGGTGTGGGGCCAGAAACGGCCGGCAAAGACTGCAATCTGGTCAACTGAATAATTTTGAAAAATGTGAACAACGTCATAAATATCTCCATTTTAATAGTGTTTTCACATGATTTAACAGCTTTGGCTACTAATAAAGACCTCCCCTACTGCCATCCATACTAAAGTAAATAAATAATAGATAAACATTGAAATGACAGAAACGTCCACCACAGGTGGTCCCTGCAAGAGACAACTGTTCCAGACAAACATGTATACATCAACAGTACGGGGTCATGCTGAGGAAAAGAACTGCAGATGTGATGCACTCTCTTGGTGGATTCTAGAGGAAGGCTATGACGGGTGCCAAGAGAGGAAGTGTGGGACTGCATGAGGAAGTCAGGAATGGTAGAGAAGTGTATGAGAGTGATGGTCTAGAGCAGGGGTGGGCAACTACAGGCCTCGAGTGCCGATGTTCTGCAGGTTTTAGATGTGTCCTTGATACAACTCCAAGAATCGTGTGAGCTGCTTCCGTCTGTCACATGACCACAGCGTTCTACAGTCATTGGTTCTGCATAATACATATTCATTAAACGCTTTAAAAGCTTCGATTTCTGCTCAGTTAGCGGTCTTATTTCACTCGTTTTTAAACTCAAATATTTGGGGGTTGTAGCCGCCCTCTTTAATCTGAAGGGTAACGGTTGTTCATCCGGGACTCTCTATTTCGGCTGCGCAGTCGCACTCAGGATGTTTGCCTTCGCCCTACATGTTGAAAAACTACATTAACCGTCAACCGTGGTTTGTTAGGCGAAGTCACGTGGTACTACAGGCTACATACATAGCGTCTTTGGGCTGAGTAGGTGGGACACTGGCTGTTTCTGTTGAGGCATATTTGAGAAATGCACGCCGATGATGTGGAAATGGCTCGTGCTTGAATGTCCGGACCGAGACTCATCTGTGATGGAAGCTGCGCTCAATAACCGCTGAAAGTGTGGTGTCAACGTTAGCGCAGCAAGCTCGTCAGGATGCGAGTGAGTTCTCTTTGTGTGTGTTTGTTTTGTCACTCAGCGGTCTAGCATACGCCATATGTGCTACTTTAATAAGCTGTTTTGCATTTGAGACGTTTCTTTGCTGGTTAATGTGTGGCACTGACTCACTTAGTGTGAGGAAAACACGTCATGCACACTTCAGGGAACCCAGGGAGTAGGTGCTGCTGCTTTATGCACTTGGAATTTAAAATAAGCTCAATCATTGCTTTAGGGTCTTTAGTGCATTTATGCCAATAAAACCCGAGTGACTTTTGTTAACTATAGGTCCACTAAAACGAGTAGTATTATTGCAGTTGTGATATTTTTACCCTAAATAACCTTTAAATGAAAGTTATCGGTTAAACCTAAATAGTGAAAGCACATTTTGAGACTCGGAAATTGTTCTGTATTCGTGTAAAAGTGCAGAATACAGTCATTTTGAGTGCTTGTAGTAGCAGCACTAATTACACCATTTTCAGTCCCAACTGTCACCTTGAAAACAAACACCTGGTTTTTCCAAAGTGTATTTGAAAGATAAGCTCACAGTGCTTTCCGAGTCTAGCCCCCAGTTGGATTGTTGACTCAAGCTGTCTGTATTTGATTTTTCCCCTCGTTCTTTCATTGTGTCAAATACTTCGACTTTTTTATCACCTCTGCTGTCCTGTGCCATTTTAAATGGAAACTTTGGCCACCATGTATCCGTTTCACATTAAAAGAAGTTATAAAGACATAAATTTAATGTTTCTCACTGTGCAGCAAAGCCAGCTCTTTCTAGCTCTTCTTTTTTTGCCTTTAAAATAATAACTACATTTATCACAAATTGGATGCTGCTTTTGTAGGATAGTTTATTATTTAAACGGAGTACAGTTCACTCAGTACCATAATTACTAAGATTTGAGCTTAAGGTGAGCTCACTAAAAAGATGACAAGGAGAGCAGTCGGGTAGCTGATCAGACCAGTTTTAAACAAACCACGTGTGGTTAGGGCTTCAGAATGAAGGTAAATTCTGAAGTTAAAACCCAAACTAAATAATTTTGAGTTATTATTCATGTACAGATGGCTTCATAGTTCAGTTTTGGCTCTGATTATACACTGTTTCTCTGTGGAACTGCGTTTTACCTCCAAAAATCCTTAATTTGATAAAACATAAAGGAAGGAAAACTTGGATAGGAAGTTAAGTGGTGCTTGGGTTAGCTTGAACCTTGTGGGTGTTTGAGACCTTTCGGTGTGGAGTGAGGTTACTTCAGTTCAGTAGGGTATTTGACAGCCTGACTAGGGTGTCAGTGATGGATGGGTGTAACTCTGCTGGTTCTAGTTGTTGTGATAGACCACTACCATGTTGAGTAAAATGTTTTGTAGATTAAGAGCCAATATAGGATTATCCTTTGACTGCTTTACTTGGTTTTCTTTTCTTTTTTTCTTTTTTTTCGCCTGTCCCATTTGGTTCTTTAGCCATCAGAATTGTTGTCTGAAGACCAACAAGGATACCCAATGGATTTACTTTGCCAAATGGATCATCGTGGCATTGCCGTATTGGTCCATTTGGTCGATCTTTGTTTTTATTATTTATTATATTTTATTTTCAGATGTTACAGACGGGACAGACATGAGTGAGAGATAGGAAAGGGAGAAAGAAAGAGGAAGGAAAGGAAAAACAGAAGGGGAGAGGGACAGTGAGAAAGGGGGGGAGAAAAAAAATAAAAATCTCCTGGATCACCTGTTGAGAGAAGAATAGAAAACAAGCAAAAAAAGACAAAAAAACAAAACAAAACAAAGCAACATACTAAACACAACACCATCGCATTAATCTAGCTAAGTGTAAACAGCAGTAAATACTAAATATTCAATGTTGTTGTGCAGCACGCAGGACAGATGTGCTTCGAAGTAGCAGCCAAGAAAGGTGTAATTTGGGTCTACGAGCAGTGAACACCCGTGTGCATACCTGTGTGGATCAGCACGCTTGTATTCCAAAGGTTTCTCCATGTAACGATCTGCTAGGGAGTGTGGGGGGGCCACAGCCCCGTCCTCCAGGGTGTGAAGCAGGTATGGAGGAGATCAAAACTCCAGACACCCAGAGGCCCCCAGAACACAAGAGACCATGGAAGACCAACAGAGGGGCAGCTGCGCCACTGTTCCAGTAAGAGCTGAGGAGAGTCCCAGATGAGGGTTCACTCAGCAGCCGCGGAGCAGAAGTCAGGGGGAGTTGCAGTGACGCGCCCGTGAGCTCCGCCGGCCGCCAGCTGTGCCTGAGTGACCGAGCCCCAGGCCGAGAGGCCTTTACTTGGTTTTCTATAGCACAGTAGTTGTAAGAAGAGTCAACTTGGTTCTTTTCTTAGGCCTCCATTGTACCTGTCACATTAGTCACTTAATCGAGAGGTGAACGACCGGCACCAGAGGATATGACATGACTTTTGTCGAATGGAACAGTAAGCATAATGGCCCCATTACATGATGTGATTGCCCAAATATCTGACCTCCAGGATGCCTGCCGTGCTTTGTCTTTTTTTTTTTTTTTTTTTTGCGAATGTCACAACTAGACAGGAATGTACATGATGGAATTAATTAGGGTTCATCATCTAGTCAGTCTTAGTTATACATTGCCACTTCACAACAAGGGTCATCTCAAAGAGCTTTTATTTTAACGACAATTTTTGTGAGCTGGAACCCTGATGAGCAAGCGCTTGGGGATGGTGGGGAGGACAAGCCTCCTTTGTAACAAGAAGGGACCATCAGCAGAACAAGGCTCAAGGAGGGGAAACCATTATTGCCACCAGGAAAGAGAAGAGGAAAAAGTAGAAAATAAAATCCTTCCCTCTATGCTTTGTCTTGTACTTCATATTGTGCTTTCTCCCTTGTTAGGTCCATATTCTAACAAGGGGTCATCACATTCGTCCACCAAGTTGTTTCGGGAAGAACTTTGAGGATGTTTGATTATCAGCACTGCACTTCTGAACTTGGTCATCTGGCCTGACTGTATAGTTGAAATTTTAGAAGTCCAGGAAATAAGGAGGATTAAGGCATCGATTGTTTTTACGTCACAGCCAGTGGCCACAATACCAAACAAAACAACTCTGGTTACTGTTGGACAGATGGACCTTTGTTCTTAAGCTTATTGATTTGGCCTCCGGATAAAGCAGATAATCCTTTGCTCCAACAGTCTTTTGTACTGCATTGTCTTTGCTGGGACGAGTTCCAAGATAACCAGACTCATCTGCATAGTTAACTGTCCCCATTTACTTTACATATCAGAAATTGCATCATCACACATGGCTTTAGGCTTAAATGCGCGGTTTTCTGTTGGGCATCAGTTTTCTTTTACAGTTGGTTATACTTTACGCAAGATCACCAGCAAAGTCTAAAACTGGGAAAACTGGCTCCAGTGGATGGCTCAGATCGGTTCTTGTTTTCCACCTTTTAGTGAACCTTTCAGGTAGTTTCCCATTGACAATGGTGCCGCTTTCGTAATGACATTGTGAAGTGTTTATGGTCCCACATTGGTATCTGTTTGTGTAGGTCTTCGAATATGCAGAGGATATGAAAATGTACTTGTGTGCAGTCCTCCAAAAAGCTGTATGTGGGTTGATTGTTCATTGGTTAGCTTAGGCAGAAAAGGGAGACTGTTCACAAAGAAAGAAGGCACAAATAATAACTGCAGTAGACTTTTTTCTTTTAAAAATGCTTTAAACGATCAGTGACACACAACTACAATATGTAGATGACAAACTACAAAGCTTTGTGTAATTCTACATGCAACTAATGTACAGCTATGCTGTGCACTTCAGTGTGACCATATTTAGAAAGGCTTTCGTGGTCTTCCCCTCAATAGTTGAAGGCTTTCCTAAAGTTGAGTGAGGTACTCCATTCAGTGCTTTGCTTGATAATCTAAATTCATAAAAACATTTATGAGGAAGATGAAGCAATAAGAGGGAGAGAGGCAGAAAGAGAGAGATATGGAGTCACGGAGAAAGAAGCCAAACGGTGGTTTGGGGGCATGAGGGGCCGAAGCTGCTCCCAGATTTTTTTTATTTTATTTTTTTTTTTGAGAGAAATATCGTATGTCTTAACAGTTTGTCATTGGAGGATTTCAGAGTGCCCTGAGATAAAGTGGTAGACAATGATCCAAGACCATCTAAGGCGAGAATTTTTAGGTCAGTGTGTATGACACTGGAAGCCAGTGTAGCTCTGTTAAATTTGGAACTTTATCATTTCCAGACTTTATAACTAGCAGATCTCAGCTAGGCTGATGCCTAACTGAGATCTGCTAGTTTGCAGCTGGTGAGAGGCAGTTATGCCAAGACAGGTGGTGAATTATCAGGGATAGAGCTGTGCTGCTGAGCAAGCAAGAGCCACAGACCGTGCATTCCTCTGTCAGCCCATATCCACAGCAGCAAGGCTGAACAAAGTGTGCCTTTGTGGGGCAGTATGTCCTCTAATTGTCGGACAAAATCATGTGTGTGTATATACAGCATATTTGTGCAAAGTAGTATAAATTAAATTCTTTGTTTTTCACTCTGTAATCAGAAATATTTTGAGTACTATTGTACGGACTGTTCTTGGAACATTGGACAACACTGCATTCAGTATAAATGTTGGCCCTAAACTCCACTTTACCAGTGAACAACTCCTAATACCCTTCTCATTTTTCTTTAGATGACTTTTGGGGTTTCGAGCAGTGTGACGCTGCTGTTTGACTTCTGGGATGTGCACAGCCCTGCAGGTAAGCTGCAGAGTATTAAAGTCTTGCGAAAAAGCCTTAGAATCAGTTCATCTGGATTTAAAAATTGTGTGGTGCAATTCAAATACTTATTTCTGATGACGGTGGAGTGTTTCTGTAATATTGCTGACATTACTATACAAACTTGATCTACCATGTTCATGAACTGAAGCTTGAATAAACCTGTTCAAACTTGTTTTTAACAGGTTGATAAAATTTGCTTCAGATTTATCTTTTTTTTTTGTCAAGTGTTTCTTTTTTTTTTTTTCTTTTTTAAACTTGTCGCAGGAACCAAAAATGTATTAATTGAAGTTAGTTTTTAAACAGCTTTGAAAGACTGTGCACCAACCCCTTTCTACATTTGTCCAAATATGCCAGCCTTGAAGTGGATCTGGATTAGATTTAATTACATTAAGGAGATGTTTAAGGGGTTATAATTAGTTGTTAAAGTGAAAAAAAAAAATTTTAATACTAAAATATTACGGTTGTAGAGGAGTTGCCAGAACAGATACCCCTCATGTATCCCAGGGGAAGCAGGGAAAATGTTCTCAAGCTATATGTAGAGAAAATGTATTGTTTTCTCAATGCTTCCAGTCCTCTGTATTTTTCATGAACCTGCTTTTGGCTGGAGCTTCGCATTAAGTGAACAGATGTTGGTGTCAATCTAGTCTAAATCTGAAAGTAGCAAAAATAATGATGTATTATTCAAAGGAACCTATTGAATAATAGGTTCCAATATGTGAGTATTAATAGCATGAAATCTAAACTTAGAAAAGTAACTTGTGGAGTTCCGCAAAGATCTGTTTTGGGACCTAAGTTATTTTTACTTGATATAAATGATATTTGTACAGCCAGTGATACTTTAAAATATGTGGCGTTTGCTGTTGATACAAACTTATTTTGCTCTGGAAAGGACATAAAGAAATTACTGAAAACAGTGGAAACAGAACGCATGAAGTTAAATAGATGGTTGTATTTAATAAACTATCATTGAATGAAAGTAAAACAAGATTTATGTTATTTGGAGGTAGTAAAAGTAATATTAAAGTAAAACTGACTTTAAATAATGTTGAAATTGAAAGAGTATATGAGACAAAATTTTTAGGAGTAATTATTGATGATAAACTTTGTTGGAAGCCCCACATAGAACATGTGAAACGGAAATTATCCAAATCTGTTTCTATTCTTTATAAAACAAGAGATTTTTTTTGAATAAGAACTGCGTTTATGTATTGTATACTTCCCTTTGTTTGCCTTATATGATCTATTGTGCAGAAATTTGGGGGAACACATACAAAACATATTTGGATTCAATTTTTAAATTGCAAAAAAGAGCTATTAGAATAATAAAGTTGGATATAGGGAGTCCACCAACCAGTGTTTTGTAGGATCATCTATGTTAAAATTCATTCTAAAACTTTAGAAATGATATATCGAGTGATGAAAAATGTTCTAATTTGTGTTTTAAGTATGTTTCAACTAAGAGATGGAAAATATGATTTGAGGGGGTCTTATAAGTTTGGTTCTCACTTTAGGTATTTCAATGTTAAGTATAGATGTGTGTCAGTTTTGGCAGTGAAATTATGGAATGGACTTAATGATGAACTGAAGATGTGTTTTTCTTTGTCATTTTTCAGGAAGAATTTAAAAATTTGTATCATTCAAGGTTACGGAAATTTGGTTTGATGAATAACTTCGTGTTGATTTAATTTCTTGATTTATCATTGATTTCTTTTCAAACTGTTATATAACTTATTTATCAATGCTATTTATTTTCTTGGTTAAGGATTTGATTGTTCCTATGGGGTAAAGGACAGGATAATTATAAGCCACAAGCCTTCAGCCTATTCCATTGTCGGTTACTGTAGGATTGAGTACTTTTATGTAAAATGATAATCTGTGTTGTTGTTGTTGACCGAAATAAATTTCACTTCATCATCATCATCATATTGCATAAACGTACTTTTTAATAGTGACTTTTTTGTGAGTTAACATTTTGTATTTTTGTACCTACAGGGATGGTGGTGTCAGTGCTGGTGGTCTTGCTTCTGACTGTCTTTTACGAGGTGCTTAAAGTGTGGAGATTGTGGCTGGGGAATCCCTCCAAGCTGACCCAGCCTCAGTCTCCATACGACGCCCCATCTTCCCACTGCGACAGCATCTCTGTCCTGGACAGCAGCCCCTCTGAATCCTCACTGACCCCTATAGCATCAGTCGTTACACCTCAAAGTACCAGGAACAGGTAAGCAAGTCATTTCTAGTAACTTTTTTTTTTTATCATGGATCGTACTGTGAAATGCAAATCACTGAATAAAATGCAGAAATGCATCTATTTGAACTGTATGGTTGTGGCATGGTGGTAACCTCCATAGCATGGTGACACCCTTTTTTTTTGTTGGTGTATCCTAGATTGCAACTATTATTATCTTTTGGGCGGTATTAAACAAAAGTGTGTGGCAAACTGAGACCATCACATATTGGCAGACTGAATGTCGAGACCTGAACGATGTATTTGACTTATTAGTTTATTTGTAAATAACCCTCTCCCTCTTCTTTTCATCAGCTGGTTGTTGCACATCATACAGACGGTCCTCCACATGCTGCAGGTGTCTCTGGCCTACATGCTGATGCTGTGCGTCATGTCCTATAACACCTGGATATTCCTCGGGGTCATCACGGGGTCGGTCCTCGGTTATTTTATCTCATTTCCTCTCTTAGGTCGGATGTGATGGCACAGACATTTAATAGTGAAATAAAGAAAAGTTTACTTTTTACTATCCGAGGATCTCGAAGGATGGAAAAATTGGTGGAGAATGAGCCACATGACACTAAACTTTGCCTAAACCTCATCTGGATATAGAAACTGAAAATGATTTTAAGCTTCCAGAAAACAGAAAATGCTACATTTTAACATTTTTCCCTAATTAACAAATAGATCATTTCTGTTAAAGGTACATAATGTTAAGAAAACACTCAGTTTTTCAGTCCTAGTATTAGTTCTGCTTCACTTTTAAGTCAGCAGACTGTGTGAGTAATACCTGTGGAAAAATGATTTTTTTTTTTTTTTTTTTTTTTTTTTAAATCTCCAGGAAAAGTAGGTGTTGTTCAATTCTGCTTTTTTAATTATTATTATTTTTTAAATTATCTTGAAAATCTAAACAATTGAAAGAAAGAAAGAAAGAAGAAGAAATGCACTGGAATCACCCACAGAATGATAACACAAAACCCAGAGATGGGAAGTCTGCACAGATTGTGGTGTGTTAGGAAGCTATGTTGTTGTTGTTGTTGTTTTGTTTAGGGTTGGGTTTTTTCTTTTCTTTTTTTTTCCATTTGCTGCCAAATGATTCAAGATGGAACTTGATATTTGATTGTCAAGTGTTTTGGACTAAAATCTTAAAGCTGACTTGCAGCTAAGTCAGACATTTACAGTCACGGGTCATGAGACAGAATTGCATTGCGCTGGAGTCCGTATGAGGAACTGATACATGTGATTCTCGCTTGTAAAACCTTGTGAAAGGTCATCTTGGTTTGTTATTATTCATGGTCATGTGGTTCTGTAGCAATTGTTTAACCACAATCAGAAAAGCAAAGTGCCTTGAAGCTGACAGTTGAGACGTTTCAGAAGTTCCTATCTTTGGTAATATTTTCTTTTAACTGATTAAAAAAAATCACTGACACTAAAGGCTTATACAGATTTGTTCAACTGCTTTATTTACTGTTGCATATCAATAAGATTTTTTCTGGTGATGGCTTCTTTTTTTGTCTTTGAAAAAAAGAATAAAGAGATAAAGAATGAAGCCGATAAAGTGTTTTGTGCTTTGTTTGTTTTTTATTCATCCATTTCGATACATATTTTAAGTAAACGTAAGTACAACAAACAGGAAAAAAACTGTTTACACCTGAATGTTATAATCCACATAGGTTTTATAATAAATAAAAACAAGGTAGCCCTCCATTGGAAATAATGAATCTGGGTCCTGACTAGATAAAATGGTTACATTAATATTAAATTAACTGCTCAGGATTTAATGGAAAAATACGACTTGGTCAGTGTCTCACACACAGAAAAGGGCTAAATATGGACACTCTGTAATACATGGACTATCAACCCAATGTCTAATCATTTCTTACCATAGTTAAAAACCCATTTTTCTAATTGCTTTTGCCTCCTTCTACCCTGTTTTCCTTTTTTTTTTTTTTTTTTTTTTTCAAAGGGAATCGATGGTCTAAAGACAGAAGGTGTTGTCTTTTCGAAAAGTAATGATTGACAATGTGTAAGTTCTGTTGCTCTTATGAATTAAAAAAAAAAAAAAAAGTTATTGGGTGTTAAAATGTAAATCGCACGCAGGTCTAACCTTGAGTCTTTCAGTTAGTACATAGCAGGTCTGATCAGGGCAGAATCAGGCAAAAACATTAAATTCAACAACATTCATACTGTTGTGCACATACAGAGCTTCAATTTCCCCCCTTTAGTACCAAATTAACAAGTTCTTTTCATAAAACCACTCATAGAAACTATAAACAAATTATACCCCCCTAAAATAAACGGTTATCTGTAGGGTTGCCAAACAGACTGGAATTAAAACCTATTATCTGTTGTCACATAAAACACAAGCTAAATTTACAGCTTGAGATCACTACAGCAGTGTGTATGATGTTAGATGGATGATTTTAAATAAAAGATGTGATATTTGATGCAAGTGATAATCTAGAATCACTAAAGCCAAGTTTTCCTTCTAATAATCAAGCGGGCTTCCTCCAGAGCTGTTGATGGTTCTTCAAGAAGCTTTATTTTTTAAATGTTTAAAAATAAAAACAAATCCATTGTTTTAAAGTTACTGTAGATGTGTTTAACATTCCCTGCCTGTTTGTACTGAAATGCATTGAAACATAAAGGCCATAAAGTAAACAAATTGCATGCTTGTAAAGTAACATTTTACAAAAAAATAGATAAATACAGATCAGGATGAAGAAGAAAGTATTGCTGTAGCACCCCCTGCTGACCAGATAGAGGCTAAGAACATTAGGCAAGGCTCCGATTACCTGTAGTAAAGTGTAAGTTGTAATTACAAGAGCATTTAATGTTACAGATATTCAAATTATTTCCTGCTATTACAAAAAACAAAAAAACAAAACTTGGTTTGGATATGACTTTACTGACACATGCGGAATATGAAGAAAGTCTACACTCACCAGTCACCAAATATACGTGTCAAAAAACTGGAGGACTGGGTTCTGGAGTGTGCAATATCAACAGCAACAAAGAAAAGGCATTTTTAACCCCTTAAATACAATCCATATTCACTCAGCTTCTCAATATTTATGCATGCTGCCATTCATCTCTGCAGGTTTCTCCAGTTTATTCGTGGAATGTCTTCTTATGATAAAACAACCTCCACTTCTACAGGGTCGACTATCTTTTCCTCTCCATTCAGACCATTTGTGATTGGCTGAGGCTCGCTGTCAACTGGTCCCTCGCTGGTGGGTGACTGGAAGCCGCTGTCCTCACGTGAGCTGGAGTCTGTAACCAGTGGTGGGGAGGACTCATTATCTGATTCGGCTGCAGAGATCTCTGTAATCTGTTCACTTTCATCTTCCTGCACTGCTATCTCTAGCTCCTCGATGGCGTTCTGGATGGCTGCTTCCTCCTTATCAACTTCCTGTTTCTTGCTCGCCAACAGCTGCTGGAGGATTGCTTGTGGGGACGTCTTCTCTCCCAGAGACCCCTTTGGAACAGTCTCCACCACAGTGGTGACGTGAGTCACGCCCTCCTCGACCCCATCCTCCACGCTGATGCTGCCAGTGGTCGCCTCTGTTTTGTTGGTGACTTCACTCTGCTCCTTGGACACTGGCACCGCCACCTCAACCACCGGATTAATCAAGTCCCTGATTTCATTCACGCTATCAGGAGACTTGGGGCTGAGGTCCTCTGCTTTTCCCAACTGGTCCTCCTCATTCTCCTCCTCTTTGCTCTCAGCATCCTCCTCAGGGATCAGCTCCACCCCTGGGACCTCCAAGCAGGACTCATAGGGCAGAGGCACCCCGTCCAGCTGTATCATTGACACCACCTGCTTGCGTCTTCTCCCAAAACCTCTTCCTTCATCTGCACTGCTGACAGAGCCCTCCGGCTCATCACCGCCAAATTTGGTGGCCCAGTCCACCTGGGGGTTTTCCCCAAGCAGGTGCAGGTTGGGGTCGCTGTTGGTCAGAATGATGCTGTCCCTGTAGAGGTTATGCCTCCTCTGCACAGCTGCTTCCTTTACAGCTGGACACGGGGGGAAAAGGTAAGGCATGTTATTACTGCAGCTATCCATTGATGCCATCATCATGAAAACTGTTTCTAAATCTTGATCCTGGCCCTTACCCATCATTATGTCTTTGGAGACAGACTGCAGCACCACTTCCTCAAACATATTTTCTATCAACAGAAAACGCGAGAAGTCCTCAAAGATTAGCTCCTTGAAACGAGGCAGCTCCTAAGGAAACAGAATTCAAATAAGACCAGGATGTCGTTTCTAGCACCAATCCTTTTAGTTGGTCAGCAGGTGAGGCTGAAATCATAACTCTCAAAAATGCTCTTTAAATGCATCCTCAACTCTTTTTTTTTCCCCCTCATAAAGACGACATTTATGTGCTCCCTGTATCCTTAATGACGAGTCAGTATTTTATCACTAAAGACATCTTTTGATGACCATTGCAGCAGTTTTTGGGATAGTCCAAATGTTTGCAGAAGACGAGATCCCCCTCTCTAACTTCTAGTAGACAGTCCTTTTGTTCTCTGGTCAGGGCTGAAATATGATTGAAAACTTCTCAGTTCACAAAAAAGCTTCAAGCATTACTCATGGCAAAAGTTCCTTTTAGAAACACGTCTGCCTACTGTGCAGCCATTTAACTACGCTACCTCTTTTTCCACCGACGTGATTCAGTGATTGTCGCTAGTTCTGGTGCCAGTTCAAAACCTGTTCTTTAAGTGATTTATGAGAACTTGTCTTCTAGTTTGGAAACTGAACGCTATTGTGAGACAAAAATTAATCACTGAATTTCTTTTGATAGTCATGGGACTGGTTCTAGATTAGACACAAGCATCATATTGATGAAGTAAATAGGATGGGGAAACAGGATGACAACAGGTTTTTTTCTTTTTGTTTTTTTCCCTCTGAGTCAATATTTATGCCTTTTTTTCCCCCTCAAATGTACATTTGCTGCTTTGGTGATTCATAGGTACTAAATTTTCTACTTTTGCAACCCACTCATATATTGTATGGCATCTTGTGTTTTATTATTTACAGTTTTTATCCTTCAAATCCCATAAATTATATGTAATTATATGTAAGGAAAAGTTTGTAAGACAGTTCATTCACTTTTATTTCAAGTGTTACTCACAGGTGAGCAGGATGGCGCGAGCTGCTGCAGCATGTAGGGGATGATGATCTGCAGCAGAGCCTCCCTGAAGAACTTCTTGCGCACCGTGCTGCTGTCATAGTCATATTTCTGACAGGAAAAACCAGAAACACAAACATAGCTTAGGGACATGAATTACCTTTAGCGATTCAGACCTTTCAACACTTATTCTGTGCTGCTGTAAAATCCTCTCCTCTTTAGACAGTCATCAAATTAACCTGCTTTGAGTTCATTTGAACTTTGATGGACTCAAACATCATTAACACAAACAGGTTTTTCCTGGAATATCTAATCTGAAAACTGTGAGCAATATAAGAATCATTTTAAAATATATATATATATGTGTATTTGACCGTCTCCTCTTTTGATCTTTCCATGTGTTCGTGTTTTACCTTGAGAACTCTGTCCTGGCATCTCTGGGTGAGCTTGCACATGTCACTGTCTCCCTGGGCCTCTAACGACTGGTTAAGCAGCTGTTCAAATGTGTACACTGCATTGTCCATTTGCTGTCAAAATGAAATCATTATAAAAAGGTTAGGTGTGCCACAACTCAGATTCAAATTGCATATTCTTTTTTTTGGCCAGCAGGTGGCGGTAGACAATTCAGCAGAGGTAGTGTGGATGCTGCTGTATTATAGCTTACTGAGGAGCAGGGAGTGTTGTCAGAGAGCCTGACAGGAGTGTGTGATTAAAACTAATATTTCCCATCATATTACAGAGGAGGGTTGTTGCATCTTACCTCCCTCATAAGGATCTGAGCCCTGCTGATGAACACAGATGGACTGGAGACGTCGAACCTCTGCTGCAGTCCCTCCAGGTTGAGCTCTTCCACCTTCTCGTAGCAGCTCTGCATTTTCACTGGATGGAAGGCAAGCATTGACAGCCTTTCCATGTTCTGAAAGAAAGAAAGAGAAGAGCAATGTGGTGAGTGCAACTGACCCAAGGAGAGGGAAAGTTAACAACAACTTGGCTGACTTCTGATTTAGGATAACGCAGGTTGGACATGCCTTTTCAGGCACTAACCTCTCCCATTTTTTCTTTGCCCCCTCCGTTGAGTGAGTTCTTGCTTATCTCCACCATCTCCCTGAAGAAAACATCCCTGACCTCGGCAAAACCTCGGCTAGTGGGGTCCATCAGCGCCTCCAAAATGGAGTTGATGTAGGGCTGGATGTTGGTCCGCAGGATCTGCTCTGCTTTTGGCAGCACTAGAGCTGCACAACAGAAGCAATAGAAGGATGGAAGAAGGGGTAAAAAGTAGTTAGTTACTGAAGCTTGTAAACAAGCGACGCATGCTGATGACAAGAAAAACAAAGGTGTGGCACCGACTTCAAATGAGCTGTGCTAGAAAGTCACAACAATATCAGAGATATTATTTGGTCGTTGAAATGGTTGGTATGCATGTGGTGACATTTAAGTAAACACACTAATGCTGCTTCCATGGAAGGGCCACACCTTTTGTTTTTATGGTTTTCTACCCAGTGTAACGCAATGCAACTGCAGATGCTAAAAAATATAAATATAAAAATAGATCATAGCTACAGTTACACCTGATGAAGCCATGCATAAGCCTCACATCCCTTACATAACCCTTTGTTATTTTGCTCAGTTGATTTACAAAGTCAGAAATGGCCTTTGCAGTGCTGGTGAAGGAATGCAGTTCCTCCACTCAGTGGGAGCTCAGTGGGAAATGGTACACACGAAGGAAACAACCAGCCTGCGCCAAAGACCGGGTACTCTGCTGCTTTAGAGCTCAGCACGCCAAGCAATATGTAAGTTACAGTGGGCAAAACAAGCTGTGACAACAATGTGCAAACGCCAGAAGAAGTGGAAAATGCCTGCTAAGGAGGGAGGTTTAGTTACAGAGTTACAGGACCTGTTACTAAATGTCCAAAAAGGGTTTTCAGAATTTTGAGCATGCGGTGATCAGACTAATCACTCCTCTCTGCCAAAACCGCTGATTCAGAGAATCCACAGCTACATGTCACTGAGTCAAATAGTGGGCGAACAATAGAGCACACATCTGTGATCGAGGGGGTTACGTGTCAAGTCACAGCGAGTACCGAGTGAACCATTTTCAACATACATCCTGCATACACACGAGTGAGGATGTAAACTGAGGCAGTGTACGGAAATCTAGCTGGGGTACTTTTTATGTCTGTGGCAGCTGAAACTGGAATATCTTCTTGCTGATACCTCGGATCTTGCTGCTGACATGTTCTTTAGACGTGATGATCTGGTCCATATCGGTTCGCAGCCTGGCGTCTAGTGGGCCTCTCTGGGCCTCGCAGGCTTCAACCAGAGCTTCGTACTGCCCGGTGGTCTGAGTCAACACCTGCTTGTACACGGCATCCGATATCTGGAGGAGTTCAAGAGCATAAATGGATTGCACTGGTTGACTTGTGTGTTTTTTTTACAAGTTTACTGTACAGATTGACAGAAACTCACCAGCATCCAGTTCTTCTGCCTCTGCTGCATCTTCCCCTTCAGGCGAGGGACGATCATGTTTCTTATGTCAGGGTGAAGGGTCTCCATCACCAGATTAGCCAAAATCTGCACACACACAACACGTGGAATAAACGCTTTTAGATTTATAATTAGATTGACTTGCAAAAATTTCATACTATGAATTATGAAATCATCTGCCTGTCCACAGCCAGCAGGATGATATAGTTACTATATGCCAACCAGCTAAAGCAAAACAAAAAAATAGAGCCTAAAAATAAGCTCCTCTTTCCTGTATGGCTACATGAACACAGTGGGACACTGGGAGGCAGGAAGGCTGCTTTTACTGGCACTGCCCTCACAACTGACAAACACTCACGAAGCTCAGATCCTTCATGATGCTTTAACTAAGCTAAACTAAATATTTGGTGATGGCTATGTTGCTGGGTAATGAACAGCCAGACAAAAGCAGCATAGATTTTCCACGCAGCGGGCTTTACAAATAACAGATATGTTGTAGCCTGAAATCCAGCAGCGTTTTCTTTCTGTAGTATATTTGCTCTACTGATTGCTGATATGTTATCCTTCACTGTATAACTTGACTTTAAATGGCCATAAAAGCCAACCCTATTCAACCTCAAACAGGCTCACTGATATCAAGATTAAAATGAAAGAAGTCATCCTACAGCAAGCATTAATGGAAAGTAAAGGTCTTTGCTTTTTCTGTCGCAATAACGGTTCAAACTGTTAACTGTTATTTCAACTGCTGTTCTGTCTGCGTCTTTGGTTAAAATGTGGGATACAAATGCAGTCACATATAAAGTGCGACACCAGATCAGATGTAGCCCGAATTTCATACACCAGAGTGAGATGAGGCAGTCAGAGTCAAAATTTTGGTCTAAAGCTACATTTAGACCAAACATTTGATGCTATTTGGGGTGTTATTCCATATTTGTCTCTATATTTACTGTAGTAAGTTAAAATTGGATATTTTTAAAGGGATACTGCCAAAAACTAGCACTAGCACACTGCCAGAGAAATATTTGAAATACAGTACAAATAAAAACCCTCATAGCTAGCCTAGACATATACCTGCAATTAGTTACCATGGTAACTCTGGCCCTTTTGTGAAAGGCCTTGAATTTAAACCACTAAAGCCCTGCCCCTCTGATTTGATCCTTCATGCTAATCTGCTGTTGCTAACGTAGCATTTCATTGAGGAGTTAGTCCACCAGCAATATGAGTATACTGCTGGAGGCCTGTTCTGTGGGAGAACGAGTTTGATGTTCTGGCTGTATCACCAGTGAAGTTTGAACGACACCTGGAGGGGATTTTTAGGCTCTCTGTGCCTCCATGAGTTCAACAAGGTCAGTAAATGTTTGCTTGCAAACTGTATTCATTGCCTCTGTTTGCGTTTGTAGGCCTGCAAGTAAACCATAAAGCTAACAGCACACACCACTAATAACAATGACAATGGCTCAGTTATGGTTAGGGTTGCCAACTCCCTGAAAAATAAATAAGGGACACCTCGTGGCCAGGGCCGGGCGACCCAGTTGTCTTCACCCTTCCCAGTGTGGTGAATTTTCTAGCTCTTTTTTTGTGTGTGAAATTATTTTTTTAACCATTTCACTTGAATTTGATTTAAGTAGACGTGTATTCTTTGTGATATGAACACATGTGAAACAAATGATCATTTAGCCATTTATTTTTTAGCTCAAAATGACAACATTAACACAATAAAACAGGTCTCTTTCTTAAACAGAAGCCTGTCATGCTTAACTTTTGAGAATATAAGTAAATCTTTCTTTAAAAGAACTCTGTCCTGCTTAACTTAAAATAATAGAAAACAATAGAAAGAAAAACATTCTTGTAACAGTGCACATTTAGTGCATTTAGTACAATTGGCTTAATGCTAATCAGCTGCTCCTGTTTGTAAACCCGCTTGTTCCCATGATTATGCATCTTAACTCATCATCATTATTCATCTATGTATTACTTTTATGTATTAGTCATCTATTTGTTGTAATCATCTATCCTTGCAGTTGTTTATTACACAAAATAAATTATATTATCACACTTCTGGCCACATAGCGCTGATATTCACTGCACATGCCCATATTAACTTTTTCCAGCCAGGTGTTTTCCTTTTCCCATTTTTCCCTTTCTCTGAACAAACATTGCTGCTCTAATGCTGGGCTCACACTGTGCGGTTTTAGGCCCATTTTGAGCCGATTTTTGAGTGATCGGACCGATTTTGGCCTTCATCGTGCATCGTGTAGTATACGTGGGGTAACGAGAAGTGATTAACACCTCACGACCAGCTCCCGATCATCAATCGCTCGTGAGGGTCTCATCACAGCCGCTCACACTGCTCACGCGCAAACGTAAACGTTGGTGTAAAAGATGGAGCAGCACGGCAGTGCAGCGTGTGATCTGGACACAAGCAATGGAGGCACACAACCGTGAAAATAGTTGGATTTACATTGCTGCTCAGTCACAGCTGCCCGATCAATGTTTTTCATAAGCAATTTAGCAAAGTTGATGGTGGTGTGCGTGTCTGTGTGAGTGTAAGACGGAGAGAGAGAGCGCGACAGATTTTCTGTTATAACCTTCATTTTATGGAGGCACAGTGTGAGCACTCAGGTCGCATCAGAGCATCGGGCGGTATAGTGTGAGACCTGCATCGTGACCTACGAACTTCTAACCCCTGCGAGTCAATCGTGCAGTTTGAGCAGGAGCTGAATAACGTGACTGAAAAAATCGCACAGTGTCTGCCCAGCTTTAGGTGTACTGTCGTCCGAGACTTGCACCACAGTGACGGCGTTTGTTTCCCTGTTGGCCATGCTTCTTGTTGTGGTCATCTGTTGTCTTCCGGTATTTTCTCCGTAAGCGACCTTTCCTTGACCAATGAGATGAGCGGTAATCTGAATTGTCATACTCGTAAGTGTGCTGTCAGCTCATTGGTCACAAAGCAGGAGAGGGGCTGGGAATTATGTTTTCAAACAAAGTGTTAATTCCATTAACATTTATAGACTACTTTTGATTCTCACTGTATTACGGGACAAAGTGCGTCCCTTATTAGCTCAATACGGGACGTGTACTTTTGTTTCGAAATACGGGACGATTCCGTATTTTAAGGGACGGTTGGCAACCCTAGTTATGGTCAACTTATATTTCCCCAGTGAGCCTGTTTCATGCTTTATGGCTTGTTGATGGTTCTCTGTTAATGCCGCTTCCAGCTACCTGTGTGCTGCATTCACTGCTTGTTGTTTTCACACAGCCACTTGGATTGTTTGAATATAATGGGTGTTGGGGCAGATTTTGTCACCCCCCCCCCCCCCCGCCCCGACATTTCCTACTGGCTCAGTGACAACACTGGTCTTAAGTAGAAGTTAATGTTTTTAAGTTGCTTTAGAAAATTCAAACAGCCCATTTAGCATCACGGTGCATGGCTTTTATTAGTGGAAGGTTAATCTTAACCACAGAGGTACTGGTGAGTGTTTGCTTCATATTTTCCCTTATAATAAATGTAAAAAGCCAAGCTATATAATGGGAATCAGAAAAATGATTGACTACATCTCAATAAATACCCTGGAGACATAACCCTGCCATCTGTTTCAATTAAGAAAACATTTGAACCCATACAAAGGATTCCTTTGTATTACCCATGGTGCTCCATCTCTACTTGGAAATTAGGCCTGAAAACATTGAACTTTACATAATGGAACAACGAGGAAATTTTACCTGGAGGCACTGACTCTGCAAAAGGTTTTTTTCAGAATTATTTTAGTTGGTTTTTGTAGCAAAGGATAAAAGTGGTTGCATAAACTGGCTGTATTTCTCTCTTAATTCCCTCTAGATGTTTATCCAAAGTATTTGTAGCATTACGTGCATGAGCCTTAATGCCAGCGTCTCTGTTAGACTGAAATAAAAGGAACATTTGGCCCCTTAACAGTAGAAAAGCCCAACCTACATCTATGTCACATTTCTATTCAGTGTCCATGTGGCATGGAGTAAACACTGTAATGTTCAGGAAAACTAAATATTAAACTGACATTCAGACTGAAAGTGTTTATAGCTAAAAGGTGGCTGCCATAAACACAGGGCTGTACTCGGCTCTGGCAAAGACTGAGACTAGGTCCTTGTAATTGCTGGTATGTGGGTTGAGGTGTTTTTGGCCTCTTTGAAGGATTTGTGTAGGTGCATTCTTGCTCTCTGATGTGAGGAGAGGGTGTGTGTTTCATTCGTCATCGTGGCCTCTCAACAGCTTCACCTATAGCCCTGACCTGCACTCTGAGCTACTCACAGAGAAAGATGAATTGCTCCTGAAAATGTCTTTTAACCATAACCTGCAGCAGTCTTGATATTTTGAGTTGGTGTCAGAGCAGCGGCACAGAAAGAAATTAAGGTGTGGCCCCGGAAAACTGTTCCCTGACAGAATCTGCGAGCAGAGTTAAACTTCCTGAAATGAGGTGCTTATCATTCATTCTGGAGTTTTTTTTCACATGTATTTATGTTAATTTGACATCCACAAGCAACGTCAGCCACTGGTAAAGGGTTTAGATACCCAGGTTGTGGCATTATGTAGTGCACAAAAAGTTTATGATTACAGGTCAGCATTTTCAGCAGTTAGTTTCTGTGTTGCCTGACTTGACAAAAGCCATTTTAACAGAAATGATTTAAAAAATAAACCCCCCTCATCGAAACACCGGATTTTTGGGGGCCAAATAAAACTGTGGGATAATGTCTGACTTGGATAAGTCAGCCAGGTATATTGACTGCTGCCCGACTGCATTTTGTGACTCATTCAGCATTTTTAATCTATTTAAGAGAAGGATCCCCACGATCCACTTACTAGTGATTAAGCAGTTAGCCTCAGGCCTACATATTTTCCCTACTGCTAGTTACTTTTGTGCCAGTCTTCCACATCCTCTCCATAAACAGTCTTATAGGCTTCTTGGACTGCCAGTAGTCCTTGTTCTGTTTCCCAGCACATTAACCAGTTCTGTGTGTTGAAGGTTCTGGTCAGAGTGGTACCGCAGTTCAAAGTGACTCTCCAGAGCAGAACAAGGCCTTTAGTCTATCTGCTCACACTATTTACTGTCACAAAGTATATAAAATATCTATAACTCATTGTAGGTGCTGTGGAAATGTGTATGGTATTGCGATTTATTTGTGATTAACCTGTGGTGGTGTTCCACACATCATATCCCAGGTCCCGTATTGTCCTCGGGCTTGTCTGTGGAGTCTCACAGCGTCGGTGAATGCCGGCGTCTTAACAGTGCAGTTCTCCGGCAGACCTGTCGGGGGCAGGGAAGAAATGGGCAAAAGTTGAGAAACAAGATATCATCCTTTCTCTATTCATGAGAATACTCAGCAGACTGAAAAGTGTCTTAGTAATTGGGTGCTGGATGATGTCTTTGTAGTGCAGAATAAAGGGTGTGGTGCTGCTTTATCGCAACAGTTTCTGCAACACCAACAAAAACTGTTTCCATCACATCTGAGTCACTCTGTGGGACAGTCTGGGAGCCTAATTTTGGTCAGCGGTATATTCAGTCACGGTTCCTGGAGTGTGTCATCTCTCAAAACAGGAAGTAGCTGGTTTGTTGAAGGACAGATTCATGTGGTTGCTATAGTTACTACAACTCGCAGTTGACAGGACAATAGAAACGGCTCAGAAAGCACTCGGCCACATGCGTGCATTTTTTAGGAAGTTTGTTCTCATCTTGTAGCTGGTGTGATGAAAATACACCCGGAGCTGAAGTCAAGCGCGGCTTCTCTCACTTATTGTCAAGGAGCATAAAAGGACTGAGTGCGGAAAGTCATGAATCCCACACAATAGTATAAACAGGTGTGTGGAATAAAACATCCCTGTAATTAGCAGCTTGTTATTCAGAGCAGTTCTCCCTTTCAATAAAAGTGACCAATGTTTCAGTTGTGTTTTCTCTGTTGCCAACAAGAAAGAAGCAGTCCTTTGTAATTAAGGAAGTGATTTACAGTTTGTTTGTTTTTCCAACTAGGCTTTCATTACATATTGTAAATTTCTGTCTTTAAAAATACATTCAAAATGTCACAGAATGTTTCATTAAAACAGAATGTGAAGAACCAACTGCTGTTACTTTGTCAAAAACACCTATGTTGACAAGATATCGGCTAAAGTTGTGCTACAGCTTGGCTCTGCTTTCAAGCAACACCACTTTGTACTACAACATGGTGCAGAAAATCAATGTGGCCTTTAGCCCAAGCACAACTTTTATTTCCAGAATATCCAAAGCCTGCTGTCTGCTGCTTCTGCATCATCAGTGGAGCCAAGGGCCAAGGTGTGGTGGGTTAAGCTGACCCCATTCCTGCAAGGTACTGCTTCCTGACTCAGAACATGTAAACACTTTTACTTGATTGAGCCAAGATTGGAAAAAAAATACATTTAAAAAAGTATAATTTGTTCTTTTTTATGTTTTAGTTTTAAATATTTAAACATGATCAAAGTCTGGTACTATTATTTATGACAAAATCAACTAGTATTTATCACATTATTTGAAATGGATATACTGCAGTTATATAGAATTTTCTAATAAAATGATCAACCCTAAATGCTCCATGACTTTTTAAAAACTATGCACATACTAACTGTATAAAATATCTAAATATCTGTGTTGATATTTAAGTTTTTTCACCTTTTGAAACAAAGAAACTAAAAAAACTTTATAAAAAATATATATTGGATTTTAAAGTCTATCAGGTTTCATCACATTCATTGTTAAGTCTGCACAAACTTGGTGGTGTACATTAAAGGCCATGTTGTTTGCTGACACCAGTGTTCAGCTTAAGAGAAAGATCAGCTGGTAGGAAAAAATACAAGAATTTCCTCATGTTTACATGCTGACCTTTGTGCCAGTAGAATTTATACCAATAATGTTTATGATTGCAGGTTGTGCCAACTCAGCCATTACAACCATTGATATATTAAAAATCAGGTGACGTCTTAACTGTATTACTGTGTAACATTGTCAAGACCTGTCTGTGTACTCGAGCCTGTCAAAACATCTTTCTCAGTGTTTATTCCTACTGTTTCCGTGACGCTGACTTGTCTTGAAGTGTCAGTAATGAGGTAACCGAAGTAGCGAAGTGTCCTGTTCTACAAATGGATGAATGGTTTGTTAGCCCGAGCATTCCTGAGTAGTGAACTGCTGTCTGTGAAGTCTACAGTGCACAAGGCCCACCATCCCCATGTGAGTGTTTCTTCCGTGGCTGACTCAGACGAGGTTGACAAAGACAGGAAGTTACCAAGAAGGAGTGAGGAGGGGGAGGGGCAGAGCCAGACAGGAAGCATTCAGCGAACAAATTCTGATGAAAAGCTGAGGGCCGGGGTCCCTGGTTTGTTTTGGCACCTTTTAATGAGAAGTCATTGGGCACTGAAGCTAGAAGCACAATGGTGGCACTAAGTTAAGATGGCTGCGATGCTGACAGGTGGTAAGCCGTCATTAGGATGTGAAATGCAATGAAACGCTGTTTTATGGTTTACCAGACAGGTGATAACTGTCGCCGTGTGGAAAAATACAATTTCTGCTGTTTTCAAGAAAGTGGTTGATTCAATGATAAACAAAAGGTTTATTTTAACTGGACAGAATAACCTCGGATGTAAAGTAATTGCCATTGAGCAGTAGGACACATGTTAGGCTGGCGTTTCAGCTATAACTGAACAGCCTCCACTCGCCTTCGTTACACTCACAACCCACTGACCCCAAAAGACCTTCAACATCAACATAACGGTGTCGTCATTCATTTATAAGAACAGAATAAAATCCTTCTCACGGTGTCCATAAAAAGACCATTTGGATGGCCTTGACTCCAGCAACTCAGTCGCTTCCAGCTGCTGAGTGAATAACTTTGGGAGGGAGATGGGCTACTAGAATACTGATCTTCAAAGTCAGTCAGACTAAGCTGGTAAATATGGGAGGTGTTATTTCATCTGAATGCAGCACAGGTCTCAAGTTAGAGCAACTGATAGATGGTTTAGTTTTGTAACTGTATCCAGAAATATTGACTAAACAGAAGTAGCAGTCATCATAGTGATTCAGTGACTCCCTCTGAAACCCAAGCTCCTCTTTTTCCGTAGTTGATGCTTGGAAGTTTTCAACACTCGCCCGACAAACTCAATGATGTGCCCGTCGCTTGCCTTGTCACAATTTCATACCAAAATAATACAAATATTCCTTTCTCAGAAAATCAGTAAAGTTTTGTTGTTGTTTAGATGTGAAAAAGCATTCACAGATAAAGCAAAAAATATCTGGATCATGTTTACAATTGCAAAAAATATGATGTGATAGAGCAAAATGGATATTTTTCAAATAGACAACCCTAAATTAGTAAAAAAGACTGCTAGATTTTATACAGCAACTGTAATCATACCCATAAAATGTTAATGTAGCGATAATAACTAGCCACTTGGCCTTTTAAAGCTCAGTGAATAGCCATTGAGAGGGCCCAGGGTTGAAATGTAGGGCCCTTCTGTGTGGACTTCATGTACATGTGTGGGTTTTTCCCCCACGAGCTCCAGTTTTTCCCATTGTTAAAAACAGACTAGGGTCATTCTGCTCATCTGATCCCAGGCCATGCTCGTAGCAGTAATTTTTAATGTCAAACATTTTCACATCACGGTTAAATGAAGGTAATTAACAACAAATGGCGTTCATGATCCAGAGATGAAGTAGGGTCCTTTTTTTCTTTCACATTTCAGTTTTTCTTCTACAGCCAGCATGCTGTTGAAAGATAAAGCTGCATTCCCTTCTGGGTGATGGTTAGATAAGCGCGCACAGGTGTTTATTATGCTGCACCTGATATTTAACTGTCCCCCAGTTCAGCTTAGAGCAACTCTTCAAAAGTATAAGACACACAACTTGTGGTTACTCAGTCATCAACCGGGTGACATCATACCCGCTGCCTTGGGCTTTTTTTTTTTTCTTCTTTTTTTTTTAAAGGTACGTGTGTTTTGTTTAAATCCAGAGTAACAAACTACCAAAAGAATGACTGACAAAGCTACGATTGCTTTAACTTTGCCAAAAGTGTTTATGTATTGCGTCGAAGAGATATTAGCTGAGGTTGAACCGGGCTGTACTTTTGTGTAATACTGATCTGTACCACCAGATGGTGTAGTGAGTCAAGGTAACCTTTATTTAACCAGCATATTCCTATCTACAACTATGCCCTGGCCAAAGACCAAGCCCCTTGAGGAAATGGGGGTAGCTCAAAGAAATGGCAGTTAAATAGCAGCACACAGCTGAGAACATCTCAACCCACCCATGTGTGAAATGCTGCCCCTGCTGGTGAAAGTTTTACCTAAATTCTGTAGGTGGTAAATGCAAAATGTACCTCGTTAATTATGTTTAAAAACTTGCCCCAGTGTTCACTTATATGAGACGCGTTGTCACAATATTGGTAGAAACCAATAATAAAATGGCTCCCTCACTGGGACATTGGAGAAGCTGCATCTCAATACAGTCCCTAATGTTACTGTATCACTGGGACATTGGAGAAGCTGCATCTCAGTACAGTCCCTAATGTTACTGTATCACAGATCATTAGATATTTCAGTACATCCTACACACAGTCTTATCTGCCCTACCTCAAAGCAAGAAATCTGAAATATGTCATGATGTCGTTATTTTTAGATCATTCAATGAGCTCATGCGAATGTGAGGCATCTGTCATCAGTCTGTCCTTCCACAATTCACAAAAGCCACCACTCCTCAAGAGCAATGGTAAGGTTTTAGTAAAACTACATTCATTTGTTCTGGGCCTTGACTTCTCAGTGATTCTAATTTCAAACTATTTGAATTTGTTTGTAAAGCCAACTGATGGCAACAAAACCTGTAACATTCTTTCTGTTCTTCACACATTACAGGGAATTAAACTGCACATGAACTGCAATAGATCATGAACTGGATGAGCTAATGCATCCCTGACGTTCTGGTCAACTCCTCTTAGCTTGCTAACAGTAATGAGAATGCACCCCATTCAGGATGAGCAGCTAAACAAATGCGTACCAGATGAAGTTAAAGAATAGATGGCAGGTTTTTTGCCCCCTTAAGTATTATTCTTAATATTTAAAGGCATGCACTGGGACCACATCACCAGTGTGATTTTCTTGAAAAGTAAATTTGCTGCATTCCCAGTTTGTTGCCCTTTTAAAGAGAAATGTCCTGCTGGTGCCAAGAGAAAGAAGAAATATTTCTGGACAATCTGCCAGGCCAGTAAACCGCTACACATTCGCCATGTGTCTGAACCAAGCTAGATCAAGGAGTAGATTAGAGTTTCTTTGCTCTGTGTGTATGTGTACTGTGTATAAATAGCACATGTGGCAGCACTTACCACGCTCTTTTTATTTAAGGCATTTCCCCTCCCTGCCTTTCTCACCATGCTCTGGTTGACGGGACTGTAGCAGAAGCCAGGAGTTGAGTTCCCAGGCCTTCATCTTGACAAATGTGTCTCTCTTTTTATTTATTCGACAAGTCAAAGAGGATCTGAGACTTCATCTTCAGACCACCTGGCTTCAGAATAAAGAGGTTTTCCAACATTTCCTTTCTTTCTTTGAGTCAAAGTGCTGCTGCTGCTGCTGCTGCTGCTGCTGCTTCCACTGACATGCATGAGTAGGATTTCCCCATATGGTGCAGACCCGTGGAACCAGCCAAACCCACAGTACAGTAAACACTCTCTGAAACATACCATCAGCTGCAGACTTCACAACCATGACTGAATAGGTCCTAACCTGCCATTTTAAACTCTTGAGGCCAGCAGCAGTGAATGCAGGAGGCCTTGCGTTTGTTCATTTTGCATGTTGGCACAGCATGATGTATGGTAACAGTGCCATGTAATCCATTATGCCTCTATTTTGAACTACATTGCATGCAGAGAAGCGCCATGCTCTTCTACTTTAACTTCTACTTTAGTTATAAACCTGGATTTATTGTTCTCTGAATTTTCCCATTGTAGGTCTGTTCTTGTTCAGTTAATTAGTCTGTGGTCTGTGGATCAGAGCAGAGGATGGTTGACTGGTTTTGGAGGCTGTGGGTGTGGAGAGTTGGCCACGATTGATGGTTCTCTAGCGGGAAGCTTGAAGCAGGCTTTGACTATATGACTGTGATTCCCTGCAGCATGGACAGCTTTCTGCAGGTCAAACAGCAACAAAACTAAACCAATTTGGGGATGAAATAATAATTTGAATCATCAGGAAATATCTTGATTTGCATTTAAATCATTGAGATGCAAAAATAATGTAAAATTATAAACTGAGACCAATGGTGATGAGATCAAAGTGCTTTTAGTTGCTTCTAACTAGTGTGTAGTAAAAATAAAATTCTGGATTTACACAGGGTAGTCTTCTACCAGGTCCACTTTCAGTCATTACCACATTTTACTCTCTATGAGGATAACTACAGTGGAGTAGGGGCAGGGACAGTTCTTTCCTGAAACTCGAGGACCCAGACTGTGGTTGCACACTACATTTGAGTGCATGACGTGACACCTTAAAGTGGACCTTTCATGCTCATTTCCATCCCTGTATTTTTATTCTCATACTCTTTTGAAGTAAAGATTGAATTGACCCTTTCCTCACTTTTCTACATCCTGACTTCCTGTCCTTTTTTCCTTATCACAGATTTCTTTTTGTATTCCTTTATCACTTAACTGAAACGTTGGCTTGGTTTCCTTTCCAGAAAAGCCCAAACTCTCACATTTAAGTGTGTCTTTAAAATAAATCTTTAAGTCCTGAGGTTTTAGTTTTATGCAGTTTAACCGGATGTCAGTGATGGCACCAAATTTCAACCTCATCTTATTGGCTGCCCCTCATACACTGAAGGTTTAAACAACAGCTAGGTGGCAATGCCACAGTGTGCCTTAGTTCCATGTTTAGCATCAGCCTCCACCATCGTTAAAAGTACAGATGTATGACAGAAAATCAGGAACATAATTACATGGTGTGGGTCCCGTTTAACTTTGGAACTCTGTGATTTAAAATGAATGAACTGACAACGTGCCTGAAAGCATGCCTAGCTGCTGATTTCTTATAGTGATAGCTCAATTATAAGGGTGAATTGCCACATCCCATCTTGGTAGCAGAACTGGTGTGTAAAATGTGTCAAAGTGACTGGTGTGTAGTCACTTTAACATGTTCAGACCAGCTTTTGGTTTCATGCATGCACACGTTACATCACTAGCCTCTCTGACACAGTGAGAACATCCAGCTGCTGTAGGTCCATCTCTCAGCAGCATAGTAGTATAATACTGAGCTTAAAATGCTGACCAATGACATGTGCTGGTGATGATGTCACCTGTTAAAGGAGCTGATTAGCAGGGCGCTTTGCAAATCACCCTGTTAAGGTGATGCAAAACAGTACCCAATTGTTTTATAGAAGAATTGTTAGGGCTAAAGCAACAAGAACTTTAGTGCATTTAAATATGCCTTTGGTGTGTCAGCGCGAACATTTTAACTTGTGGTTTCCGCTTATCAAAGCCAGCTGAATGGTGTCTGTGTTCCGTTAAGGACAGCTTTGCATGTAGCATCTATGCTGATACCATTTTATCCTCTGTACCGTGACTAATATGGTCTGTTTTATGCTTAATTGCCTAAATCGGTCATAATTTCAAACTTGAGTACATACATGTAAACTCTACCTTCAAATATGTCAAAGAGAGACATTTAACTACTGTCTATTTGTATGACTGAATGAGAATACTAAGAACTAAAAGGGCAAAGGTCAAGACAGAAAACCATATATCCTTCTTCCCAAGCAGAGTTTTTTATGCCATCTGGTTGTCCTCAGAGCACTGAAGTGAAGCAGTATGTGTGCACAAAGCAGAAAAAACATGAATACAAGTTCACACACCCAAAGAGCAGCGAGGTTACCTTTAATAGCCACGGGGACCCTGTGCTGCTTACAACATATTCGCTAAGCCCAACCTTGGAATGTGCGGCAAAGACTCTGACACTTACTGAGCATGCCCAGACAGGCAGTGTTTGGGAGTAACAGGTGAGTTGGTACAGAGTTGATCAAAAAAGTCAGTTGCTGACTTCTAATTCCTTTTTTTGGAACAGAAGGTACAGAGAAACTAAATACATCACACGCTGGATGTATTTAAATGAATACAAATGCAAACAGCTGTGAGCATCGTACTGTGTGGTTAAGCACAACGCTTGAATTCATGCAACATGATTGGCTGGCAAAATGGTTGGCTCTTCTGCCAAGCCTGAAAGAAACTGAATCAGGTTGAGCAACTTTGTCAGCCCGGTGAGGATCTTGGCGCCATTTATTTAGTATTTTAAATTCTGTGAACGAAGTTTAGTTGCATTAATCGTGACGCAGAACTGCTTAAGTTGCATTGGATACAGCTGTACAAACTATACACACGGGTGATTGGCATCTTTCTGCTGAGTGATTTGATGCAAGTGACTTGATTATTACAGTGACACCTAATGTGATCAATGCACTCACTTACTTAAAACACAAGTAGGGACAACTTAACTGCATGCTCTGCCAACCGAGAGGATCCAAACAAGCTAGATCACTTTCAGTGCAGCAGCAAATCGTTCAAGTTTGTTTTTGAAAAAAAATGAAAAATACAATCTCATCTCAAGTGAGGCACGCTGAATGTAAGACTGCATGCATGTGCAGTCATACCACAGAAACTGGTGCCCGTGTTCCTCCTGCCAATCAGAGCTCGACTTTGCAGCCAATGTGCAAATTAACTATTGGAAGAAGGCGGGTCATTTATATCACGGTGCTTCCAAAACGTAAATCTCAAAATAGTCCTGGAAAGCCAAGTGTTGCAACACACACACACACACACACACACACACACACACACACACACACACACACACACACACACACACACACACACACACACACAAAAATGTATTACACTGTTGTTTGCACATCCTCCAGGATGTCTCATCTCTGTCTCAATAACAATGACACATGAGTCACACTTTTGCAAGAAAGAAACTAATATGAAGAGGAGTCATCCACCCTAATTAAACAATCCTTTCACTGTGAAATGAAATGCTAAAAGTGCCAACAGTGCTGTATCCTCCAGAACACCATAAAGCTCAAACAAAAGCTATGAAAAGGATCTCAGTGAAGGCAGCAACTGTATTGTAATGTCTTAGTGGGGAAATTTCTCATTTAACAATGAGTTTCAGTTCAACTTATTCATTAATTCATTCTAAATAGTGACATATGAGTTACAGTGTTTGGAAACTTGAGGCTAACTACAAATATTTCACAAATGAATTGGGGCAGCAGCACGTTGGTATAGGTTAGCTTTAGTTAGCTAGTCTTCCCTGTAGCTGCGTTTCCTCAGAGTACTAAATTCTTCTGACATGCATGTTGAGGCGTAGGACATCCAATTATTCTAAACTGGCAGTAGTTGTGTTTTTCTGTCTTTTGTGGCTTCGTGTTAGCCCTCAAGTTGTACACACACGTTGTACCTATCCATTTCCTTAAGGCACAAAGTAATTGGAATGGGACTTTGGGGGTTGACCTTGTGCTTAAGCATGATTTGGCAATATTCTTTAGAAAGCATAATGTAGAAATTTGATAATGTGCTAAAAAATGATATGGCAATACTATGTGATACTCTGCACTTCAACCATCAAAAATAGCCTAGAAAACAAACCAGAAAGCTACTTTTCTCTCAAACATAGAATTGTTTCTCTTGTGTTTCTAATGTTGTCTACTATTTGAGCGTTTCAGATGCTCATCTTGACTGTAAATGATGCACAGAGTGTAGATCTGATCCAATGGCAACAACATTTACAAAACAAATACACCCCATTCCTTCAGCATTTCATGTGCACAGATCGACCTGCTCACTCAGATGGCATGTAAAAGCTTCACACTGTGACACACACCCTCATCGGAACTGCCAACAAAGGTACAGAGGAAGAGAGGTTTGCCAAGGTGGAGAGAGAGAAACACTGCTCATGCTCAGAAGATGTACATATGATCCGAATTGCATTAACTTCACACAGCCTCTGGCTTTCTAGTCGTTTCTGTCACTTCCGATTTATGTGCTGCTTTGTGTTTGCATTGTTACCATTGTTACTGTCTCTGACGCAATCCTGCAGCACAGCGTGCCACTTCTTCTGCTCCTTCTCGGTCATCACACAGAAGTAGTGGTGGCGGGCGTATGGGTGCCACAGGATGAGGGGGAACCCGGTTGCACACTTGATGAATGGGTTACTGCCCACTTTGGCCTTGACACCTGCAATGGACCAGATGATGAATTGAGATTTCAAAAGCACTTTAGGAGAGGGAAATAATGATGTTTAATATTACTATAACAATCCGACAAACTGTGGAGGGGGGGAAATATACTAATGACATAAGTATTTATTTTTGTAGTCACGCTAATCGTGTCATAACTTTCCACCATTATAGATGTACGGACAATCATGGTCACATTATAGGGTTAAACGAATAAGGTCCCAGTCCCACAGACTTATAGTCGAGTCAATGACTCCTGGGAAACCCCAGTTGCTAGGCAAAAATGTGTATTCCCCAACAAGTTAGAAATACCTCTTTGCACTTGCTCTGGCTGCTAGCAGATTGCTGCAGTTGGCTAGTTTGCATTGAATACGATGACTCACCTACAAATGCTCACCAGCAACTCTGAATGGAGCAATGCAAACTAGAAATAACTATGGTCACAATCTGCTAGGGACGAAAGCAATCATAAGGAGGTTTTTGGTACAGCACTGCTCCTTGAGACTGATTTTACCTAGTGACTGCCAGCAGCCTCCAGGAAGCACTCACCAACCAGATGGTGGATTCACTTTCTTTTTTTCTTTTTTCTTTTTTATATCTACAAGCCATAGTTTTATTATGTCCAATGTGGTGGACAACTCTTAAACAATGTGGGCATAGCACCACAAAAACCCAAAGAGAGAGTCATTTTGAGCCCTTTGCATCTTAAAAGGGGCTTAGTCATTTCAGAATTTGATGACTAACAACTGTATATTGTGTGTTATTTTCTAACCTGGCAGACTTTTATTAATCAGCTCCATGTACTCCTCCATTGACGTCAGGGCCTTGTACCCGGCGCAGTTGATGGTTAATTTTGGGTGCAGTCCCCGTTCGTGTGCCTGTTGGTGGTGAAATGGTTTTCATGCAGGTGACCAAATTGTCTAACCGGACATAGGTCGAGTGCCGTAAGTAGCTTTACTCACAGCTTTGCTCTCATAGAGGTTTATGGTGTAGTCCTTGGGCACAAAGACAAAACGATTCCTCCATTTCCGATTCTCCTCCAGGTACTGAAACAGACTCCCTGAGAAGATGGTGCAACCTGCCAGAGGGTCCTGAAAAATGCAAACACACACACAAAAGATTGCATGCGTTACTGTACCTTAGGATACAAACTCTAACAGGTGTGTATACTGTGCATTATTGAGACAACTGGGTGTTGTTACAATCTCCCATAACTAATCAACTTGACGCTTAACAGGTTTTTCCAAACGTGACAGGGTGGAGTTTTCATTTTGTTTTTCTTTTGTTTTTTTACTGAAACATGTTTACAAAAGGATATACACCACCCACTTTGTTTTCCTGTCTTGGATTAAACAATAATTGCTCAGATAGGAAGAAAAAACAAAGGCTTACTGCTTCCGAGCGACTGAAACGATAGGCCCAAAACATAATGATGATTATAAAATGGCTTGGCTTCTGTTTGCTAACAGCTGCAGACTTTTACGTGGATTTTGTGGCAGGGTCACTGGTGGTGGCGAGTGGGAGGGTAAAAGTGCCCGATCAGCTCAGAAACCAATCAAGTATTTATCTATAAGTTAAAAAATGGGAAGGGGGTTCAAATAGATTCCACTACAGTTAAATATTAAAGTTTTTTTACACATTTAGTCCAGTATTTTAATAACTCAAAGTCTTTTGAAACAGGATAGTTTCTTGCTGTGTGCTGGATCACACGAGCAGCTGACTCCCACACAGTGACCAGAAAAGATGAACCTGCATAAGAGAAACAGCACCTCTGCTCGTGTGTAAAATGTGCTCCACTTTCCCTCCAGAGTTAGAAAACATGGATTTAAAAAAAAAAAAATCCAGCCTTCAACAAGTGACCACAAAGATAATAGGGAACACAAAGACCGCTGAGAAATAAAGCAGGGGGCTTGCTCATTAGGTAATGTCCTTGTACATTCCCAAAGATGACCTCATTCATGCACTGTGTGCATCATCAAAGTCTGTTGGCTGTCCCGCCTGTGTGCATGTTTAAACAATGTCAAAACTCTGATGTACTCATTTCTTACTTTGTCCATCCTGCTCACTCCCAATAAAACCTTTAACTCCTGTCTTTTTGTCAGTGCCACCATCTCCAAACCACACGTCATGGCCGGTCTCACTAACATCTTGTAAACCTCTCTTTCACTTTTACTGATATCCTTCCTGACACTCGTTTCCACCTGCTCCACCATGCCTGTGCTCTCCTCTCTTCTTCATCTCTTTAGCACTGTCTGTTGCTTTGGATGGTTGACCACAGGGCTCACTGTTTCACGCGTCTCCATCACATTCACACACATGCATTCTGTCTTGCTTCTACTGACTTCTATTCCTCTCCTATCCAGAGCATACCTCCACCTCTCCACGCTCTATTCCACCAGGCTGTCTCTTGTGGCTTTATTAAATGTTCAGAAATATAAACAGAGGGGGTCTGAGGGGGCCAGTGGAGGCCACTATTTTATTTGTTTTTTTCCCATTGAATGACCAAGTGTCATACCTTTCTGTGAAGCAGCTGAGACTGCGTCCCTCCTCCTCCTTCTATCTCAAAGCGGACGCTGTTGAAGAGGGCGACTGCATACTGCTGCTCGTACACTTGGCTGAACTCTTTCATCCATTCTCTGGTCCGAGCTGCAGGGGGAGAGAGAGAGAGACACACACACACACACACACACACACACACACACACACACACACACACACACACACACACACACACACACACACACACAAAATCAGCGTCGTCTTCTGCACCAGTGCATGATTAACACAATCTATCTTATGTCTTATAGTAGAAGGACAAAAGATAAGTTCTGCAGTTTTCTTTCACAAGGTAACTTTAGAGATTTATAAAGTCAGAAATTGACCTAATTATACTACTTAAATGCTTAATACTTTATTTTGAATCTGGCAACCCAAGTCAGAGAGAAAAGAAATTAAATTCCTGAAAGGACAGACTGGTTCACTCTATTCCAAGCATGTTTTTCAAAAGTCACCAGTGCTGCAGTTTAAATTTCATTGTCAAAAATTAACTGGGTTAGATAAAGAGCTGCTGTTCTCGTGTGAAGGCACGCTGTCTCTTTCACTTGCTTATTTAAAGGCCTCAACCTTTACTCCTGCTATCGGTTCTTTATGAAAACTCCCATATAATAAAATGTAAAGTGGACATTTGAGATAGCGATTCTCAGGCAAAGCTCAACAAAGAGGTACCTCTCATGTATGATCGGCACAAACCGTTGTATTAAGTGAAGCTCTAACAGACTCACAGCTGAAGTATTACTTCAGTCATTACATAAATTTTAAAGCAACACTTTGTTTTGTTCAATTTCATTTTAATCGTACTGAATTTAAACTGTTACATTTAAATCAAAAGACAAAAGAAAAGTCAAATCAATCAAAAGAAAAGTTTATGGAACGACTGCATCGCTGGAAATATTGGTTTTACACACACAAACCTTTAAAAGGAGGAACACGAACAAAGAGCTACAGTTATGATGAATAAATGAAAGTATTTTTAGTTTACACTATGTAGCTTTCATAATATTTGGTTCGACCACCTTTATTCTTCAACAAAGCCTGAACTGTCTGAGGAAAGCTGCCTTTGAAATGCTTTAAGTAGTCTTCAGGAATAATTCTCCGGGCTTCTTGAAGGTCATTTAAAGCTCTCCTTTGGATGTTGGCTGCCCTTTGCTCCATCCTCTGTCGAGATGTTCCCACATTGCTTTAATTGCAAGGATTTAATTATGGGCTTTAATTATGGGCTCTTGGGAGGTCAGTGCATGACTGATAATGTTCCATTGCACTTTTTCTACCCAGATATGCTTTTAGTGCATTGACACTGTGTGTCATTGTCATGCTGAAAAACAAAGCTGCTGTTGATTAGATGATTTCCAGGTGGCGTTGAATAGTGGATCTAAACCTGATGGTACTCTTCTGTGTTCATAATTCCACAACAACACTGTCTAAAGTACAGAGCCTCCACCGTGTTTTACAGGTGGCTGTAGAAACTCACTGTTGCACCTCTCTTTTGAGCTCCTCTGCACATATTGATGACAAATTTGAATTCATAACTTGGTTTCTCAGCCTTTTCTCCCACTTTCCCTTCCTTATGAATTTTGGCTTACAGTTCTTAGGGAACCACCTTCTTGGTGGAAAAATACTATTTCTTTTGCTCTGTCATCTTCGGCATCTTTCATAGATTCAACTAGAGAAATAGGAATAAATTATTTTGATTGTTTTCTTTTTGCGACAGGCTACTAGTAATAAAATGCCTAAAGATACAATTTAAAACTCGTCCTTTACGAAGTTGTCTGTTACATATAGACACAACACTGTTAGCTGCTTTTGTGCTTGAACAATCAGTGTTATCAACAACAATAAAGGAAAGAAATTCCTCTGACAATGATAAGGTACAAGGACTGGGCTGAAAATGAGTGAAAAAACAAAGAAAAACTTTGAAAGGCCTTCAGAGAACCTGGGGAGCTATTGCTCAAGATCACATTCATTTACAAGAAAGTCTGCCTCACTGTAAACAAATTATGAAGAAATGATTGGTGAATCAAAACTTTTGCAAAATGTAAATATGACTCAACCTGAGTAACTTGAGAGCAAAATGTAGCAACAGCACTGTATATTAGAGCATGCATTATACTGGGGTCAGCGGGGGAGCTGGCCCCAGGGAGGGGTCACTTGCCCCTCCCTTCCTTCCCTCCCCATCTCCAGCTGCCTCCCTCTTCCCGCTCCACCACAACCACCCACACATGCAGGGCCTTGGAGTAGGGGTATGTCACCAGGGTGCAGAGGAGGCTACCCCCCCCCCCCCCCCCCTGTCCCCTTCTGGCTGCCTCTGCCTCAATTTTATCCCACAACTTAGACATTCACATTACTCACACTCTCATTACACATACATATAGGATCTTGGGGGTGGGCACGATACACGGAGTCCAAAGTACCATCAGGGTGTACACCCCACCCCTGGCATCGTTGCCCACCTCTCAATGTTAAATACACGTAGACATTGAGGGCTAGCAGGAGGGACCATGCGCTTACCTGCTGCTCTCTGGCAGGTAGCTCCATGCCCTCCTGGGTTTTAAATGCACCTTAGAACACACATGCATCAACACTACAATGAGCGGGTGGAGGGAGGTTTGGAGTCTTCTCTCACCCCCATTCTCTGCGACCTGCTGGAGCAGGGGGCTAGGACTAGGTCTGCCTCCCCCCACCGCAGGGAAAAGGGAAACACCACCTGGGTCTGGGTGCAGTTCCCCCCTCCAGGGGCGGGGGCACCTAGACCCGGTTTGTAGAGTACGCTTGGGGAGTGTGATCGTGTGTACAACGTCTCTTTATGTCTGTCTCCACGTTGGTTGAGTGTGGAGTGAGTGCATATGAGAGCATGAGGGTGGGAATGGATGTTTGTATCTGTGTGTATCTTTGTATCTGGAATGGATGTTTGTATCTGTGTGTGCCTGTATGTCTGTGTCTATATGTCAGGTTGGGTGTCAGGCGCCACCTCTCTGGGGACATCTCAGGCCCTCCAAGGTTTGGAGGCCTATCTCCCCCTACCACTTCCCCTGCCAGTGGCGGACTCCCTCAGACATCGGTGCGTTGGTGGTTCTTTGTGTCCGGGGATGGGCGTCCAGGTACACACCGGCTCACTCCTTGGCGGCCGCTTATCGGGGCCTGGGGCCTGGGGCTCGCTTGGGCCACTTTGGAGGTGGGGTGCCCCCGGCCTCTCGGCCTGGGGCTCGGTCACTCAGGCGCAGCTGGCTGCCGGCGGAGCTCACGGGCGCGTCACTGCAACTCCCCCTGGCTTCTGCTCCGTGGCTGCTGAGTGAGCCCTCATCTGGGACTCTCCTCAGCTCTTTCCGGGACAGTGGCGCGGCTGCCCCTCTGTTGGTCTTCCTTGGTCTCTTGTGTTCTGGGGGCCTCTGGATGTCTGGAGTTTTGATCTCCTCCACACCTGCTTCATGCCCTGGAGGACGGGGCTGTGGCCCCCCCACACCCTCTAGCAGATTATTACATGGAGAAACCTTTTAAAAAACAAAAAACAAGCGCGTCCATGCTCACAGGTGTACACACGGGTGATCACACCCACAAACTACACCCTTTTTGGCTCCTACCTCAAAGCACACTGTGTTCTGTTGATCTTATGTGCTGCACAATAATGTTTAATATTTAGTATTTACTGTCATATTCCCATATATCATTGTGATGTTGTTTATTCTATTACTCTTGTTCTCTTCTGCTTGCTTTCTTTTTTCTTTCTCAGCAGGTGATCCAGGTGATTGATATATGCATTTTTTTTTTCTCTGCCCGTTCTGTTGGTTTTTGTTTTTTGCCCTTCTCCCCCGTCCCTCTTCTCAGCTGTTTCTCTTTCCCTCTTTCTTTCTCCCCTTCTTTCCCCCAGTCAAGTCTGTCCCGTATTCAGTAAGTGAAAATAAAATAAACAATAAAAGGTGAATCAAATGGACCATTATGGCAAGGCTGGGATGGTCAGTTTGGTAAAGTAAATCCGTTGGGCATCTTTCTTTGCCTTTAGACAACAATTCTGATGGCAAAAGAGCCAAACGGGACAGGCCAAAAAAAAAGAAAAAAAAAAAGAGCATGCATTATATTTCAGCCGACGTCCATAATTTATTATGCAAATAACTTGAAATAATGCCAACTCTCATGAAAAAATACTATTAGGTAAGTGCACAATACAGTAGAAAAAAATACTCTGAAATGATCCTTTAACTTGTTTTAAGTCATCTCAAAATCTGATATTTAAACTCAAACTTGAATTTCTAAAAGGAATATTTAAGTTTACACAAACGAACCATTTGTAACTTCTTTGAGCATTTCAGACTACAGTGCACATTTGTTAATGCAGTTTGGAGGTTCTGGACAAACCAAAACCTGACAACATTTGCTCAGGCTCCAGTAAATGGCAGCTGCTTTCTCTTCATCGTTTGTATATATCAAATTATTAAGTTCTGAATATATCTGTTAGCGTAAGTCCTTGTTTGTATAAAAGCAAAGCCTCCTGGTATTGCTGAAAGACTTTTCTGTGTTCCACATATCCTCGAGATTTGTTATCTGTCGTCATTCAGCTTCCTAATAAATAGACTGAGAAGCTGCTGGAGGGGACAAAGGCTTTTCCCACGTTCTAATGCTGGAAAAGAGTTGGTGTTCGAGCTGATCAGTGTCTTTGGCTCATTCAGCAGCATATAGTGTTGACTATGATCTGTTTATGGAAGGAACGACGCAGGAAGGAGGGAGCCAGCTTGCAGTGGGAGAGCAGGAAGGAAAGAGCTGACAGGACAGGATAGATGGAGGGAATGTGGAGGAGACTGGGGACAGGGACACGCATTTAAAAACACCATGACATACCAGGATGAGAGGGGAGGGCAGGTTAAGGGGCTGCAAGATAGCGAGGCACCTGGAAAAACTAAACATCAGCAAGTACTTTAAATTGTTCCAGACGATGGCTTTGAATCTCTCGTCAGGTTTGTCATTCCATTCCTTTTATTGAAGGATTTTTTTCTTCATCCTCGGTGGGTTTATCAGACAGGGTCTGCCTTCAGAACAGTTAGTCTCAGAAAAAATGCAGAGGATATCTGATTTTGGATGGAAACTCTCTTTATCCTGGCTAAATTTCCTCTAGATTACGCTCCGGTTACTGTGGCCTCCACTGCAAACTTGCAGAGAGTTGGTACTTTCCACCGTTCGCCTTGCTGAGCCAAAATCAGCAGACTAGGAAGCTGTAAATGAGCACTTAGAAATTAAAACAAAGCCCACATCATAAAATACATACTCGGTTCTCTCATTCAAACTGTATAGCCATGTGCTATAGTTGTTACAACCCTCCTCCATCTCTTGTTTGCTATTTACTTTACATGTGACATCATGGAATAGAGTAAAAATGGAACTTTTGGTACTTTTTATACGCCATACTTAAGTATTTTCCAGTGTTTGCATGTCCTTTTAGAGGATTAAATGAAACAGGAAATGGTTAGGGTTAGCTTCAGACTCTGAGCTGGAAAGTAATTTATCACAAATACCTCCAACAAAAAAACCACATATTTTAGCTTTCTTTTTTTTTTCTTGTATAAGAATTACAGACTCTCTATCAGTGCTTCCTATGCTTACTTAAAATCTTAAGCCCATAACCCAGATTCATGACCTTGATGTAAACCTTTGTTTCATTCCTTCAATTTTTTAAGTGCATTTGTAATGAATAACAAATAACAGTAGGCAAGAGCATGGAGGAACTGATGGCAGAAGGACACTGCAGACAAAAAGGCATTGTTCAGTAGATGTACACTGAAGTGGGCTTAAGATTAGCAAAGGACAGCAGGGCCCACAATCTTTCCAAGTAGGAAAACCGAAGAACAGCAAAGGAAAAGCAGTTTGCAGTGACAAATTCTTTCAGGCAATAAGTAATGAAACTGCAGCCAACTTGAAATGCATTCATGCACTTCTTTGCAGCTATTTTGGAGCATTATCTAAATTGACTTAAATTTTCAGGCTCACTGGGGCATAACAACTGTGTGTATACAACAACCCTTAAAACATGATTTAAGAAGGCTTAAAAGGTTTGCTGACTTTGTTCCAAAATAAGATTTATGAAGTTTTTTCCCAACTGGAAGTTCTCCTCTGCTAGTATGCCCAAGGTTTGAGCTCAGGATTCTTTGAATACCATGGCTCTCTTAGAATAATTACAATTTCCTAAGGCAAATATAATATTTATGGAATAAATGTATGATTAATAAAGATGAGTTGGATATGAATTCTGTCGGTGCTTAAAAACCAAATTGTGCATTTTTTATAGGAGTGGATTTACAGTTTTGTTGTGAAGGGAGAGAAAGAAAACAATCATCACCACTTATCATTAATCAGTCGTCATTGTCAATCAGTGTCGTCATCAATTACCAACCCTCATTATCATCAATCATTGCCAGCAACTGATGATGATTGATAACAATCAGTCGTCATCAAGCACCAATCCTTATCATTATCAATCATTATCAGTCATCGTCATCATCAATCATCATCCACTGTTTAACATCAAAAGGCTTAGCCAGATAGGTGAGTAGATGAATAAAAATGGTAAAATACTAATAAAACTAAAAAAGGCAGACATGAGCGTGAACATTATTTTCAACAGATTTATAAAACCGTGTGCACAAACAGTCTGAGGTGTGCCTGAGTTAGGCATGTTGTCCCTTTTTATAATTACCTGTTTTGCGTCATGTTGGCAAAAGAGGGCGGTGTCACTCACATGGCAAAGTTCATGTTTTGTTGCTGAATTTAACTATTAGCTTCTTATCTTTTTTACTGCAGTGTTAGTTCTTTTTCTATTGATCTCTAATATAAATACTTTTTTTTTATTTTAACTTTATTTTTGAACAGTTTTTTTTTTGTTCCAAGTAACAATGCTGTCATGCTAATGTTTAGCATCAAAGCTACCATCTTCATTTCATTTGTAGCAAATTTCAGAGCAACACGTGCAGCTCCTCAAAGGTGAACACTGTGACTCGATCCAGAAAAGTCAGCTGATCACCAGAAACAGCTGACTGGATTTGACTCTAATTCTTTGGCTGTTTTTATCTAAAACCTGCTGTGAAACGATTAATCTACTAACTTATTCTTTGAGGATGATCGCTTATATTTCAAGGGTTTGATAGTAGGCAGCACATATCTAGGCCAAGGTTTGAGTCTGTTGGTTATTTCTGCCTTAAGCAGACCATAGATGGGTGAACATGTGGGTCAGCAGGCAGTTATGATTTGCATGTGTCTCACACACATGGGGTTGCTGTGTGGGTCCTATAGGGGAGGAGATCATTGAGTAGTTGCCTTTGTGGGAGTTAGACACAACAAGATTCCTGACTCAAAAACGCTGACTGGTCTTTACCCTGTCTCACACACGAACTTAAAAGGTGCAAACACATCGACAAGTGGGACCTGGATAAAAAGAAAGTTTTCTTTTTTCTTTAAAGACATGCACAGGTGTTCACTTGTCTTCTGTTGACGTGGGTGTTTTCACTGTGTTGATTTGTAGAAGATACTGGCAGGAACAACACAGAGAGGGGTGTGTGTGAGAGTCAGACGGCCTGTGACATGTTTCTACCTGCTTCACTTGTTATCTTCCCCTCTCCCTCTGACTAGTCTCTTTATATGGATCTTTTTCTGAGTGGACTCATAAGCAGGAAATACTGCACTCGCGTATTTTAACGATGAAGGCCTGCATGTAGCTAAATGTCATATTTTCTACCTTCGCAGCTTTCCACAGTCATGTGGACCCTACATTTTATAGTTTTAACATATTTTATCATTAACAAGCCTTACATTATGACACATGATGATACCTGACTGAGCGCCTTTCAAGAATGAAGACCAGCACATGTGGCTAAGGGCTCCAAAAAGCCAGTAAGACCAGATTGCTTTGTTCCTAAGGTCAAGAACTTTCACATTGAACACCTTGCTTGTACTTTCTAAAGCCCAGTTTCTGCTCATTCTGAATGTCACACATCTTTGGATCAACTTTGGATCAGTATAAGACAGCAGAAAACATGTATTTCTCTGGCCAGAACCCCCAAAGTCACACAAAAGGCAAAAACAAAACCCCTCATATTTGAGAAGTTACATTTGATATTTATCCTTTTATATGTGAACTACCTTTTTTTTTTTTTTTTTTTACAACAGCCAGATTCTAACAGGGTGATTCTTCCCACTTTTTTTCTATTTCTGCTCACAAAAGGAAAATCTAACAAACACACTCGGTGCCTGAGCCTCTAGAGAATAATTCTGGGTTTCCTCATAGGAGTACTTCTGCCAGCGTATGCACACAAACAGGATTACAACCCTGAACTAAAGGGGCATCCCAGCTGAGGCTGAAATGACCCTGATACAAAAGTTTTAGGAAATGACAAGTCTGGAAGATTGAACTCCATGCATTAAAACAAAAACAAAAAACACTAGTTTTTCCCAAATTCCTGAAGTGGTTTTGATACTCGAACGCATCACCAAGCTACTTCTAGGACAGGGATCACGTTATATCCATTGAAGTATCTCAGTCTTTGTATTGTTCTTCTACTCGCATGACTTTAATAGACGCCCAGACCTGCTGCCCAGCTCACTCTGTGGAGCAATCTGAGACTTAAATAGCAGTCAGTCCATAACTTATACAAACATGCTGCAACATCGGAAACCTACTTATTATCTCTAAGAAACAGGGCTGCAGTGGAGTTGAGATTCATGGGAAGCCTTCAAGTAAAGCACACCTACAAGGCGGTGGCACAAAAGTAACCGTCTATACTTGATTTCTGCAGTTTAGATGATAAAAGTAATATAAATCGATTTTCTTAAAGGCAACAACATGGTCAAAACTCTGTAATAAGATTGTTATAACGCGCAACGGTACTCATCTTACCTGTAATCATCTCCCGCCTATCCTCATCCAGGTGAGAGGAAACCACGTCCCCCATGGTTACAGGAGAGCCTCTGATATCCTCTAAGTATCCTAACTCGGCAGGTTTTACTCCAGGGGAAAATTTCCAGCAGTCTCCGGGCAAACCCTCTGGGAATTTCTCTCACTTTCCCCCCTTAGAGAGGAGCACTGTTCTGGCGTTGGTGCGTTGAGTGTGGGCGCCTTCAGCTTTTTCTAAAAAACAGGAGGAGGAGGCGGTGGAGGAAGAGGAGGAGGAGGACGTGCTGGTGAACAGTGCTGCGTTTCACAGCAGCGGGACACACCCTCTGGGAGTCATCACTGGTCCAACGTGTTCAGTCGGCTGTGCTAAGGGTGTGGCCAGAACCAGGAGCTTAAGAGTATCACAGTGCGTACTGTACGCGAGAGTGTCTGCTTGTAGCAGCAAACTTAATAATGTTAAACTTGACAGATGTTAAAAATACAACCTTAGTGCGTTTATTAGTAAGTTTCTTTAAAATGTTTCTTTTAATGATTTCATGATATTTATATTGTGATTAAAAATCAGGAGAAATTAACTAAAGGCTCTTTGAAGTGCGCGCTTTGGGCTCAACGTTGAAAGCGAGTCTATGGTTGGGCCCAGTAGCATTTTGCCACACACAGATAAATGCTGCCCCCTTGTGGAAAACATATTTCTTTACTATAATTTTGAAGCAGGCCAGTATCCAAACCAGCTCTTCCAAACATGTTGAATATTTCAGTAAGCGAGTTGATCCTTTAAAAAAAACCCATCTAAAATGCTGGATGTTAAATTGTTCACGTTTATGCAATGATCTCTAATGCTGCTGAAACAGTCTATGAATTTATGGTTTTATCAGCAATGAAGGCTGAAAATTAAGCTCTGCAACTTCCAAAAGTTAGCTGAAAATAAAGTGAAGTAAAAGTGTCATAAAAGGAGACTGCAATGCATCACATCTGCTTACTAGAGTCAATAAACTGGACCATTTGATCAAAAGTTTAAGACCACTTAACAAATGGCAAAAACTAATATTTTGCATGGTTGGATCTTCCAAATAGAGCTTTAAATGCAACAATAAGAAATGGGAGTGAGACACAACATTTTGTGAGCATGCATTTTAGTGAAAACATTGCTTAAACTGAATGAACTATATGTGCTGATTGTGTCTTTTTGTAGGTTTTAATTTAATTATTAAGAACTTACTGGATGTGCTGAGTGTTCCGGTACTTTTGATAAATTTATGGTCCAGTTTTTCTTCGACTATTATGTTTATTAGTTCTAATAAAAAAAACCTGTCTGGTCTTCTTTGCATCTCACCTGTACAGTTTATGAATGCAGTTTGTCAAACAGCTGAGAACTTATGTCTGCTGTGGTCCCCATTGATTTTTACAACTTTTATAGGCTACTCTGAGGGGAAAAGGAACAAAGAAACAAAAATACCTCATTTCTGAAACGTTAATTTTAACTTGATGAATCAACATGAATGGTTTAAGCGTAAAAAAGGCCCACAACTCAAGGGGATGAACCAGTGTCTACACATAACAGACAGCTTGGCAAAGAACCAATTTTAAACAGTATCTTTAGACACTTTGGTACTAGCGACCTGTTCTTGCTCTCAGGTTCTGACACAGGCGATAAGAGATACTTCTTGTCCTTCAGTTCATCCATTTACCGTTCACTGAAAGCTCATTAGACATGGCCAGAGTTGAAGGGTGGCTATCAAGAAGCCATTCCTAAAGAAGGGGAAAAGCTGAGTTGTGCATGAACTGCAAAGGAACTAGACTGAAAATTATGGAGTGATGAATCCAAATTTCAAACTGTTGGTTCAAATCATCGTTAGTATGTACGAGGCAGTCATCAAAGGTAAACAGTGAGTATCTAGTAATATTGATTCTATCAGTCATGGATTGGCTTGGTACCTGTACCCCAATATTACTAAAGCAGTGTGGGATGATCTTGACAGAGAACGGGTCAAAAGGCAGCCAACATCCAAAGAAGACCTTTGAATGCCCTTCAAGAAGCCTGGAGAACTATTATTGAAGACTACTTAAGCAAGCTTTCTTTGAATATCTTTAAGAGTCTATGAAGAACAAAGTTGCAAGGTCATAGCAAATATTGACTTTCAAGCTTGTTAGAATTGTGTATACTGTGTTTTTGTCTTATACTATACTACCATTTATGTTTGCACATTTCACTAAATCAATGACACAAGACTTTTGCACATCACTGTCTTCCTGTATAAATGTAATGATTCACTATATTATTATGTATATAAAACTATGAATCTATTATTGTGCCATCTGCTTAAGGTTATATGCATTAAAACTTGTTTAAAAATGAAGGGTTACTTTATTTTCTTATCATGTATTTATTTCAGGTTCTGTGAAAAACAAGGGTATTTTGCAGGAATCTTTAAATTCTATTTGGACAAATGAGCGGGTAAGGCTTAACAAATAAATGTCTTTAGTAGGAATTAGTTTGAGCTAATACACACAGCTGTAGCCAAACGTCCGCACATCACCAGTGTGGATGATGCGGAAGGATACGCAGTGACGTTTCCAAGTGGAGGCTCCTCCGCAGCGGTGTGACACGATCAGAGAGGAGGAGGAGGAGAGAGAGAGTAAGCAGAGGGTAATCAGTCGGTCCAGCACTCAGAGGCAGCATCATGGCACCTATCGGATTAAAGGCGGTGGTCGGCGAAAGTAAGACTTTTTTTTCCTCCTAATTTATGGTGCTCAGAATTTGTGCGGGATATGGTCTTGCTGCACCCCGATTCAGCTGTGTATATGCCAGAGAGCGAGTATATATTTAAAAAGAAAAGGGCCGGGGAGCGGGGGGGACAGGATGCGGGTGGCTGCTAGTGCATCTGAGTGGTGACGATGATAACGGTGAAGGTGATGTTCCATTGTATCCCGATGTAAACCGCAGAGGTGTAGTGAGGAAGCACTGGATGCCCTGAAGAGGCTGCTCCGTCTCGTTGGTCTCCTGCGGCGCGGATGCGCAATTGCATTTCAAGCGACAGAGCGTATAAAACGCTGTTGACAAGCGATGATTAGCCCACTAATAGAAGATGTTGGCATCCTCCTCCGGTGGGATGAGAAGCCACAGAGTAATGAAGCCCGTGTGCGCCCCTTTTAGACACAATTTACGTTTATTTAAGGACTAATCTGCCTCTGCCTGTGAGCTGCATCCCGATCTGTTTCTGCCTGAATATTGTGCCACAACATGCAGGATGCACGTACTGTTCACACGCTGGCGAGCTAATAATAGCCAACACAATGTAATGCGATGCTGTTTATTGCAAAATGAATGAAGATTAGCGGTCTCGATCCGTGGGATTCCCCGACTGCAGCAGTGCCTCACCCCATCCGATGGAGCATAATTCAGCTGCGTAAAACACCCTTTCTCAGCCGGAGAGCACCACCTATGCTCCGCTTCACGTTAATGGCGGAGTGCACCAGAGTCGTGAAAGTTGCCTTAAAACTGGCGCTGCGCAAGAAATTCCGCATTTTTTGTATATTTTTCCGCGGACGGCTTTTAGTCATCGTGCCCTTTGAGTAGAGTCGGTGCGGCACCGGCAGTCTGTGTAACCCTGCATCATTAGGACACTGTTAACTCAAGGTTCAGTATCCGATTGTGTCATTTCGGCTCATTACATTTGGGCTGGTGCTCTAGCGGTAGGTGTGCTGTGATGAAACAGGCCTGACTATGGTGGAGGCGCAGGAGGTTCAACTGGGTGCAAGTGTTAGTGGTCGTCGAAAGGCTCAGGAACGAGCCCATAAAACCTGATAGAGATGGCTTAATGTGAAGCCATGTATCCAGTTCGTCCCTAAATTCTTACACCAAGCTGCTCATTCTCTCTCTCTCCTCTTTTTTTTGGTACCGTGCCCTACCCCGGCTGCAGGATTTGCTTCATTTGGCGTCTGTTGTTCATAGTATTGATTCGGTGTCACATTTCACTAATACAAATCCACACAGTTGCTCTGTACCAGGAGCTAATGTGTCACTTTCTGGTCATGACATTGCTGGAATCTGAAAATTCTTAAGCTACACCCAGCTGTGCTCTAAGGTATATTTGCCTCACTGGTGCTGCTGCAGAATTCTGGCTCACACCCACCCCATCCCATTAAACACACACTCTCTCTCTCTCTCTCTCTCTCTCTCTCTCTCTCTCTCTCTCTCTCTCTCTCTCTCTCTATATATATATATATATATATATATATATATATATATATATATATATATTAGTGTGTATATATATATTAGTATATTTTTCTGTTCTTTGACATGAAGTGAAAGGATTTGTGCATTGTCACAAAGAGGAGCCTCGATCATCAGTAACTTCACATCTACTTTGAATCCAAGAGTACAGTATTAAATTATAAAAAGTATTCTGAGCCTGATGCTGGATGTTTGCACTGTGGCTGAGCTCAGCCCAGACCTGCATTTTTGTAAGTTAGTCTACATTTTTTTAAAATACAAGGCCAGAAGACTGAGTTTTGATAGAAATGATATCATCTGCACGCCCTACTACATTACACAATGCAGCTTCATATGCCAATTATCTGCGCGTGTTTTACATTCTTTAATTATTTAAACACTGTAACTGGCTATTGCATAACCCAGTTTGTGAAAAGCTGAAGGCAGGCCGAGTGAATCATCTTTTTCCTGAGCAATGTAAACACTGCGTGCATGTTTCCCAGTAAAGACAAGGACGCAGGGAGGCAACACCTGCTCTACGTTTGGCTAAGGTGAAGCGAGGGCTGTGATTGGTGGGGGCAGAGAGTGAAAGAGGGAGGGTGACACCATCGCGGGCTCTCTGTCGTTCTCTCTCTCTCTGCAGCAATTGATGTAGCAGCCAGAATGAAGGGAGGGGGGGGGATGGGCAGCAAGCTGAGCTTCACCCTCCCCGTTTCATGGCTGTATATGAACATCAGTGCCAGAGAGCAGCAGAAGGAGAATAAGGCTGAGTGACGAGGACCTCATCAGTCAGCAGTGACCTGAGTCATTTAGAAAGAGATGAGCTGCTCAAACTGAAGGAACGCAGTGTTTAGAGCGAGGCGGTGTTCTGTATTTGAGCTATATACTTTATGGTGATGTCTATGGGGTCAGATGCAGTGGGTTTTATTATGTTTTGAAGGTTTTCAAGGAAAACCTGCTGACCCAGACAAATAATGTTCCGCCTTTCATTCAGTCATTCAAGCAGATGCTAAAATGCTTCATAGCTGTACTTTATATGTTATTGTGTAACATGATAAATACCATAATATACTGAGAAACTGACCTTGGAATCAATTTACATCACCAGACGACTGTTTAAATCCTTTAAATCCAGTTAATTTTGAAATATTTCTGTAACCATAGACAGCTTTACAATTATTTATTCACCTCTCATTACCTGTGCATTTGTGCTCAAAGTTGGCTTGTAAAGCATGTGGAGAGTTATTGAATCAGTGGTTTTCAAACTGCGGGGCTGGCCCCAGAGGTGGCACACAGACAACCAGGTGAAAAATGAAAAGGGAAGTTGAATGATTTAGTTTGTTAGGGAAAGTGATCAAAAGTTTTAGCAGCTAATACGTTAAACGTTACCTATACAGTGCCTTTTCTAATATATGTCCCATTCACCCAGTTGCACATACAAATTCATACAGGTCTTTTTCTAACATTGTCAGGCACGCACACACACTCTGATGGATGGGAGCAATATGGGGTCAGTATCTTGACTAGGAATATATTGACATGTGAACCGGAAAAGTCTTTCAAAAGCAAAATTAGACATTTTTTATTGTTTATAATGGATAAAATTTCCGGGATGTGTGATGTAAACTTCTTTTTCCTTCTGAAGTACCATGCACCAGAAAACGTTTGTGAACCACTTTGTTTGACTGGCACCAGCATACATACTCGTCATCGCCATGCAGCCATTTCAGGTTTAATTAATGCGACAGCCTCCTTAAAAGAGAAAGTGGCACACTGAGGTAGCATAAGACCTCAAGTCTTCTGGAACTGTGTCTGGAAGCTAGACTCACTTTGAAAAATCATGTGGAACACCTTTCAAGAAAACTGATGCCAAAGATTGGATATTTTTATAGAAATAAATACAAATAGATCGGTGTATAATCCACAATTCAGTCTGTGCTTGACTGTGGTGACATTGGTCATATGCATGCTTCTGTATCTGCTCACTATTGCATCTAATATGAAAAAGTGGGGTGGTACTCCTCAGCGAACTGAAGAGAGCAGCATTTTATGATGTTTATTTACAAGCCTCTGCTGCAAAGATTGCCTGCCTACATCTGAGCCTTTGATTTAAACACAGGACTTACAATGTCAGGACGCTTCAGCATTAACTGTACGTCTTGTTCAGACTGATTTTTGAAAAACTGTATTCAAATACTTAACTGGATATGAATAGAACGAGCTACAAAAAGATTACAAAGTTACAATTTTGGATTTAACTGGAATATTTTAACAGGTTCTTTGTCTGCAACTAGTTATGCACACATTTTCTTAATTTGTGATTATGTGATATTTATCATGTGGCTGTCTCATTTAAAAAAAAAAAGGATTTAATAATAATAATTAGATAATTAATGAAACTTGCTACTTCAGTATCTTTCTATTATGTCTGTGGTAACCACACTCCCTTTTAAAGTAGTCTTCTTGTCTGCCTTCAGACTGTTTTCAGGGCTGCTGCTGCTCTTATTAGATCATTTCAAGGATCTCCTCCAGTGTGTCACAATGGTGACCCTGCAGGTTTTTTTTTAGCTATCAGGTTGTTTATTGTCAGAAGATATAAAATCGTGCTGCTCAGTGGTGTGACAACTCAAAATGGTTTTTGGTTTTTGATCAAAAAATGTAGTTTTTGGTGAGATTTTATCAAGTAATTAGCAAGCCAGGCAACCATTTTTGATATACGTTTCGCCAGTTTGCTTGCTTTTACCACTCAAAACATTCACTTGTCACTTCTTCCGTCTGTTTGTGCTCAATGAAATGAAACGGTACTAAAATTTGTTGCTCCACTGGGTGCAAAATGGATACAAAAATGAGCCCTGATGTTGCCTTTTATTTTTTAAGACAAACTAAAAAGTAACTCAAGAGGCTGCGTGCTGTAGGGATGCACAGATGTATTATAATGCCAGGTTGACAATGCTGATGGCAGTGGCTGATGTTTATCAGTTGTGTTACATCAATTTTGCGCCAGCTATATGTTCAGAAATGGTGTGATGGAGAGCTAAAAGACTTCAAAGCAAAGCTAGGAAGTGTTTTGTCTCCAGTTCGAATATACTCACATCCCAAAATGTCAAACAGAGTCAGTTCACTCTTCCTTGGAAGTTTCTGGAAGCATGTTGTATTTACTCTTCTCTGTTTGGGGTAGTGTGAATAAAAGGAAGGAGGAAGGTGAAATAGAAAAGGACTTTTATGCACATATTTGCACACACGCGCCTTCTATTGACCTTGGAAGCATCACTGAGCCACAGCATCACACACACACGTCTGGATCCAGTCTGACGCAGTGCCTGCAGCCCCTGGGCGTCTGTAAAACACACACACACACACACACACACACACACACACACACACTCTGAAATGTCATGTCACTGCAGTAATAGAGCATGAAGAGCTGGCTGAAATAGAGCTGTGTAATGCAGGGTCACAGTGGCTCTTAATCTTAATGAATTCCGTTCTCTTTTGCTGAGGATGAGTGCTGTGTCAGAGCTGGCAGACATCCTCTACCTCCCACTCTTCTCGGCAGCACTCAGTCCTTTTCTTACATGCATATACACACGTACAGTGGAGACATATTTAACACCACGTTACAGAAATATCTTCTTATGGAAGATCGCCACAGCACCAGAGCCTGGATGCTCTCCTCTTCCAGCGATGTAAACAAAAACAAGAAATATAGATGGCATGGCTTCATGATAATTTATCAATTTGTTAAATTAACTGTAGGAGGATTAAAAAAAAATTGTGTATATATATATATATATATATATATATATATATATATATATATATATATATATATATATATATACCATCTTCTTAGCTCTCTCTCTGGTGAGTGCAGGAAACCTAATTTGTCTTGCTTGTTACTCTCTTAAATTTTTGCACTTGTGTTTCTGCAATAGAACTAGAATTAATATCTTGTGACAAAGGTTGGATGAAATTAGGTTAAATATTATTAATGTTGCACGAAGTCACAAAATGGGTCAAGAGAAAAATCTCACAATTTCCCAGAGAAACAGACACATTTTAACTATGGCTATTTGATCATGGCAAAAAAAAAAAGAAGTTAAAATACGTTAAACATTAAAATAGAGAAATCGTATTGTTTTATTCAAGCTGATTTTCCTAAACTTTAATTATGATTCAAATACAATAAGTTAATGTAAAGCAAATTAAACCTGCCACAGTCTTGTACTGACTGAACTTGGACTAAAGGAAAGGAAATGCAAAAAGAGAAAATTATTGCAAAACAGTTATTTCAACCACAGATTTATAGTAATAAAGGCTGATATAATATCCAATAATAGAAATGATGATGCTGTATTAGGGACGAGACATCAGTTTCATTTTTTAGGAACAGAATAGAGGGGGAATATGATAAAAATACAAAACCAAGTATGTGTTGACATGTTGTATAACAAAATGATCATTTTAACATTGTACGGGTAAGACATGATTAGCTTAGTCTAATAAAATCAGTATGAGATGTTCTCTTAGGGCTTGTCACGCTTTTTTTTTTTCTTTCTATAGGATCGTGAAAACAAAGAGCTGCTGCTTTTTCTGCACTGGAAAAAATGCTGGCTTAAGTAGGTCAGCACTGTGTGTTTGCACAAAAGCAGTTTAGTAATATCAGATTCTCATTAAAGGTGTGTAGTGTTTCCTTTCCGATCTTTCCATTTATTCCATTCATTGGTTGGACAGCTGGTTTTCGCTGACCTGCAGTGCCTGATAAAAATTTGGTGCCACATCTTTGCAGATGTGGCGTTTTGTGCATTTGCCCTTGATCAAGGTATCTGTCACGGTCCGGGGCGGCGGCCGTGTGAAGAGTGGAAAGGAGGACTCAGATGCAGCACTTACTCAGATGTGAAGGTGATTTATTGACAATACTGAACATAAAGTGGAGATGGCAAAACAGAACTAAGGATGAACTAACTGGGAGAAACTACACAAAGAAATAGCAAACCTGAGCATGAAGGGAGAACAGCAGGGAGAGCATGCAGGGGATTACACCAGGTATGAACACAGACGACGCGACGAGGAGCAGAGGAAATCACACACTATAAGTACACAAAGAGACACTGGGAAATCACACACAGGTGGGAGACACAGCTGGACCTGATTAACCTGACGAGACAGGGGAACACTAACACCAGGGACCAATAGAGGGAGCACAAACCCAAAACCCAGTATCTAAAATCCCAAAACACAAACCATCCCAAAACAGCCCAAGAATAATAAAGAGAATAACAACAATAAGGAACACAAACACAAAGTCACTGAGTCATGGTCGCAGGACCATGACAGTATCAGCTTAGAGCTGCATTTGATTTCTGGAAGCTGCACAGCAGCTAGCTTACAATGCTTATAATAGCGTCAGTGCAGAGAAGGAATTCGGGGTATCAGTGAAGAGTTCTTTGTATGTTCTTTCATGTTCTTGTTACTGCATTAGTAACTTTTAGCTGAGTTTCCCACAAAGACACTCCTCCTGTCAGGGGAACAGAGGTGACAGACAACTCTTTGAGGTGCACGTGTGTAGACTACATGAGAGTGAATCAATGCCCACACACGTCTTTAGAGATCAGTCCACCGAGATAGCATTTGTGGCGGGGGGATTTCTGGAGATTTCTCAGTGGACCTCCAGTCGAGTATCTTTGTGTTTTTGTTTCATTTTTTTCTCCTGCATTCCTTCTTTTTTTCCCCATTTTGCTCCAGTGAACTGCACTCCTGACCTCTGACCTCTGACTTGCTATCCACTGAAGGTCATAAATCCTCTTCTTCTGCTTTCCTTACAGCCATTTTGTGCCGGCTGGGGCCAGTTTAGGGTGTTACGTAACTGCAGATGAATCTGAAGAGGCTGTAAATGGAAGGATAGCTCCTTCCATTTACAGATAATAGTTATCTCATGGAGTGTTTTTAGGTTTTGTTAAATCTGGTTAATATCGGTGCTTAAGGTGTACGGAAGAGATGGAACATAGAAACCATTTAGCCTCATTGAAAAGCTATTTTTTTTATTAATATTGAGTTATTTTAATCTTTTGGTTAATGTAATCTATTGAAGTGTATGTACAAACAAAAACTCTTTGATTTTTAAAAATACAAAACCTATGACATGGTGAGACTCTGACCATGAAGCTCTGTTTCATTTTTTCTTTTGTGTGTTTGGGTTGTGGTGAAGGCTTTGCTTGCATTTCAGTGTGAGTCGTGCTGATTTGTCTGCGTGTCTCTTTAAGATCAAGCGTGTCACATTCCCTCGGGAATGATGCTGCTGTGAAGCTGAGATCCAGAGAAAAAAAATGGGTCATGTACTCATAGGTGAAAGTCCCTGAAGGGGGGAGAACCACGAGGCAAAGGGAGAAACTGTCAGCCCAAGTCGAGGCTTAGGGGATTGGAGAGTACATCAACACAATGGCAATATCATTGCTCATAGTACTGCTCCTTGATATGGCTAACTGTGTTCAGTTTGTCTGGGTTTATAGAGAAGACGTATGCTTTCCCTTATTTTGTACATGTTAAACATCTAAACACAATTATAAATTAGGTCAGAATACAAACAACTAATCCCACTGAGCCAAAACCAGGCTTCAGGATCTAGGTACTCAAGTGCGCGCGCACGCACACACACACGCACACACACACACACACACACACCCATCTATCTATCTATGTATCTATAAATAAATAATAATGGAGAGAAAACCTCAACAATCAGATGGCTCCATTAGAATTTTTTTTGTTTTTAATTTTCTTCTTCTTTGTTCTACTTCAGTTTTTTTCTACTGAAAAAGGTGTTGAAATTGTTACTTTTTTGTTTTAATTTCAAGATTTAAGAAACAAAAATTTACTTTTTTCCTTTAGCCTCTAAAACCTCAAGAACCCCCCCCCATCAAGCAATTAACTATAAGAAACACATATTTCTTATAGTTAATTGTTAACCCTTCTGTTTGTGAGAGGCAACCAATCAGAAAAGTGAAAGTGATTTTAGTTCAGTCTAAAAATGAAACTATGTACGTGTAAATAAGCAACAGTATATCCAGCGGTGGTCTCTATAAAATTTGCTTATTAAAGACAGAGTGAGGAGTGAAGTCAGTTTGTGTGCATAGCTAATATAAATGCAGCAGGTGTTGATCAAAACTGTGGAAAACATAACACAAAGGCAAAAAAATAAAAACAATAAAATACGCATATTAAGCATTTAAAAGTGATTTCTATAAAAGATTACAATCATTTCTGAAGATTACAAAAATATTAGAAACAAATTATGATAATTTGCAAAACTACATTTGATCCACAAGGGTGCTTAATAATATAAACAAAAGATAACTGAGCCTTTACCGGAAAAGCAGAAGATTTTGGGGGGTTTGAATCCTGTTAATGACGTAGGAGAGCAAGAAAATGCCACAACTCTTAAAAACTTGCAACCTGATGAGATAAACAAGTGTCTGCTGAGGTGCTGAAGATGTAATATTTTAGTAGTCTTTTTAGTTTTATGTCTTAACTGTATATTTAATAAAGTCTTCATAGTCTCATTTATATTTGAGTAGTTTGACAAAGAAATTGTGAACTTTCGTCCCTGCTCTGACGTGATTATATTGTATCCTGTTTAACTGGATATGAGATGAGATGTGTGTGTATGTGTTTCTGTGCATGTTTGGTTGACACAGCTGCTGCTTGTGTTTGTTCAGGTCCCTTCCCTTCTTTCTGACCGGTGTGTTCCTGTTGTGCCTTTATCAGGAGGTCAGAAAGGAAGAATCCACAGTCACGCCTCCCCCCAACTTATTTTCAGTCTTCAGTTAGAAAAGAGTGCAGTCCATTCACTATCAAGTTAACTTCTCTATTTTATTGACTGCCTGGGTCAGTTCACTCAACCTTATGAAGGATAATCCCATTAGTCATCCTTTTAACTGAAAAAAAAAATGAACCAAAACTGAAGCTAACAGAAGAGAAGATAAATTGAATTAGTGTATTTGTTGTTTAGTATCTATCAACATTATAATCATTTTTAACAGAACATAATCCAGAAAAAGTTGTGTACTTGATTTTCAGCTCTATATTTCACTGAGTAGAACCACAGAGATGTTGATTTGATAGTACAGACACTGTTGTACTGAGGTGACTTGTGCTGGATCCATAGAGCCCCATGTTAAAATGTTCAGTTTCTCAGCATTAAAAAGCATGTTTATAGTTCGGTAACAAAAATACATTGGCCTCTATGGATTGTTAACCCCTTAGTAATTCAGTTCAGTTCTTTTATTATAACTCTTCTACCTCCATACTGGACTTGAAGGGCTTCCAGGGGAGATTACTTTAAACCTTTAGGGGGCTCAACCTCCAATCATAATGTCATCAATATACTGCCTTGCAGTTAATGTTAATCTAATATTCTGCTTGCAAACATATTCAAACCTTTTCACCTTTACAAACCTAAATTCAACTGGATAAATATTAAAACGTTACCTTCAAAAGCAATGACAGTAATTGGGAAAATGCCAGGAATGAAATTTAGGGCTCCCAAAAAAGGGTTCAATGGGGGCTTCTAAGAAATGGCAGCAACGAGGTTTGAGACGCATCTAAGGAAGAGATGTTCATATGGAAAGTGTAATGTTAAAGCATCGAGCTGAAGTAAAGCTTTTGTTGTGAATCGACATTAATGTTTAAGAGATCGATGGACTAAAGAATTTAGACCCTGGAAGAAAATGAAGAACAGTTAAAAATTCAATTTATCTTAATAATTGGAGCTGCTTTTATCTGAGCTCATTTATCAGAGGAAAAAGAGGAAACAGATTAGCAGAGGAAAAGGGAGGACGAGTCACGGATATCCTCAGTCCTGCTTTGTTTTCTGAAGTGTCTCATCCTGTGGCCTGGAGCCGCTGCTGGATGAAACACAAGTCAACTTTTCAGGAATGAAAAGGAGCCTGCTTTAATTTTGCAGCTGTTACTTGGAGTGTTTTACAGCAATTAGTCAGCACAGTGACAGCCCCGGTTCCCCAGCTGTGTAAAAGTCACAGGTTTTTTAAGGTTTTTTAGGTTGTAGTTTGTACTCACAGTGCTTCTTGGCTGACGTAGCAGCTAACAGAACAGGACAAAGGAAATGCTGGAAATAGACTGAAGCTGAGTTGGGGAATCTCTCATTTAGCAAGAATATTTCTACTATATTAAGACCATCTGTCCCACTGGAGGTCAGATACAGTTCGTCTCACTCACAGGAGGTTCAGGCTGAGCTCTGTCTGCTTCAGCTATAGTACATACGATAACTTATTTACTTTTAGTCGACCTTTATTTGCATGCATTCTAGATTTCTTTTATACTATAATTGGTTTTAGTTTCCAATTTTTATGCTTCCATCCTACTTCTGGCATATTTCTCCAATTGTCTGAAAAGCGTCATCATCTGACTCTGAGGAGCATACTGCTTATTGTTTTCGAGGCAGCAAACACTTGCATCCCTCATCTTTTTTTTTTGCTCAGGCCCTTTTTAATCTGTGGTAATCCATCAGTATCTGTGTGGTCGCAGGTTTTAGCTGGGGCCGGGAGAGCTTAGCGGTTTATATTCACTGTGATCCAACATGATGTTCAACAGTAATTCACCCTTAATGGATTTATCCTAATACGGCTGGCAGATGGTTGGCATACTGATCAAGCCAATATCAGTATTGTGGCACAAACAGGGCCATCGTGCCATAACCTCACAGTGGATACTGGCTTTCCTTTATTGGGTTTCCTCGTCTTTGTAGACACTCATCATTGAGAGAATTCATTCACTGATGTAGATCTGTGGTGGCTAACCTCACTGGAGGCATGAATGCATGGTGCGTGTTATTGTAATAGTAGCATTATTGGATTTTAAAATACATATGAGTAGAATCAAACAGTTCAGGGTTCAGTTATTTTAGGCTTAGTTTAATTTAGTTAACCATCCATACATCCATTGTCTTCTGCTTATCCTTATCAGGGTTGCCAGGGAGCTGGAGCCTATCCCAGCATACGGCAAGAGTTACTCAAACTTCCTGTTTTTAGACTTGATTTTTACTCCAGTGATTCTCACGGTGTAAGAGTTTGACACTCATACCCAATCTGCACAATTTCTATTAATCATAAAAATTGTTGTGTAGTAGTAAAATGTCTATTTTTAAAGTTGGGATTGATTTACTGTCATAATACAAACATTTTGTTTCTTGCCGTTTCTCCCTCTCATGTTAACTTTGGGCAGATACACACTAAAGGCTGTGTGGCTAATCGAATGTAACTTTCAGCGATTAATAATTCAAAAAACGTGAGATAAAATGATCATAATGCAACATTTTGAATTATTATGATGCTCTTGGTTCATCTTTCAGTGCACCCCTTTCCTAGATGCATTTTCTGCCAGGCTGTAGGAGGTTTGCTTCAGAAATTAATAGTTTCCGTTGAATTATAATTAAGGTACAAAAATCCTCTCTTCCGAGAAAACTTTCAATAAATCTGACTTTTGTTCAATAAATTACTGTTTTTCAAAGTCTGTGAGTTGGCTTCTTCTTTGTCTTTATCTTCTTTTAGCTGCTCGTTGTCACATTAGCACATCATCTGCCTCCATCTCACCCTATCTCTAGCATCCTCCCACATGACACCAACCCTCTGTCCTCCTTCATCCACAAACCTCCTCTCAGGTCTTCCTCTTTTACTCCTGCCTGGCATCTCCATCTTCAACATCCGTTGACAATCATTTCTCTGCACATGTCCAAACCAACTCAACCTTGCCTCTCTAACTTTGTATCCAAACCGCTCAAACAGAACTCTCCATCTAACGTACTTGTTTCTAATCCTGTTCCTCGTTGTCGCTGACAAACAATAATCGTAGCATCTTTAAATCTGCCACCTCCAGATTCACTGCCTTATTGTCAGTGCTTTCCAAAGTCTGTTAGTTAAGAGTTTTACATATTTGCAGTCTCACACACTGGACAGGTCATCAGTCTGTCTGATCCGAGGGTGAATATTAGCTTGCTGTGATGAAATGGTACATGAATGTGTGTGTTGTGTTTTCTTTGTATGATTGTGTATTCTTTACTTACAAAATGAATTAAAACATCTCTGCTCAGGTCATAGAGATAAGTATAAGAGGATGATGGGTGAATGCTTAGATAACGAGCCCATCTGATTTGTGATGATTCTTTTTCTTTCTTTCTTTTACAGAGATTATGAACGATGTTATCAAGAAGGTGAAGAAGAAGGGAGAATGGAAGGTGAGAGGACAGCACTCTGGGTCACGTGTAGGGCCCTGATATACAACAAACAAGATGATTAGAAAGCTTTTATCTAGACTCCGGCTGTAGAACTGACTGCCAGCGGGACCTATTCTTTTTAGTAAAATATAAATATATTATTTTATTCTTATAAATTCTGTTTTACATAGTGTCTCAACCTTTTTTTGGGAATGGGTTGTACCTGTTCATTACTTTAAAAAAACTGCTAATATAGTCATTGAGCAGTTCTCTTCAAAGAAGCATAACTGGACTTTGCTCTGAATCTGTAGCTTATGTTTCAAAATTAGACCTGAGTCAGTAAAAGAAAGAAAAAAATGTACTGGTGAAATTTGTGGGACTAAATATAGGGTTTGCCAAACAGTGTCTTGTTCCAGCTTTTCTAATGTGCAGTAAATGAACTGTTTATCTTAAACTTATAGGTAAAGTTAATGTCTTGGGGTTAGAAGATTACGGAGCCCCGCAGGGGACATGGAAGAAAAAAAATTAGGGAGAAAAAAAAAAATTAAGACGGACTTTTGCGAGATCTCGCAAAACAAACTCGGGATCTCGCAAAAGTTGAATTCCAACAATGGCGGCAGCTACTTAGTTGTAATATTACTCTTTCTGGGTCACAAAATACACTTTTAAGATATTTTGAGGCGTGAATGTAGTTGTGTAAACGTCAGATACCTGCTCGGTTTACAAGACATCACATATTTGCAAAAATGCTCCGACGTTTTTGGAGATCTGACACCCACTAGCTCGAAGCTAACGGGAGGTCGAGACCTACTACAGCCGGGAGGAACACCGCTTTCCCGGCACATCGTGCCTCGACCTCCCGGTCGGCTTCGAGCTGGCGGCCTCCGAAGAATGCGGCTAAAACTTTTGCGAGATCCCGAGTTTGTTTTGCGAGATCTCGCAAAAGTCCGTCTTAATTTTTTTTTTCTCCCTAATTTTTTTTTCTCCCATGTCCCCTGCGGGGCTCCGTAGAAGATTTATTTGTTAATGTTTGTTTCTTTTTATAATTGCTTTACATTTTTTACTCAGACAAACACCTATGACAAGAAAAACATATTATTCATGAATGGATGAATAATAGGATGGAATGGCAAAAAATTGAAAAACAAAAACCACTGCGTGCCTTACATGCACAGACGTGTTGGATGTAACTGGGTTTTAACAAAATCTAAAGACAAAGAAAATACTGGCCCTCGCTACCTAGTGTAAAATAATAACATTAATCCTGTTTAATAGTCATAGATTATTCAAAATGTATTTGTATAGCACATTTAAAAACAACAGTGTTGACCAAAGTGCTTCACAATCGGTTAAAAACAAGAGAAAACAATAGAGAAACAAATTCAGATAAATGAGAAGACTATGAATTAACAATAAAAACATAAAACAGACCTGATGGTACTCATACTGAACTCGAATTAAAAGCCAAAGTAAAAAAGTGAGTTTTAAGATGCGATTTAAAAGACTGAATAGACTCTGAAGTACAAATCTCCTCTGGCAGATTATTCCAGGGTGCTGCTACTGCGAAGGCCCGATCTCCTCTGCGCTTCAGTCAAGACCTTGGTTGTGCTAAGAGCATCTGGCTAGACGATCTCAGTGCTGTTTTGGGGTCATACATGTTGAGGAGTTCGTTTAAATAACTGGGTGCCATATTATTTAACTTTAAAAGTAAAAGAATCTTAAAATCAATACGATACTTTACAGGGAGCTGGTGTAAATTTGCTAAAACTGGAGTGATGTGTTTATACATACACCTGTTAAAAGACGTGCAGCAGCATTTACCATACCACGAGGCCTTCCAGACTCTTCGTCAACTCTTGATGGAGACACAACTAAATGTGTTCTTTTCGAGCAGCTGCACTATTTTGGCTCATTGGATGAAATGGATCCATTTCAGATGTTGCTCATTTGCTAAACATGTCTGAGTAAAGACTGTGCAGAAATACCCAGCCAAATAATCTATTAGTCAAATATTTGAATGTCTCTAGAATCGGTCTTTATTAGTCATTTAACAGAGGCTTTTGGGCAGACCAATGGAAGGAATGATTCTCACCATCCCAGGAGATTACATTTTCAATAGTTCTTTTTTAGATGTTTTCCAAAAAGAGATTAGAAGACAACAGTAGAAAATATAATAAATGCCATGAAACGCCGTGTGGCAGGCAGGAGATGAGGACTCAAAGTGCACGACTCAAAGACTCAAGGAATGAACTCAAAACCACAGCTTTATTTGCTGGTCACAGAAAAACGGGCATACAAAGTAAACTAAACTGGGAAACAACAAACCAAAACTCACAGGGAGCTCCACACAGCAAGAGGGACGACACAACACTGACTCAGAGAAACAAAAGGTTTAAATACACTGGGAAGTAATGAGGGGAATGAGACACAGAAGGAGGGCATGGCTGGGAGAAATCAGGACTGACGAGACAAGCAAAGCAGGACGCATTCACATAAGACACGGACCATCAAAGTAAAACAGGAAGTATAACACAGAGACGCGAACTTGACACGGTGGAGACAGCAACTAAGAAACACAGACATAAACCATAAAGCTGAGGAGAACCGAAGCTCTAAGAACCGAAAGACACAGAGGGGAACTCAAACATGCAGACACAGACACAGAACAGAGGGGACACAGAGAAACATGAAGGGCAAGGGATCGAAACTACAGGGAGTGCAGAATTATTAGGCAAATTAGTATTTTGTCCACATCATCCTCTCCATGCATGTTGTCTTACTCCAAGCTGTATAGGCTTGAAAGCCTACTACCAATTAAGCATATTAGGTGATGTGCATCTCTGTAATGAGAAGGGGTGTGGTCTAATGACATCAACACCCTATATCAGGTGTGCATAATTATTAGGCAACGTCCTTTCCTTTGGCAAAATGGGTCAAAAGAAGGACTTGACAGGCTCAGAAAAGTCAAAAATAGTGAGATATCTTGCAGAGGGATGCAGCAGTCTCAAAATTGCAAAGCTTCTGAAGCGTGATCATCGAACAATCAAGCGTTTCATTCAAAATAGTCAACAGGGTCGCAAGAAGCGTGTGGAAAAACCAAGGCGCCAAATAACTGCCCACGAACTGAGAAAAGTCAAGCGTGCAGCTGCCAAGATGCCACTTGCCACCAGTTTGGCCATATTTCAGAGCTGCAACATCACTGGAGTGCCCAAAAGCACAAGGTGTGCAATACTCAGAGACATGGCCAAGGTAAGAAAGGCTGAAAGACGACCACCACTGAACAAGACACACAAGCTGAAACGTCAAGACTGGGCCAAGAAATATCTCAAGACTGATTTTTCTAAGGTTTTATGGACTGATGAAATGAGAGTGAGTCTTGATGGGCCAGATGGATGGGCCCGTGGCTGGATTGGTAAAGGGCAGAGAGCTCCAGTCCCACTCAGACGCCAGCAAGGTGGAGGTGGAGTACTGGTTTGGGCTGGTATCATCAAAGATGAGCTTGTGGGGCCTTTTTGGGTTGAGGATGGAGTCAAGCTCAACTCCCAGTCCTACTGCCAGTTTCTGGAAGACACCTTCTTCAAGCAGTGGTACAGGAAGAAGTCTGCATCCTTCAAGAAAAACATGATTTTCATGCAGGACAATGCTCCATCACACGCGTCCAAGTACTCCACAGCGTGGCTGGCAAGAAAGGGTATAAAAGAAGAAAAACTAATGACATGGCCTCCTTGTTCACCTGATCTGAACCCCATTGAGAACCTGTGGTCCATCATCAAATGGGGCGATCGTGGCTCAAGAGTTGGGAGTTTGCCTTGTAATTGGAAGGTTGCCGGTTTGAGCCCCGACTTGGACAGTCTCGGTCGTTGTGTCCTTGGGCAAGACACTTCACCCGTTGCCTACTGGTGGTGGTCAGAGGGCCCGGTGGCGCCAGTGTCCGGCAGCCTCGCCTCTGTCAGTGCGCCCCAGGGTGGCTGTGGCTACAATGTAGCTTGCCATCACCAGTGTGTGAATGTGTGTGTGAATGGGTGGATGACTGGATATGTAAAGCGCTTTGGGGTCCTTAGGGACTAGTAAAGCGCTATATAAATACAGGTCATTTACCATTTACAAGGAGGGAAAACAGTACACCTCTCTGAACAGTGTCTGGGAGGCTGTGGTTGCTGCTGCACGCAATGTTGATGGTGAACAGATCAAAACACTGACAGAATCCATGGACGGCAGGCTTTTGAGTGTCCTTGTAAAGAAAGGTGGCTATATTGGTCGCTGATTTGTTTTTGTTTTGTTTTTGAATGTCAGAAATGTATATTTGTGAATGTGGAGATGTTATATTGGTTTCACTGGTAAAAATAAATAATTGAAATGGGTATATATTTGTTTTTTGTTAAGTTGCCTAATAATTATGCACAGTAATAGTCACCTGCACACACAGATATCCCCCTAAAATAGCTAAAACTAAAAACAAACTAAAAACTACTTCCAAAAACATTCAGCTTTGATATTAATGAGTTTTTTGGGTTCATTGAGAACATGGTTGTTGTTCAATAATAAAATTATTCCTCAAAAATACAACTTGCCTAATAATTCTGCACTCCCTGTAGAAACCATCGAATAACTCACACAAGTACAATAATACAAAAATCACAAAGAACTAAACATGCTGGGTCAGGAGACCCAGGAACCTGACAATAAAATATCAAATGGATACAAAACCTATACACAATATATATCTTGATGCGTAAATATGCAAATGGAAAATGTTTTTCATCACAGTGGTGCACATTAAATAAGCCAGAACAACTAAGACACACAAAAGACCTTGAAGCCTGGATGTGAATAAACCTGAGTCATCACTGCACAGTGTCTGTAAGGGATTATTCGAATAAGACTGTTTTATTGTCAGCTACATGTAATGAGAGTAATAAGTAGTTACTGCCTTCGTGTGTTGCCAGGCTCTGATTGTGGACCAGCTGAGCATGAGGATGTTGTCATCCTGCTGCAAGATGACAGACATCATGACAGAGGGCATCACCAGTAAGAGCCCATCACATTTAACTATTTCTTTGAACTGCGAGGCTTATTTTGTTCGTACCAGCGACTCTTTAACATGTCTGTGCCTGTTTCTGTAGTTGTGGAGGACATCATGAAACGACGAGAGCCACTGCCGAGCCTGGAGGCCATTTACCTGATTACACCCACAGAGAAGGTAGGGATACTCCTTCTTTTACCTATAGAGGCACATCCCTGTCAACAGGTATGCACTTTTAGAAGAGAGATCAGACAAGCTGCCATATTAAGCTGTTGACTTAGTCAAGAAAGATCGCTCATGCTTCTTAGTTTCCATGATCTATCTTTACATCCAAATTTCCTTTATTTGTTGAAAGTTGTACAGAGTTTACAGTATACCTCAAGTTGAATGTTGCAGACCACGAGAGAGAGAGGCTGCAGAGCTTGGTCATCAGGGAGGGACTCAGAGTAACGGTTATCCCTCAACTGAAAGGTGTCAGTTAAGGTAGTTCTGGTATCTGATTAGGATGCTCCTGAATACCAAGCATTAGTGCCCAGAGCAGCTCTGGGACATTCTGGAGAGATTGTGAGTCTTACCTGGCTGATGTTCCCTTGGAAGAACTAGAGGTGGTGGCTGGGTGGAGGGAGATGTAGGCATCTTGGCGCAGACTGCTGCCCCTGCAACCCGGACTGGGATAATTGGAATCAGAATCAGCATACTTTAGCAGCGATAGATGGATGAATTTTTCTTGGAGAAAAAAAAATCATTCATTTCTCTTAGAAGTGAAGAAGCTTCTCGGATGAGAGCTGAAACGTCTTCAAGAAACATAAAAAAGTCCAGTCGCTTTTCTTTCCACGCTCCTTAGATTCATGAATTTCAATCTTATACTTTTACACTAAAATAACTTCACAAATTAACAAATGGTTTGGGAAAATGAAAGTGAATATTCAAAATGTAACATGTGGTAGGGTTCTCCAAGGCAGGAAGGCCAGGCCAGTGCGGACTCTGGGACGCTGGAGAATGTAAACGCAGCTCATGGTTTGAAAGGGAAAGACTGACACTTGCAGCTTGACTAGCTACCAAAATATTGATCAGAGAAGCTCACATTATAAAATGCACATATTGTAAGGATTATCCTTGCTTCACCTTATCTTGAAGATTAAAATACAGAACTTTCATCGCAACACATTTAACCTGTTTCTCTCTCTTCAGTCTGTCCACACCGTCATTGCAGACTTCAAAGACCCTCATTCATCTAAATACAAGGCAGCCCATGTTTTCTTCACTGACTGTGAGTACACACAAGGACTTTACAGACAACCTTCTATTTGATATAGTGTTGATGCTGCTAAACAAGACTGTTTTGGATGTTGAGGGGTTTTTTAATTGTTGTAATTTTTTCTTTCATAGATACGAAAACGAATTTGATGTTGATGTTGTTACAACGTCTAATCCCACAGTTTCCTCAAAGTTCTTATAGTCACCTATTGTCTTCTTGTTTTGAAACACATGTGAACCGGTTTTATTAGGTCAAGTAAGAGAGGATCTTTTTGTACTAATAATCAAATATTCCCCTAATTTACAGTTTTTTGTAGACAAATTAAGTAGAACTATACAAAAGTAGTTATTTTTCTTTAAATATGCTTTATCCCTGCACTATTACAGGGGGTTACAGCTTCATAATAAGAGACTGAGTGGCTACGATGTTGCAGTTTCCCTTTAACAGAGTCACCTTGGCCTTAGAGGTGTCTTTATAGTGGAAGAATCTAAAGCTGCATCATGTTAAATGAAGGACGAGCTTCCATTGAAGCACTCTGTCAAAGTAATATGAAGAAGTTTAGTCAAAGATGATCTTTTAGAGACATCATAGGTCGATTCAAACTCTGGTGTTTAAGTGTATTTGTCTGTGAATGTGACTGAAACTAAGCATCATGTGATATTTTCCAGCATGCCCCGATCCTCTCTTTAATGAGCTGGTGAAGAGCCGGGCTTCCAAAGTCGTCAAGACTCTGACGGAGATCAACATCGCCTTCTTGCCCTACGAGTCTCAGGTAAACATACTGTGCAGCCCTGCATGGTGATGGTGCATAATGAAATGCAGAAAAGCATGTTTAATCTCTACAAAAAGATTCTGCATACCAATACGTATAATCAGTATTAAAGTTGTGCCCACTTGTTAAATGATGATGACCCTGATTTCAACTTCAACTGTGTCCTGCATTGGAGGAGCCTCTTGTCTTGAATAGACACAATCGCATCAATAACTATTAAGACATCATTCTCTGCTTCTGAAGGATACAGACAGCTCATCAGGAGCTTTTCATAGCAAGTAATTCAAACGTTGCAGCAAGATATTGATGACTGACCTCGTGTTGCGATGTGATCATCTCAGACGTTCACTTGGCTGAAGCTTTGTCCATTTCTGGTTACTTCTTGGGGCAATATGACAGCATTTCTCTGTGCTTGTCCCTGAATGGTCTTTTAAGAACCCTCTTCCGACATCTTCTCTATGCTGATGTGTTTAAATGAACCTATCCATAGTTCTAACCATGAGGTAGCAGATTACGATATATCATGTAGCTTCACTAACCCTAAAAATGTTGATGGCATCATCATCAAAATATTATCTTAAGATACTTTAATGGATGCCTGGATGTTAAGCTTTATTGTAACACCCGGGAGAACAGTCAACTCATCAGTTTATTGGACGTGAAGCAGTTTGGATGGTTTCTTGTATCTTCTGTGCTTGTATGCCTTTGGGACTTAAAAGAGCATTTTTGACATGAAAATGGTTAATGAAGTCAGACTTAACATGCAGTCTGACCAGCCACACCTGAGCATGCAGTTCGGGTAACAAAGTCCATGTGATGGGCAAAAGAAAAGAAATCCCCAATCCTGCTGTCTAATTGCAGTTTAGCTTTTTAAAGCACATCTGCATTTTCAAACTCTTAGAACTGTGCAGAACAAAAACTTCCACTCAAAGTCCATAAATATGCATTATTGTCCTTAACTATTGCCTAAAACGCCAGAGCCAGTGGTTTTGGTCCAACATAGCTAATGAATCTTTTTGTTTACCATTTATAGAGATGGTTCTGGGACTCTGCATCCATTAACACCTACGTGTAGGACTAGAAATCAGGCTTTTCAAAAGGGACTGAAATCTGCAGTGACTAAGGTTATAATATAAGAAATCATGCACATGCATGGCTTTATAAACGATCAATTTAGATCAAGATTTGTGCCATTAATGCCTTCTTGTGCTATTTCACAGCACACTTTCCTACACAATGACTGAAACCCAGCTGAGTTTTATTGTCTGTTAGTGACAACAGAGAGAGAGAGAAGGAGAGGGAGAAAGATCCAGAGATGGAAAGCTTGAGCAAGAGCAGCTGCAGAGATCGATTAAGACAGGTGGGAGGAGAGAAATGCTGCAAAGGATGTGGGCAGGAATAGTAACAGCGAGGTTATTGGTCGGAAGAGTCAAGGATGGCTAAAGAGAGGCAGAGCGAGAGGACAGAGAAACGCACTCAGGTGGAGACTCGGCACAAAGCTGCTGACTCACCAGACTCTCTGTTTACTGCCAGACTGTTCCAGAAAGACTCACATTTATCACACTGATTTCTCTCCCTCCCACCTGCTTCCCCACCCTTTGCCTCCATCTTGTCTTCTTCTCTGCCTCTCTCTGTTTTCTAGATTCTTTTTTTAAAGTCAGGTGCACGTTCTTATCTTTGCTTTTTCCCTCTCATTTGCATTTACTCCATCCTTTTCTCCAACCATTTTACCCCATTTTTCCCTCCAGCAACCACCCCTCTATTTACTGCATCTCTCTCTTTCTGTCTGTCCTTTGCTCTCACAATCTAAAGATGCTTCTTGGCCCACAATGCTTTGCTTCCCTCTTGTCTACTATGATTAATTCAGAGTCAGTGGTTTTCTGCTTCAGGCAAAAATGCTGCCTCATAGTCCCGCCCACAGACTTGCCCAATTGGGCGATTCACATCCACACAGTGGGCTGCAGCCAATGGTGGCCGTTCTGAGGCAGGGGCCCTTCTGCAGCGCAGGAGTGTGGTCATGTGACTGTGGACAGATGGGTTGGGAGAAGGGAGTGGTAGTGATGCAGGAGAGGAGAAAAGAGAGGAGGAAGAGGATAGAAACGAAAAGAGACAGAGGGAGGAGGTGAAATAATGGAACAGTAAAAGACAAAAGAGAGGGTGTAGGATGATGTGGTGAAGATCGAGTCGAGAAGACATTAAAGTGCAGGGGGATGAAATGGTAGAGACTGAAAAAAGAGAGGGAGAAAACATGAAAGCGATAACTGAGATCAAACAGTCGATTTGTGTAACAGCTGAAACGCATTAACACACACGCAGATGTTAAAAGCCTTGGGTCCTTTCTCCCTCTCTGTCTTGGAAATGCAGTTCAGTTTAATGCTTCTCAAGGAAGTTGTTTCTGGAGAAGCTTAGCATGAAGAAACACAGCTGTGCTTTTCCTCGCTGCTCTCTCTCTCTCTTGCACACATCATCACTGTGAGGGAGAGACGCCCGAGAGGGAAGCAAAGACACACTTAGGAGTGAAGGAAAAAAAAATCTTCTTATGCACATTAGGAAAAAGTATATCAGACAAATTAGTTCAAGAAGCTAGAAACACTCATGTCAGCACAGTTAGCTGAAGAAAAAAAACGACATTTCCTTGTATTTGTGTGTGCAGGTGTATTCTCTGGACAATCCAGATGCCTTTCACAGTTTCTACAGCCCTCATAAGACCCAGCTGAAGAACCCAGTGATGGAGAGGCTGGCCGAGCAGCTGGCGACGCTCTGTGCCACCCTGAAAGAGTATCCTGCTGTCAGATACCGAGGGTGAGCAAACAGGGGGCGGTTGTAAAACGTAAAATGTCTTTACATCTGTCATGCTTTGTTTTCCTTTATTTATCTTCCCTCCCACTTTCCCGTGTCTGACAGGGAGTACAAGGACAACGCCACCCTGGCCCAGCTGGTTCAGGACAAACTTGATGCATACAAGGCTGATGACCCCACCATGGGAGAGGTGAGCTCACGAGAAATCAAAATGTTGTCACTTTAAATATCCTGCTTATTATTGTTTTCACTTAGCACATCATATTCTCGTTGTTTTAACCTGTATCAGGGCTGTCCATGAGATCAGGTTACAGCTTAACTTGATCTCTGTTTGCTGTAATCAGTAAAACCACTGCACTAAAATATCCTCTCCAGGCTTTACTCCTTTAAGAAGTGCATTCTGAAAATCTGAAAGATTTAAAAGTAGAACTAAAACCTTCATGTGTAGAGTTTTTGTTATTGAATAATACAATAATACAAGCTGTATCAAAAAGAATAATCTTTTTAAATTAATGGACAAAGAAGCTTTTAAAACACATGGCTGAATATAAAGGTTTACACACAAAACTTGTGTGTAATGCAAAATAATCATGCATGCAGTTGCAGTTGCACGGCTGAATTCTACACGAGACCGGATGCATGATTATCTAATTGTTGTGCGTCTCCCTCTGTAGGGTCCGGATAAGGCTCGCTCACAGCTGATCATTCTGGATCGGGGATTTGACCCCGTCTCACCTGTCCTGCACGAGCTCACCTTTCAGGCTATGGGCTACGACCTGCTGCCCATTGAAAATGACGTCTACAAGTATGAGCAAACGCTGCTGTTTAAATTTTACTTGAGCATCATTTGCTTTTATTGTCAATTTGGCCATTGCTGTTTGGTTGATTCTTCTCCAGATATGAGACCAGCGGCATCGGAGACTCACGTGAGAAAGAGGTCCTTCTGCATGAAGACGATGACCTGTGGGTGAGCCTGAGACACAAACACATAGCCGAGGTGTCCCAGTGAGTACTTTTCATTCTGTCCTTTATTTTCCACTCAGGCTTTTGATATCAAATTAAATAATTCTCATATGTTACTGTCTTCTTGTCACTAGGGAAGTGACACGCCAGCTGAAAGACTTTTCTTCCAGCAAGAGGATGAACACCGGAGAGAAGGTAAAGCCGACTCTGTGGAGGGAGGTGATGCTATGAGTATGAATGTAAAGTTTTGTGAAAACATTAGGGGTGTCCTGTGGTTTACGTCATCGCCGCTTTATTGGACATTAATCGTGTAACTTAGTGTTGTTTTTGTTTCAACAGACCACGATGAGGGATCTCTCCCAGATGCTGAAGAAGATGCCTCAGTACCAGAAGGAGCTCAGCAAGGTTTGTGTGTTTTTTGAGTCTGTGCATGCCTTTCTTTGTGTGTGCGTGTGTATACGCTGACCTGTTTTGTCTTTTTCAGTACTCCACTCACCTGCAGCTGGCTGAGGATTGCATGAAACATTACCAGGGAACAGTGGACAAACTTTGCCGTGTGGAACAGGTGAGACGGAAGCAGAAAGAGGGGACGAGGAGAGAAAACCAGAGGGAATAGGAGGTGGAAGTAGCAGAGGCGAGGACAAAGAGCACAGTGCAGCGATCGGGGTTTTAAAGTAAGACGTAAACGAGAGGTTTTCTGTTGCAGGATCTGGCTATGGGCACAGATGCTGAGGGAGAGAAGATCAAAGATCCCATGAGGGCCATTGTGCCCATACTGCTGGATGCCAATGTCAGCACATATGACAAGATCCGCATCATCCTGCTTTACATTTTCCTTAAGAACGGTAAGCGACAGACTGAATATAAATCACATGAAAATAAGACAGAAATATTTATTTACTTTCTAGTAAACTGTTTATACAAGTTAGTGTTATTATTATTGTCTTAAACATTTTTTATACATCTGTATAAATTGCCGTTGCTTTAGCTGATGTTTGAATTTTGAATCTAAGGGAAGTAGAGTACGCTCATTCTTGTGTGTTACTTAATGTGAGTGAGTGGGCCATGAAAATGTGGCGTTATTAAATATTTTTAATTGTCATTTAACATTTAAAATACAAAAGAAAAATGAATGCAACAATGTTGTGGGTTGTTTTATTGAAGCAACATGCAGGAACTTGGTGATATCAAAACAAACAATCTTTGTTTTACAAATCTTGTTAATATTTTGTGTATATTTGTGTGCTTAGGCATTACGGAGGAGAACCTCAACAAGCTGATCCAGCATGCTCAGATTCCCCCCGAGGACAGTGAGATCATCACCAACATGGGTCACCTGGGCGTCCCCATCATCACAGATGTGAGTGTCTCCTTATTATCAGCTTACTCATCCTTTCCTAATTCCTTATAAACTAAACTTTGAATACTTTCCTTAAATTAATTTTTAAGTAATTGTATTGTAGTTTTTGCCTTTTAATATTAACGCCAATAGAATGTAATGGAAATTTGCTTATATTATGTAATCTGTCACAGCACAAGTCTTCCCATCAGAGAAGCTGTCTGTGTCGTTTCACTTTAAAGCACAAACTGTGTGATGTTTTTCATTTGGACAGTCTGACCCTTGGACAAAAAAGCCTAAGATGCTGGAAGTCAAACTACTTCACACTTCATAGATGTTGGGTGAAATAAAGCAGGCTAACAAAGAATTGTGAAAATATTGTATTTAGGCTTTTCTTTATTTACATTAAATTGTTAATTTGGTTACTTATATAACTGGTGGGTGATTGTGTATCATTGTATCTGTATCACTGACCCTTAACCAACACAGAAATCACAACGTGACACATTTTGGGGACATCTCAAATGCAATTTCTTATGTTGTCACGTTTTGAATCCAGGTTATTTCCACTGTACTGCAGCACTGTTTGATGGGGCTTCAGGCGGTACACTTTTCAATAGGTGTTTGACAACATCAGGGTTGCTCCTTATCTTCAAACCTGTTTTTGATTTTCATGGAGGAGCTCTCAAGGTGTCGTCAGTCGTTTGGGAGTGGGGGGCTACCTCCAGGAAGGGAATTCAAGTATCATGGGCTTTTATGCAGGAATGACGGGAAGGTGGAATGTGAGTTGGTGCTGTGTCAGCAGTAATGGGGCTTGCAGTGACCTGCTGTGTTGAGAGCTCCAACCCTCAGCTGTGGTCATGAAGTATGGGTAATGATTGAAAGAGTAAGATTGTGGATTGAGTTTCCTCCACTGGGTGACTGAGATAAGCCCAGCTGAGAAGCTCAGACCTCAGGAGGGATTGTGGAGCAGAGGCTGTGCTCTGTGCCACATGTGTGTTCCAAGAAACTGGTTGAGGTGGTTTGGGCCTGGTTAGGATGCCTCCTGGGCGTCTCCCTGTGGAGGTTTGGTGGGCACGCTCAACTGACAGACCCAGAACACACTGGAAAAATATATATCTTGTTTGTCCTCTGAATGCCTTGAGATCCCCTAGGAGGAACTGGAAAGTGTGGCTCGGGAGAAGGTTGTCTGGAATAGCCTGGTTAGTCTGCTGCTGCTGCATGTGTTGCTTATTGCTTAAAGGGGCTATAATGCTGTCACTACTTTATGTCAGATAAATGCTACCTAAAGTGTGAATGCTCATAATAAACGTAGCTAAAGTTTTAATGAGATCGACATATGTACAAGGAATCGCTCATAGCTGAGGCTTCAGACTGCTTTAAACACTCAGTTTCATACAGTTCTTCCACCTCTGGCTGTTCAGCAGATGAGAGCAGATATTCCTAATATGGTCAGCTCAAGCACAAAGTTTTGATTGTGAGCACAGAAGCCTCACCAACCTGCTATTTAAGCTCTGTTTCTGTGGGGGTAGCCAATCAGATGAAAGCTGTCTTTAAATGTAGACATTTTAAGATAAGTGCAGATTATTCTGACCTGTGACTCATGCAAAGCTACTCTAATACAATCCAAGAATAAAGCTACTAGTTACCTATTCGTTACTCTGAATGTATGAACGCATTTGGAGATCTGTTCACATCAGCTCTGAGAGAAAGTGAAAGATGACTAGCATGTAGCATCAGGACATTAAGCTTTCGTTATCTAACGTCTAGCAGATCAGTTTGTGCTGTTTTTAATGAGTGCTCAAGGAAAGCGTCTTTTATTTCCACTTCCTCATCTATTCTTTCTTTTCTCAGTCCACCCTCCGCAGAGGGAAAAAGGTCGACAGGAAGGAGCGTGTGAGCGAGCAGACCTATCAGCTGTCCCGCTGGACACCACTGATCAAGGACATCATGGAGGTGTGTTTCTAGGCATTTTATTTTATTATGTGTTAAGAAAACTAAAGAGCTTTATATAACCTGCTGTCTGGCAGATGCATTGAAGTGTCTTAGTATTTTAGTTTCAAAAACATCTCAACTATAGATGCAATCATTACTAAATTATGTATTAAAAAGTAGCTGTTACATACTTTTCACTTCTCATACATCCACAACAGTCTCAGTCAAACACCTAGTTGTCATCTACTATATTCAGGGGTGCACATAAATGGTCCGCAGGTGCGCGTTCGCTGTCAAAATAAAAGACGCGCACCAGATAAGAAGTTGCAATGCGCGTTTGCGTACATATAAACGGCACTGTTTTTGTCCACTCGAGTGGGATTTTCACGGCATATTCTGCACCACATCTCTGTGCGTTCATCATTTGTTTGAACCCAGCTCACCTCCTGGAACCACTTTTCCGAGAGTACGCGCTTCTTTTGCGGTTCGGACTCCTTCTGACACTTCTGTGGAGGTGGAGGAACACCAAAGTAATTGCTTAAAGGAGCTTCTTCAACATCTTTAAGAGTTCTAAACAAATGTCTGTCCTCCTCAGAAAATCTTATGTACGCAACCGCGCATTGCAACTTCTTATCTGGTGCGCGGCTTTTATTTTGACACACCTGCGGACCACTTATGTGCACCCCTGAATATATTAAGCCCCTTTATTTGTGCAAAGCTAATTCTGCAGTGGACCTCTGCAGTGGAAGTTGCTAAGAGATGTGAATTTGCCTATTTCAAGTGTGTACATGTACGTGTGAGAGACAGAGACAATATTGCTAACAAGGATATGTTTTATTTTTGTTCTCTTGCAGGATGCTATTGACGATAAACTGGACACCAAGCACTATCCTTACATCTCTACCCGCTCCTCTGCCTCCTTCAGCACCACTGCAGTCAGGTACATACACACACACACAAATGTATTTTCAAACAACATAGCATCTCATTTCATGGTTGTAGCATTTTCAAATTATGAAGAGAGAAATGGAGGTGTTGTATCAGAAGATGAGTCTGATGGGACTGAAAAGAAACAAGAACAGGGATGTGCTGCTGCTGCTTTACCTTAATATGGAGAAACAACCATTTCTTGCAGTTACTTCCTGATTATGTTATTTCACTGCCTTGGATTTGTAGAAAATGGTATAAATTCAGCAATACCTCCTTATACTCTGGTCCAGTCTGTGTGGATGCTGCTTATCCTGTCACGGTCCGGGGCAGCGGCCGTGTGAAGAGTGGAAAGGAGGACTCAGATGCAGCACTTACTCAGATGTGAAGGTGATTTATTGACAATACTGAACATAAAGTGGAGATGGCAAAACAGAACTAAGGACGAACTAAACTGGGAGAAACTACACAAAGGGAGTGGCAAACCTGAACATGAAGGGAGAACAGCAGGGAGAGCACGCAGGGGATTCACCGGGTATGAACACAGACGACGCGACGAGGAGCAGAGGAAATCACACACTATAAGTACACAAAGAGACACTGGGAAATCACACACAGGTGGGGGAAACAGCTGGACCTGATTAACCTGACGAGACAGGGGAACACTAACACCAGGGACCAACAGAGGGAGCACAAACCCAGAACCCAGTGTCTAAAATCCCAAACACAAACCATCCCAAAACAGCCATGAATAATAATGAAAGTAATAACAATAAAGAACATAAACATAAAGTCACTGAGTCATGGTCGCAGGACCATGACAGTACCCCCCCCTCAAGGGCTGGCCCCCGACAGCCACAGAAACACACCACCAGATCCGGGCGGGCGGCAGGGGGCCCAGGACGGAGGGACCGGGCCAAGACCAAAGACGGAGGCCCCAGAGTCCCAAACAAATGTTCACAAAAAAAAAAAACCTCACAGGGGAGCAGAGTCCAAAACACAGTTCAGGTGGCCGGCCAGGGGCCCGATAACACAGGAGGCCAGGATGGGACAGTTCAGGAGGCCGGCCACGAAGAAGGCCGTGGAGGCGCACAAAAGGTTCAGGAGGCCGGCCGTGCGGAAGGCAACGGCGGCCACTCAGGCAACGGCGGTCCGGGGGCCGGCCGTGCGGAAGGCAACGGCGGCCACTCAGGCAACGGCGGCCGCTCAGGCAACGGCGGTCCGGGGGCCGGCCGTGCGGAAGGCAACGGCGGCCGCTCAGGCAACGGCGGCCGGCCAGTAGCCCGGCCAGCGGTCCAGAAAACGGCCGTTTAGCTCCAGACCCAAACGAGGCTGGGCCAGGCGAGGCTGAGGGCACGGAAGCCGGGACCGCAGCAGGCGGAGATGATGACGCAGACACGAAGGCCGGACCAGACGAGGATGCAGACACAAAGGCCGGACCAGACGAGGATGCAGACACGAAGGCCGGACCAGGCGAGGCTGATGAGGATGCTGAAGCTGGACCAGGCGATGCTGACGAGGATGCTGAAGCGGAGGCTGGACCAGGCGATGCTGACGAGGATGCTGTGGCCGAGGATGCGGGCACGAAGGCTGGACCAGACGAGGATGCAGACACGAAGGCTGGACCAGGCGATGCTGAAGCAGAAGCCGAAGCCGGACCAGGCGTGGATGAAGCCGGAGATGAAACCGGGCCAGGCGTGGATGAAGCCGGACCAGGCGTGGATGAAGCTGGAGATGAAACCGGGCCAGGCGTGGATGAAGCCGGGCCAGGCGATGAAGAAGCTGTAGCTGAAGCCGGGCCGGGCGAGGACGAAGCTGTAGCTGAAGCTGGGCCGGGTGAAGCTGACGCTGTAGCTGAAGCTGGGCCAGGCGAGGATGAAGCTGGACCAGAACCAGGCGAGGCTGAAGCTGCAGGCTGAGGCGTGGCAGTAGCAGGTGGTAGCGCTGCAGGTGATGGTACTGCAGGAGGCGGCGCTGCAGCCACAGGTGGAGAAGCAGCCACAGGTGGAGAAGCAGCCACAGGTGGAGAAGCAGCCACAGGTGGCTGGACGGGCTCCTCGGGCCCCCCAGCTAGCGAAGCAGGAGGCTGGACGGGCTCCTCGGGCCCCCCAGCAGGCGAAGCAGGAGGCTGGACGGGCTCCTCGGGCCCCCCAGCGAAAACAGCCGCAGAACCAGTGGGCACCGGGGCCCCCGGCACACATGAAACAAAACCAGTAGGCACGTGGGCCTCTGGCACACATGAAACAAAACCAGTAGGCACGTGGGCCTCTGGCACACATGAAACAAAACCAGTACGCACGTGGGCCTCTGGCACATATGAAACAAAACCAGTAGGCACGTGGGCCTCTGGCACATATGAAACAAAACCAGTAGGCACGTGGGCCTCCGGCACACATAAGGAGGGCTGCAGCTGCGCAGAGTACTGACCCTGCTCAGGCAGTGACAGCCCGGTGCAGTTCACAGCTGGCATCTTGGCCTCCAGGGGTCCAGAGTAAGCTGAGGGCAGTAACCCAGCCTCTGGGGAAGCCCCGGAGTGAGCAATAGTCTCTAATGTAGCCAGCTTTTGAGGAACAGGTCCGTAGTGAAACAGTTTGTCTCCCTGCTCAGAAACAGCGGTGGAAAAACAGTGTGAAAATTGTGGCTTAAGGGAGGCTAATGGTTGAGCTACAGACTGGGAAGCTTGTGGTTGGACACAGAACTGAGCCGGAGAATGGCAATAAAGTCCTGGCTCAGAAGGAGCGGCAGAGACACAGTCTGTCAGTTTTGCAGCGGGTTTGTACACGCCCACTTGGGAAGGATCCGTTACCACGAAGGTAGGTAAGCGATCCATACAGTCTCCCATCCCGCTCTGAATAGCCCCAGAAAACAAAGTCCCGGAAACTGGGGAAAGCAATGCATCCCGCTGACTCACCGCATCGGGCTGCTCGAAAGTGAATGCAGACGGGGGGTGAAGTCCAAGGTCCAAAAGGAGAAACTCCCGCTCCCACGAACAGAGCGAGTCCAGCAGCCATGGGAGACCGGTCACCAGACGCTGTAGCCGCCTCTCTATAGCGCGCTGGGACGTGCCACCCGGGCTTTCCAGCCACAGGTCGATCAGCTCCTGTGTGGCATCGATGAGCGTCTCCCGTAGCTCCCTGGACGGATTAAGCGCTGCTGGGTCCATCTTGTGGTCGCGTCGTACTGTCACGGTCCGGGGCAGCGGCCGTGTGAAGAGTGGAAAGGAGGACTCAGATGCAGCACTTACTCAGATGTGAAGGTGATTTATTGACAAAACTGAACATAAAGTGGAGATGGCAAAACAGAACTAAGGACGAACTAAACTGGGAGAAACTACACAAAGGGAGTGGCAAACCTGAACATGAAGGGAGAACAGCAGGGAGAGCACGCAGGGGATTCACCGGGTATGAACACAGACGACGCGACGAGGAGCAGAGGAAATCACACACTATAAGTACACAAAGAGACACTGGGAAATCACACACAGGTGGGGGAAACAGCTGGACCTGATTAACCTGACGAGACAGGGGAACACTAACACCAGGGACCAACAGAGGGAGCACAAACCCAGAACCCAGTGTCTAAAATCCCAAACACAAACCATCCCAAAACAGCCATGAATAATAATGAAAGTAATAACAATAAAGAACATAAACATAAAGTCACTGAGTCATGGTCGCAGGACCATGACATATCCTGCATGCTCTCTTGCCTCTTTTACTGTCCCTCCCCCACAGCTGCACACACACCCAGCATCAAGTACCTTGTTGTGGGTACTATCAGATAACAGCTGTTACGTTCAGAAAGTATTTGCAGGTGAAATTTTACTTCATCTTGCTTATTTGGTTTTTGCTCTGAACATAAATTGCCTATGTGTGATGTGATGCAGGTACAAACCGAGCCACCTGTCTGCAGCTCATTCCCTTCCTTCGCTCTAAAACCTCAACTCTTGTTTTTCTTATTCTAGCTAGTAATATTATCCTCTCACGGTGTTCTTCTTAGTCTGGTTAGGTTCCTGCCTGCTGTGGAAAATCTCTAAAATTTCACTGTATTGCACGAGGTGGAGAGCGACTGGGACACTGGAGGGCAAAACGGTACTGTGGTCCTTTGCCCTTCAGCCATCCTTCGAATGTCTTCGAGTTTAAATTGGCCAAAATGCCAAATAGTTCCTGAGCTATCTGATGCACTAATCAGTGTTTATTTACGGCCGCCAGAGGCGTGTAGATTATGGCACCAACATGTGAACACATTCCTAACACTCTCCTAACGCTGAATTACAGGCCACCAACTCCTGCTTATCCAAATCAACCCTAACTAATGCTAGTAATACTACCAGAACTTTTCTGGTCCTACATTGTAAAAGTCCAGCGCTTATCTTTTCTTTAACTATGAATAACTTCTTATTTTTCACCTCCCTCACAGCAGAAGTATTTACCTATCCTGATTTGAAATACAAATACTTTCTGTAAACATTAAGCCCACAGGGGAGGAAGGACAGTATTAAATTCATTTTTGATATAAATGAAAATAATATTTCCAGAAAGCTAATATCTAGGATTTACCTAATCTTATAATTGAAGAGAAGTCTCGTCCAATGTGTGTTAAATCAAGCTGGGAGAAAGGAGCAAACATAGAGCTATCAGAAGAGGTCTGGATAAAGACACGAAGAGCACACCAAGTTTTTTTTGTCCAAAAGAATAAAATGGAGTAAAATACCTGAAAATGGGCAGTGTTGGCGAATGTGTGGTAATATATGTGCAGATCGTGTTCATATTTTCTGGGATTTTTTTCTTACTAGTTGGATGTGGTAGCAGAGATAAAGACATATTTGTATTATTTATTAGCAGAATGTTCCACTTGACCTCAAAAAACAAGACAGATACTTGTTCATATGATTAAGTGCAAGTAAGAAAGCAGTAACTAAGACTTGGTTAAATAAAGAATCTTCAACAACCCCTGAGAGGATAAAAATAGTTCATGAAATCTGTGAAATGGAACAGTTGACCTTTTTCTCTGACACGTGTGAGTGTAAGGTTTGAAAAGTACTGGGGAAAATGGATAAACTACCAGTCTGTGGATGAAACTTTGGATTCCCCTGCTTCCTGGAGAGCTATATCTATGGATTAGACTCATGAAGACCTTCTGAGTATTAAAAAAGAAAGGAGCAGGATTAAATAAACATGGTGGACAAAAATGAACTGCTCCCCCTTTGCATAAGGATGGGATCCACTCAGTTATGCTTTCTGTTGTTATCTTTACTATGGGATTAATACTTAAAAGTGACTGATGGCCTTGTCCTTTTGCTGTGTGAATAATTTCTTGTCTTTTTTTTCTCTTTTTGTACATTTTCACAAAAATAAAGTAACAAAAGAATGTATTAATACTGTACTTTCATTGTTGTGTTGTTGTTTTCCGGCAGTGCTCGGTACGGCCACTGGCACAAGAACAAGACACCCGGAGAGTACCGCACTGGGCCACGTGTCATGGTATTCATTATCGGCGGCGTGTCTTTCAGCGAAATGCGCTGCGCCTATGAGGTCACACAGGCCAATGGGAAGTGGGAAGCCATCATTGGTGAGTAGTGTTGCAGAGGGTAGTGTAGGCTGCTGGGGTGGGTAGTTAGAGACACATCCATCGCCTTGAAAACAAAGTGGGTGTGACTCTGAGTGGGCATGTTTTCACGAGAGGTGGGAAAAGCTGCGTCCTAATTCAGATTAAAGAGAGGCTGAAGATTCAGTGTGTGGTCTTTGATGGGCACAGATGACTTGTGACCTGGGACGTGGCTAAAAAACATTAAAGATGGGCAGGCGGAGAAACAAAGTCTGGAGTATAGAGGGAAATCTGACTGGAATAGACTAATAAACGTAGTTTTCTGAAACATTAAATGCGGTTTCATATTTTGGGCTTCATTTCAGTATTTTTACTTTTTTCAGCCTGTGGAAACAAAATGGAAATTTAGAAATATAGGCTCAAGTTTTATAAACGCAGCAGACCTCATTTCATCACACACATACAGGGCAGCATACATCCCACGTCACACATTGCTGTCACAGAAATTTCCCATCGACAGGTTTACACTGCAGCAGCTTTTTTTGCAGGATGCAATTACAGATAGCAGGTAGATTATTGTGTGCAGCATTTTGTGTTAAAGTAGCCCCTTTGTGTCATGTTCCTGTGTACTGTTTATTTGATGTCCTGAAGCTTTGCCAGCCAGTCTGTGTTATATTGTTATGTTAACTGAAAGTGTCTTTTGTTGTGCTCTGCTTCTGCTGTTGTCTTTAAAAACAACTGTTGTCTTTAAATTGCAGCCACGCCATGTCTTTCTCTGTGTCTGTGTTCCCAGTTTATTTGTGTTTGTGCTACTTGGTGTGTGTGTGTGTGTGTGTGTGTGTGTGTGTGTGTGTGTGTGTGTGTGTGTGTGTGTGTGTGTGTGTGTGTGTGCTCTGTATGACAGGTTGCTTGTTTTTTGATCCTTTTGTTTTCTGGAGAGAGCGAGTGAAGGAAGGGCAGGGGCATGGCATGTGCTGTGAGACGAGTGGTGAAGCCACTTCTGTTCCTCCACAGGTGCCACCCACATGCTCACCCCCACCAAATTCTTAAAGGACCTGCAGCATCCCGACTTCCGAGAGTCCACTAGGGTGTCCTTTGAGGACCCTGAGCCCTCAGCCGAGTGAGGCAGAGACAGATTGGGAGGGAGGGAGAGAGAAATCACACAGAAAAAAGTAAAGGCAGCCGTGCAAAGAAGCCCTTTCTGAACCTTCACAGCACAAGGGCTTTCTTCCTTGTTCCTTCTTCTTTGAACACTCAGTACTGTTTTATGTAACTCCACCCTCCTCCTCCCCACTTCCTCAGGGATGGATGCCCCCGACATTTCCTCACTGCATGGACTGCTCCATCAGACTCCCTATGTATCAGTAACTCAACCGCGACTCCGTCATGTGTTTCAGACTGAAACCATAACTCCAAACAGGTGTATTCTCGCAAAGTCTCTCAGCTTATCCACAAATCCAGTGCAATAAACATTTAACATTTCAACTACTTAAATTAACTCTAAGATTTGTTGGAGCAGTCTTAGCTCACATCCTCACAACGCTGATGTGATGATGGCATGCGTATCACACTTCCTGTATCCTGAACTCTGTGCTGATCAGCGGCCATGCCTGAGGAGGTCGTGAACCCATCCCTGCTGCCTCCTCCCATCATCTCTGCAGGGTGGATTAAATCGCCCCGTGATGGGCACCCAAAGGCCCTTTGATCTTGTTTAAAACTCACTCCAGATTTAATCTGCCCCAACATCTTTATCAGTTCCTCTGATTTATTTTTATAATTTGCCCTTTACATACACCAAACAAACACCTTTTTTTGTTACTGGTTTCTTTCCGGATTGGTCCTTGAGTTGATGTTGGGTTTCAGAGACACACTTTATCATTTCTTTTCTGGGTTTTTTTTTTGTGTGTGTGTTTTTGTTTTTTAATCCTTGTGTATTTTTTTTCTTTGTTTTGACCGCCTGACTTTGTCCACTCAGCTCACCATCACATGCTCACATGGCTCATGACCTGTCTGCAGAGGATGCTGGACTTTAAGCGAATGTTGTCATGATGATGGAGATCTGCTGACAAGCAGGGCAGCTGGGTGACAGAGGAAACCAAGCAACCAAAAATAAGTTCATATGCATTCATATGAATATTTGCCTTCTGTATTACCGTCACAACTCCTCTGTGCGGACAGTCTGAGAATGTAGCATTGTTCCACCTGATATGCTTTAGCAACCCACCTAAAAAAAGAGAGAGATCCCAAAAAAACACCTCCTAACATAGGGCACTATCCACATCTTCAAAATACTCATCTTCTGTCTTAGTATTCAGCACATCACCTTGTTTATGTGAGCACATATATATTAATAACTGATAATGCTTTCAAAGCAGCTCCTTTCAGACAACATCATACCTGGACACACACACTGATGGATAAATTAGTGAGTTTAAAGTCTTTGCTTTTGAGTCTGCTCTTTTCAGCAATCAACAGAAATCCTGTTACCTACATGTGTGGAGAACCAAACAATGAATTAAAGATTTAAAAAAAAAAAGTTTAGCTGCATAAAATTAGCCAAAAGCTCAGGTGTATTTAATAAAGATTAAATACCATACCTAATTTCAATTTGGTGAGTCTACCCTTCAGGGTGGTCTCCTCGAGCAGTGTTACAGTATTTCCTACTCCGCTGTTGATATTGGTCGGAGATAGTTCCATTCTGTCTTTTATTTGGTGCATCGGGATATTTTCCAGTGTGTTAATACAGTAATGTGAAAAAAGAAAGTTCACCGGACTCTATGCACAGTGCAATGTTTGGCATACTGACACAACCACCTCATTCCAATTATCAAGCACAGTGGTGGAGGAGTGATGATTTTGGCTTGTTTTGCAGCTGCAGGTCCACTCAGGTACTCAGTCAGTATCTTCAAACTCTTTCCAGTCAGTTTCAGTTGTTATTAAATCTAATCTGCAGTAACTGTGGCTCTTCTGTGATTGATCAAGCGATCCATTGTCATTGAACTAGATAACCTAGCCTTGATTGACATAACCATCAGAAGGCAGAGGCAGCTGCCAACCTCGTCTCCTGCACACCATCCTTGTACACCATAAAGGGTGTTCCCAGTGGCATCGATTTTGTTACATTAGATAACGATTCCTCCCGTCTACCTTCCAAGCTCAGCCATCACTATTCAGTGCATCTGCCAGGCCCAGGAGTCACTGCCTATTCTCTAATTGCAACCTCTGGCCAAGCTAGTGTTATTAGCAGTGGACTTCCATCATTTGTTTGGGAACTTACGAGTGAACTGAAAGTAATTTATGTGAATTTTTCCAGCTGGACCACACCCCTTCCAGTCATACTTCTATAAATACCTTCCTGCACCACAAACCCGTTTGTTCTAATTTGTATTTGGGGTTGTTGTCTGGGGTCCTGGACTTTACTTTAGCACTGTGACATGAATGTTGTAAAGAGTGGTCCAAAATGTTTCCACAGTGATATGAGAGACTGATGAAGTCATACAGAAAATTATTACTTCAAGTTATTGCTGCTAAATCATGAGCTGCTCCTAACAACACCACATAGAGTCTGGTAAACGGTTTCTCTTTCACATAACTGTATCTTAACCCTCCAGTTTAAATTTGTGTAATAAAATTGCAACTGGTCAGATGGGACTCAGATGGGATATGAAATGGGACCGGTGCTGAAAGCGATCAAAAGGTACACGAGGAGATGACCTTGAAGTGCACACTGACCAAACTTAAACCAGGTGTGGCTTCTGGTATTCATATGGGTGGAGTCGTGACCTTTTTCATTATACTTTTAAGTGAAACCAGGGCTGTTGAGAGAAGATGATGCTCGATTTGCTTTGAACAAAGGGTTAAAAAAGAAAACATTTTATGCTTTAACGAGCTTTTAATAAAAAGACTACATCCCTTAGTGATCACCAAAAAACATGGCTCCATAATGCTTTTCTATTAATATCTTTGACTGGTTATTTCATGATTATTAATTAGTAAAAAGCTAATATATAATGCAGTTTTTTATTAGACTAGAATGTTGAACATCCATCTCATGACTAATCTGCTAAAGCAATATCATTTACAAACCAAGCTTTTTTTAAGGTTTTCTCAGTAAGCTCTCACAGCTCTCACCATAAGCGGTATGAAGCCTCCCTCCCCACATGCTGCTGCATTCAAAGCTTCCTGAGCAAAAATGGCCATTACTTCCTAAAACAAGTCTTTTTGTTTTACTGTGCTATTATATGCCAGTAATTTTTGGTGTTGGAGCGTAACATCACAGTGTTGTTTCTGGGGCTAAAAATGGCCCACCAAGCTGTGTGTTTTGGGAACAGCAGAGAAGCAGGCGAAGCCAATTCGACATTCTAGCCTGACCCCAACTTTAACCCACTCACCCCCTTGAACCCCCACTTACGATCTCTGATTCCTGCAACCACCGCATCACCTTAACCCAATATGAAATGGACTTGCCTCTTTCTCTTCTGTTTATTTGGGGGATTTTGTTCAATTTTTTTGCCTTTAACTGCTTCCATTTCACGTGCCCCCACGTCGGATCAGGTTAACGTGTTAGAGGTAAAGCAGCTAATCAAGCCAAACTGGAAGAAACATGCAGCTTTGCAACAGAAACAAACCAATATAGGTCAAAAACTGTTGGTGTCTGGAGTAAATCAAATCAAATGTTTACCCTCCTTATGTTCAGGAATTAAGACACAAGTAAATGTTTGCTTTGCTCCAGTCCTGCACCTTTCAAGTTTTACAATGTCTGAAATGTGTCTTCAGCTGTCCATCCTTGAGCCATTAGAATTACTGATTTTCACATTTCCATTCAAATCTAAGTTAGACAGCGGAGTCAGCTCACTGGTTTTGGATTTCATGACTTGACTTCTTGAAATACTTATAACCTTTTCCGCTGTCTGCATGCCCTTTTAATAAAGGTTGCACATTTTCATGATTGTGCATATTGGGGTTTGTCACATGATGTCATGCACACATTGCTTGAGAGTTGTCTATCATACTGGATGTGATACAGTCATGGACTGATAGGGGAAAATGCATATTCCACCAACTGGATGGCAATGGTTTCTCGAGGTTGCTGGTGCTTGCTGGGTGAAATTGGTTGCAAAGACAATGCTGCAACAAAAACTTTGTTTGCTAGCAGGTTCCCACAGTCACCTTTAGTTTTTCAAGTTTGGCTGGAAATACTCATTAACTACTAGCCTAGCGGCAGATCATTTTGACAAAGTACAAGGAAGCCAGAAGAAGGTTCACATTTACACTTCAAAGTAAAAGCTGTTCTTGCATCACACTTGTCACAGTTTTGCTACAGCTAGAAGAGTAGTAGCTAGCTTCCATTCAAACTACAACTGTAGCAATAGGCTAGTAACTAGCTAGGGAATACACATTTTTCCGCTAGTAGGTGGTTACCCAGGGATTACTCACCCATGTTGTTGGCCTGTTTGATTGAGTCTTTAGCAATCATTTTCCCAATGTCTGCCATTAACCTCCAGCAAGCACTCGGAACCAGATGAGAAATACTCCTTTTTTTCGGTTGCCAGATAGCTGCAAACTGGTGGCTAGGCCTGTGTGACATTTCTCACTTACTCCTACATTGTCACCTTGATTGTCACACATCCAAAATGGCAGACAAGTTAACGTTGTGTGGTTCGCGGTCACGTGTCTGCAAAACCTCAATACAGATTTGGTGTTGCAGGTTTTCAACTAGCCCACCTGCTGCTTTAAGCTTAGTCATAGTAGTTGTGTGGCGCCTGTGTGCTCCCATTGTGTTCAGCTGCATGTGATTTATAACACAGCCTAATAACTCGGTATCTGACTGTATGCTTGTGGAGTGAGAGTGTATTAGAGTAGAGTAGTGCATTACATACTCCTGCACAAGGTCACAAAAATTCCAGAAACTAAAGGGGACCTATTGTGCTCATTCCCACTTTATTTTGGAACTATGCAAGAACAGTTTTATGTTACTAACAGTTTAAAAAAACAAATCTTTGTATCTTATACTGGTACTATTTGCAGCTCCTCAGTTCATCTCTTAAACATATTACAAATTAAATTTCTGATTCTTAAAACAAAATTCATACTTTGATGGACACAAAGATGCTGAGCATCCAGTACAATTTTGGGGATCTATCGGTAGGATAAGTGCCTGCCTAGATACACACAATACAATTGTTGAGAAAGCTAATTTAGCCACATTAGCCTAGCATTAGCCTTTGGAGCAGTCATCAATACAAGACATCCAGTGTCAGTGATATAATATTACAGCTTTTATTTTATAGCTCTGGCTCCACAATGAAAATTCAGCTTCATACTGGCCTCAAATTCCACTGTTTTGTACTTTTAGAAAGCTAAACATAATTAGCTTGTTTCTGTGACTGTATTTGGAAATACCATCCAATTAACATCTGCTACATCCCAGGATAGATTACAGGGATTACTTGTCCATATACTGAAGTATTTGAAAGTTTGTCCATGTCCAGTTCAATGTAATGTCAATTGTAACAGTGTGTGTGTATATATATATATATATATATATATATATATATATATATATATATATATATATATATATATATATATATATATATATATGACAGAAAATAAAGAGAAGCAAAATAGTTCCACTTTAATGTGCAAAACAATCTAAACCCAGAAAGGTTTTAGTCTATTCTTAAAATAGCCAGTATACAAAATTTGAAGTGGTTTAAATAGTTACTTAACCTTTAATTCATTTTCTGACTTATGTGATGTGAGCGTAATGCTTTATTTTCCCCTTCGCATTTAATGTGTGTGTCAGAAAAGAATACAAAGAATCTCCTCAAGACAAAAAAGGAACGGAAACCCCCAAAAGCACTTAAACCTCCACTTGAGTACAGTGAAAATACCCCCCCCCCCCCGCCCTAACACTTTTAAGACTCTTTTAATACATATTAATAATCCATTTTAACTTGCTGACTAACAAATTACGATTCCATAACTTTACGATCTATCTTTACTTTCAACGTTATGTAAGGTTGTCCTCGTCTAAAAAGTAGGCTTCATAACATAAGCTGAAAACACATTTTTCATCAGTTTCCTTCCAATCGTGCAGATCTAACACGCTGTGTTTGTGTGTCTCTTTATGCGTGTGCGTGTCTCCAGGATCGACCCACATCTTCACTCCCACCAGCCTGCTGGAGCAGCTCAAGGCCATGAACAAACCAGACGAGGAAGTGACGAGCTAAAAATCCTCCAATCAGTCTCTCTCCTCTTAACCTTACTCCCACCCCCTTACATCATCTCTCCCCCCCCCCCCCCCCCCCCCCGCACATCATTCCCAACCAAATCCTACACATTAACTGTGTATGCATCTTGCTTGAGAAGAGAAAAAATTTAGACAATTAAAAAAAAAAAAGAGAGATACGTTATATCAAAGAATAAAATTGTTGCAAGTATTCTCATATTTTACAATGGATGCAACTAAATAAACGTATTTAAAATTAATTAAATATCAGAAAAGAAGGCCATTTAAAATTGAAATTACCAAAATGTAATATTGTACGCTATGAAACCTGCTAGGATGTGTAAAAGGTAGATGATTTCTCTTGTTCGTTTCTTTCGGTTACCTCCATGGTGTGACTTTTACCTTTAGCAGATAGAGGAGGGATGTGCAGCCTGAGGGGTTCATATTGTAAAAAATATATCAGTCACCATGCAATTTATAGATATATGCATAGATATATTTCATCAGAGAGGAGTCTGTCCTATCACCCTTCCCTTACCCATTTGAGATGTTCGTATTCAGTAGCATGCTTCGACTGTGTTTGTATCCAGTGTGGATGTTCCGAGAGCCGCATGTAAATGTTGTGGTTGAATATGGCGCTTAAAAAAAACTTTTTGTTTTGAGCATCACAAAAAGGAAACTATTCTTCAAGGATTTTTAAGAGTTTAAGAGACAATTTCACTGGCCGCTTTATTAGGGATACCTTTCTCACTGCTTATTAACACAAATGTATTGCTAGTAGGTCATATGGCAGACGCTTGATGCATGTAGGCATGGTCAAGACGGCCTGCTGAAATTCTGGCAGCAAAAGGGGTCCAAACCTGTGTCAGCAAGGTGTAACTAATGAAGTGGCCGCTGAGTTTGTATGCTCAAGTAAACTTGGTCCCAGCTACTGAGCTTACAGGCTAGCAGAGAAGAAAGTAGAAAGTGTTCAGGGATGTATTGATTTTTGAGTTTTTGATACTCAAAACAAGATCTGTTGGTTTTAAGTATTCATTTTAAGAGCTCCACTTAGTCAGTCGGAAAAGAGGGAACTCTGTTAGAAGCCAGAATCATCCCTCCTCCAGCTGCCGAGACTGTAAAGTATTTACTTGCCACAATCTTTTTCCTTTCCTCTGCAGAGACGTCACGTTTCAATGTCAAAAAGGCCGTTGCTTGCTGATATTTAATAAATAATCCTCCAAAAAGGGCCAGTTGTATTTCAGTATTGTATCCTGTCAGATTAAGTCTTATCATTGGTTAGTAACGATGTTTAATTGGGCCATGCACTGAGTAGTGTTGTGTATATGCTATATGTTGCTGTTTTAGCGTCTCACTGTTGAATGGTGATTTTTCTGACTGTGAAGTAGTGACTTTTCCTTTGACGAAAAAACAAAACAAAAAAAAAGCCAATGTGAAGCCGCCGTGTTTGTGGTGTTTTAGCTGTAGCTGTTTAGTGGTCCACTGGGAAAAAGAACTAAGATCTATATTTTCTTTGTCTGTTTTCCTCCTCTGGTGCAATGTAAAACCCTCCAATGGTGAATGGCTTTGCAAGTTTAAAAAACAAAACAAAGAAAAACCCTGGAAACCCCTCGCCACTTTTCTTTCCTCCTTCTATTGCCTCTTTCCTGGCCAAACAGTTGTATATTGCACTATGATGCGTTTTCTGTGATGCAAACGCTTGTGTTTATTTTTTCTTTTTTATTATAATTTGCTGTTGTATAGGGTTTACGCTGTCAAATCAGTTGATTTATATCAAAATTATTTATCAGAGAAGATAATATTGAAACATTAGTCTGTCCAAAAAACTGTTTAACTTATTGGGATTGTATGTTTGCGAGTGTTGAAGCACAAACAATACTTCCATGTGTACCTAATATGTACTAAGGTTGTCTAATAAATTGGCTTCCATTATACTGAAAGACTGAACTTTTTTCTATTATTTCTAAAACAAACAACAACACACAGTCATTCTTTTTTTTTTTTCATTACGGAGTAGTGAAAATGACGTTGGATCGACATCGGCACAAATGAGCAATAAATAAAAAAAACAAAGTACAAAAAGCATATCTAGAACATCGCATTTTAAAATATATCATCTATACAGACAAAAAAACCTTTGATATCCAGCATCTGAGGCCCTTGGTACATCAAATGATTATGGTTTGAAGAATGACCATCTAAAACTGAGCTCATGGCTCATGAGTGCATTTCATTTACAGCAGAAAGAGTTTCTACATCATCAGAAAATGAATTTCTACAGCGACTAAAATAAGACTGAGGTTAATTTCAGATTTCTGAAAACTAGTGTCACATGATCAAGAAATGGCTCAAAGTGCAGAACTAATTCATGAGAATATACAGGTCTCTGTAGTACGTCATAGGTTTGAAAATAAATATGATCTATAAGACATAATAGTGTAAACAGAGTTATTGTAATGTTTACCAGCAGATAAAAATACATGCTTTGGCCACCTGAGCAGGGCGGGGGAGAGAACTATCTTTGAAAACATCAGCAAAGAAAACTTACAAAGAGGAGTTGAGATATTCACTTTGGTCCGACTCAGTTCTTTTGGCTCGTGCCTCGTTCTGCAGCTGCTTTTGAGTTAATGACTCTCAGTCTTAGTGCCTGTGATGACAGTTCACACTAGTAGCTGCAGGACTGAGTGAGCAGCTCCTGGTACTCCAGTCCAGATGCCAACGAGCCAGCCATGTGCCTGGAGGTGTGTTTCATGTGTCGAGCTGCTCTGATGGCTTTGTTCAGTGAGCTGTCCAACGAGCGCTCCCTGTCAACAGACAGTGAGCGTCTTTTCGTCCTCCTCCTCACCTCCCCAGGACCAGTGACCTCGGCAGACATCGGAGTTCTGTTAGGAGAGACGTAGAGGGGGGACGAGTACAACCTGAGGAGATGGTAAAAAGTAAGTAAGGATCAGGACAGAACAAGATGTTTCTATGTAACATTCTCTCAAAACTATATATGAAAAATGTTATGTATCAGAAACTGTTCAATAAACTGCACATAACTTGCACTATTTTGCCCCAAATCCTCATCCAGCAAACCTCTCAGCTGAGAGGGAAAACCTCCCTTCAGCGCAGCCATGTGCACTTAGGGAACGACCTGGCCAGTCAAGCCAGCGAAATCTTCCTTCTGTGTTTTTAGACTGAGGCGATAATGCTGTGTGGATTCTGGACACAGTTTGTCATCTTTAAATTTAAAATTAAATAGAAAATAAGGATATATAAATGAAATCTGTTATTTGCATGTTAATCTAAAAGTCTGGGAAACAAAACAAAAAAAGAAGCAGAAAATGAAAATTTTAGGCTTTTAGGATTTTTGCATACTGTGTCAGATGAGTGTGTGAGCTATGAGACCAGCGCACTTACAGGAGTGGTGGAGGGCACACTGGCATGCACTGCAGCAGTGCAGGTGGAGCTGCAGATGCAAAGAACCTGCTCCCCACTGCTCCATCAGGGGACTCGGCTGGCTGGTACTTTATGTGTGTGGAAGTGTCGGAGAGTCTGTGACTGTCTGCGAACCACAGAGCAGGCCAGGAGCTCCATTAACACTTAAAATAATTGCACTCATTTCATTTACTGCAGACTAAATTTATGAGTCAAGTGGAAATCGGGCATAAATTTCCACACAACTAAACTCTTGTCTTTGTGTGGTGAAATAATGGATTAGCCACACAAAGATAACAGTACATCCTTCTTCTGATAAGGATTTAAACCTCAGTGCTCTGTGCATCTGAAACGCATCTCATGGTCTCTAACCTGGCTTAATGACTTTGTATGATTCGAGGCGTCCGCAGAGAGGACATTGATGGCAGCAAGTGGAGGAATGGAGCATCTCTCTACCGCCACCAGCTGGTCCTGACAGTACAGAGACATCATAGAAGAGGCTTTATGGAGGCTGATCGACTCATTCAAACCATAAAATTAATCCAGATAAAGCTTTAACATTAATTTAAAGATGTTTTTAACCAAAGTGCACTTCAGACACTTGGATTCTGCCCTCTTTGCTAGCAAACATGTTTATCCAGGCATTCATTCTCACGTTCAGGGGATGCTCTGTGAAATGACAAACACTGAGAACAAACAGGAGCTTGACTTCTTCTGCTGTCAGGTTCATCTCCTTTTTCAGACACAGAAACAACAGGATGCTTCCCTGCAATACAGAGAGAGGTTTCCCTCAGCTCAAACCCTCAAGACTGCAGTGTAGATGACTGAGAACCTACATGGATTTATTTAACATGTCTGAACAGGTCCCACTGCAATTTCAAATTTCTGAAGCTGTATTTGACTGAATTTGTCTTTGTGTCTCCAGTGGTGTGGTAGGTGTTCTTACTGTGCTGTGTTCGCCTGCTGTAGACAGTAGTTGTGTGGGAAGAGCAGCTGTCTAGTGCTGCAGATGTTTGAGTGCATCTGGACACCTGAGGCTGTGGTGCACAGGGCTGCAGCGCCGATCTTGTCACTGAAAATAAAACACTGACTCAATAAGTGATAGGGCTTGCCATTAAAAATAGGAGTTAATGAGCATAACAGGCTTCAGAATCAAAAACAGGATGAGAACCTTAAAGGAGACGACACTGTTAGTCCCTGTGAGTGAACATGCTTCGGTTTGACCATACAAGCTTTCATAATGGCTAAATGAAATGAATAAACTGGTATCACTCCGTCTCCCTCCTTGATTTTAATGATCATTTGTTAATCACGATGAACTCACAGTAATCATGTTGTGGCTCTTGTTGGTTTATAGCAGATTTTCTCCTGGCTATTCGTCTCTGTGTGGACTCCTCCGCAACCTCGTCCACCATCTGTGTTTCTCTTTTCCCTGCACTGACATCACTCCGCTGCTCTCTAGACCTGAGAAGTGGAAGAAAACTAAATTAACAGCAAGCAACAAAAAGCAAGTCTGCTATAAATGCTTAAAACTTCACTTGTGACATAACTATGAAATTTCCAAATCAGGCCGTAGAATATAAGATCACATAGTTCATTATGCATCCACAATTATTATTATTAAATAAATAAATAAAACTTTATTTATACAGCACCTTTCTAGACAGAGTCAAAAGTGCAGCACATCAGATAAAAAGTCATAAATTCCAGATGTTGTTAGACATCTGGAATAATTTGAAAAATTTGGGAATATCACCCAAAGCAAGCAAACACAAATCAGGTTTTTAGTGCTCCTACTTGGCAGCAAAGACAAGTGACTGTATAATCCATCACAGTAGACTGACTCTGTGGTTTTATGTGGAGCATTGAAAAGAAAAAAACAAAAACAACCTGAAGCAAGATGAAGAGGAGCTTTGATTAGAGCTGTTATCCTGAGTTGATGGAGCTGATCTAATAGAGCTGATAGGCTTCTTGTTTCTCAGACTATCTTCTAGTCTCTCCTTCAGTTTGGTTACCTCAGCCTGCAGTATCTGGACTGCATCACTAGAGGAAAACAGAAAAAGGATCTTTACAAAATAATCCACCTTTGCAGTTCATATGTAAGCTTGAACTAATGCACTATCATACCACACCAAGTTTTGTGGCCAAATATTGTGACGTGACCTCTAAAATGCTTTACTGTGGAAAATATGCAACTAAACCATTCAGCTGGTAAAAAATGGATGGCAAATATTGATGTAGGTGCACTCGCATTCTGAAAAGAAACAAGAAACACCACACCGTGCAGGAAACAGAAGCTCCTAATATACAACCTGATTCAACAGCAGGCGATTCTGTAATAAAATACATAAAAGAAAATTATAATAAAAACATTACAACTAGTTTTTGGCGTGATCATGTTACTGCATTATTGTAGCAACAGTTATTGTCATTCATCAGAAATCATTAGGATTCACAGCGACACTGTAGAGTGACTATCTACTGCCTCACTCTCAGAGCTTTGTGTTTCTGGGACATTCTCCACTTGTACTGTTGACTTGTTTGCTTCAAGTCCCATCCAGACACTCACATGCAGTTCTGACTGGAACTCCTTGCTCGTGGAGAATCGCAAAGGTGGTGCTGAGTAGTGGTGGAAGAGCTTGAGTGTGAGCTGTCGAGGAAATTGATAGATTTGCTGTACTGGTCAGTCTTTTCACCTTCAGAGTCAATGCGAGCTGTAGAAATAAGGGGAGGTCAGCAGCTTAAATACTCAAAAAGAGAGAGAGAGCACTACTGATTACTAAGTAAATCAAATTGGAAACTCACTGCCGTCACTTTCAAGTCCAAACTCACTGCTGCCACTCGCCACCCTTTGTTGTCTCAGATTGACATAGCGCTTTGGAGAGCAGGAGGAGGTGCGTCTCCTCACTGCCCTTCTGCATCTCTGTGGTTGGTCGAGGCTGAGGCTAAGTCGGGAGCTCATAATCAGGTCTTTAGCTGTATGACTGTGCAACGGTGAGGAAAAATGAGATGGTGCAAAGACTCGGCCTGTCTGAAGACTCGTGCTTCCTTCCTGAGGCACTGGAACACCGCTGCACCATAATGGACAAAAACAAAAACACAGAAGACTTAATCAAAGAAAAAAAAACAATCACTTTAAAACAATAGAAAATCACATCAGAATGTGTTGTGTGTGTTATGGGGATGGCACCTGAGCTGAAATTATTAGTGCAGTAAATCACTATGGAGGAAGGGAGGCCGAGTTGGACTCACCTCTCTAATGCCCTCTGGTGGAGAGGACTGGAAGTTGCAGGAGTTAGACGGCTGCTCTCTGAACCAACAAACCCGCTGTCTGTCTCTGGAGAGATGATACCATCCTACAAAACAGAAGTTATACAACATTAATACTGATCATCACACTAGGCAGCTGCAACGAATATGTCAAATCTTTAGTAAAATAAAGTGTTTTGTTAATCATTACAGAAATATTTTAGTATTATTGTAGGGTCTTTATCTCATAGCATAAACCACCTTGAGGCGACTGCTGTTAAATAAAGTTTTTTTTTTAGCTACTTTGAAACTAATTAAACTTTGGCATGTTAAAAAGAGGCAATTCAAATAGTGCACATATACACTGATTGAGTTAGTCCAAGGATATAGGGAGCATTTTGCACTTATATATCAGCTGTATTTAAGAAGTCACCCATAGAGAAACCACTGATTGGTCATTAATTGACACTGTTAAATCTAAGCCTATGCAAAAACAAATCACAGAATATGACGAGCTTATGTTGAGGCGAAGTGAAGAGGAGGAGAGGGACAGGTGCTGCTAGGGTGAGACAGACGTCTCTCACGGAGTCCTTTAGTGCTGCAGGCAGGCAACATGTTCCGATAGCGCACAACTTCAGTTTTTTTATTTCTATATGATAATTGTGCATTATTAAGTGATAAGAACAAGTAATCTGATGCCCTTTAATCATTATGAAGCTGTAATTTGAGATACAATAAAAGATACAATAAATAAAATACGTTTTTGTACAAAGTATCGGTATCGGATCAGTATCGCCGATACCACCCTGAATTTTACTTGGTATCAGATCGGAAAGGAAATCAGTGGTATCGCACATCACTAGCGCTGATCTGTCAGCTTGTTAGTAATAATAATATTATATACAATATATTAATTAGCACAAGGAAAATGCATGAGTAAAACAATATATAATAGGCTATACCTAGCTAACTAATTTGCTAAAAATGCTAATGCAATAAATAGTATTCTGCCAGTGTAGACATATGACAGTATGTTGCTTTAATAGTGCCAACAATATGTGTATGTAACCAGGTTCTTCCTTTTAGTAAAATTTAACTGTTGTTCAGTATTTATCAGCTCCAAATCCAAAAATGATCAGCTCATTTTCACTCAAGCTTGGTAGAACCATACACCATACAGGCCATAATAAAGCAACAGTTTTACTCGAACTGATACAGGATAAGTGACCATCAATATCACTGACCTGAGAAAACACTCTCCTGCCCCCAGCCTGAACCTCGGAGCTCCTCACCTCTGACACTTTTACATCTCCGAGGCTACTCAGACTGCTGCTGTGAGACTTTCCCACCTCTACCCTCTTTATGTTACTCTGACGAAAAACAGGAAACATCATGAGCCGGCTGGAGGCCGGGCGAGGACTGGACCTGCTGTTTTGCTGTTTGTTCACGTCAGAAGAATAGCCCTGATGGTCTGATTGTGCATTCCTGTTAACAGATAATTGGAGAGAATTTAGTCCAGTGGTCGGAGAAATTAGCTTCCTCCCAATTGTGTATTTTTTTTTACTCAATTTTTTGTCCAATAGAAAAAACAAACTGCTGCTGGTGAAAATGCAGACCATCTTGCCTTTTACTTTGAGACTAACCTCTGAGAGAGAGTTTTCCAGACTTCATTGTTTCCAGTTTCCTGTCTGTCCTTGTGTTCAGACTGCATGTTAGTTCTTAAAGCAGGAGAGGAGAGAACTGCTTCATTCAGGCTACGCTCTAGAAGTTTGGGAAGCTCCTTGATGCTTCGGTAGCTAAACAGATGGAGGAGAAACAGTTAAATAATTAAAAAGTCCCAGCTGCAGGGCTCCTTATTTATCAGATTTCATGATATTGATGCATTTAAATATAGCTACTCACTGATTCACTGCCATGGTAAAGTCCTCTGCAACACTTTTAATTTTGCCCTTCAGAGGATTGAGGTAGAGAGTTTCTTCATCCTCTCCCTCGGACTTCTCTTCATCGTTCTCTTTACAGGCTGAGCTCACTTCTGCTTCCGCTGCCCCAGAGAGCAGAGGCACAGGCAGGACCTCAAAAGAGAAAAAGAGAAAAGTAATTGACAAGATAAAGTCTGGTAAAGCTGTGATCCTGTCCTGAACAGGGATTTCATCATAAACCAAAAATAGTCCAATTTTGTGAAATAAAAATGCAAGTTTTCCACTACAAACCACATTAAGCAGTTAAACACGTTATGTATAACACACTCACAGCACTCACAGGTGCAATTTCAGCTTTTTCCATTTTGCCTAAGGACAGTTCCATATAACAGTACACTGGAGGAGCTGGGATCTAACCACTGACCTTCTGATTTGTGGTAATCAACCACTCTGCAGATGTCTGCCTTGTAACTAGAGTGTGAATGAATGCAATTCCCTACACTCACTGTGCTACAAGGGCACTAAAAACACATACCTCCTCCACACTAAGCACTTCTGGATGGATGCAAACTGCATTTCGTTGCCCTGTACCTGTGCATGTGCAATGACAATAAAGTTGAATTCTATTCTATTCTAATTCACAGACTAGGTTTATTACAATTTTCCCACGCTGCTCACAGAGTCATAATAATCCCGGCCATACACAGAATAAAATGATGCTGTTGCTACCTGTGGGTGAGTGAAGGTTACAACATCCACAGAGAGGGCAGATGGTGTGGTTGGTTGAGGAGGTGGAGAGGGGGGAGTAATCCAGGTGGGCTGATCCGGTTGCATCTGTTCCACCTGCTCCTTCAGCTCGTCCGTACGCAGCCCACACTGAAAGATCAGCCCCTCTAACTCCCTGATGCATAACATACATGTTAAAAAAGAAAAATGAATCAAAACAACTGAGTAATGAGCACACATAAATGCAAAATATAAAATGTATTCAGATGTAATGCTGGACATCAACATTACCGTTCTGGGTCAAACTGGCTGATTTCTATGCCTCGCTGCTGCAGGAGTTTGTGCTCATCCCTCGCCAACAAGTATCCCCTCTCCAAAGATTCGAGCCCCTCGGCAAGCTGAGCCATACCCTAAAAGAAAGAACTTTTATGTATTCCATTCAATATATGTTCCCATTAGATGTGATGTTTAAAAACCTAGAGAATTCTGCTGTGCTTTTGTTGCTTTTACCTCAGTTTGTTCAAAAGGTTGAAGTTTTTTGCTTTTACGGAGATCCTCAAACGTCTGCAGCTGAATGAAAAATCAAAAGGTTTATCATTGATTAACTTCCTAAATGACCATTATTACCAGCCAGCAAATCGGATCATTCTCATCTCTAAAGATTTAATTGGCCAGTTACCTGCTGCAGAAATGTTTCGGCCTGGCTGAACAGAATATTGGCTAGCTGCTGTCCAAGCTTAGAGCCTGGTTCGGTAGGACTGGTAGCTGAACTTCCTGTTACATGGACAAACAGATTAGAAGGAAAATGCACACAATGCCTGTTGTATACAATCATCAAAGCCAGAGACAGTTCACCCAAAAATTCTAAATATCTGCAGAGTCATTTCTCCATTCAGATAATTGTGGTGCAAGCTGCCCGGTTTAAAGATACTGACTAATACAAGATTTAGCAGCAAAGAAGTAACCATTAAATAAAATGAAGATACCCTGATCTGTCGTGGGTTTCTGAGCCCGAGGAAAATCAAATTTTAGCAACTTTGAAGCACCGCAGTTTAGTCCTGATTGCACGCAGTGGCCGGGATTTGGTGGGTCAGAGTACAGGTTAACCTGGAAGAAACATGAAAAACAAAAACAAACGTGTTCTCAATAATTAATACCTAGCCTGTCTGTATGTGGACTTCTACATTTTGTAAGAGACACACTGTTTCACTGTATAGTACTTTTACCCATACAAAATGAGACTTCAGCAGGTTTTGATCAGTGTTTGTTCTAATTTCTCATTCTAGAAATGTGAAGCGAGTCAGATTAAAAAACAGTATACACACAGCAGGAAAACACTCCCATCTAGTGTCCACAGGTTGTAAGCTTTCACTAAGGCCTCACAACTATTCTGACTAACACATAAGGAGGGTACTGAGGTAATTAAGGGCAGGGGAGAATAACAGAGTTTGGAAAAAAATGAGTTAAACATAGTCAGTCATCAGCCAACCAAAGTGTGAAAATGAGCTTGACAGTCACTCAAAGCTGTAAATCTTTATGACCTTTAACGGCTCTCAGAAGGCCCTTTCCCCACACACACACAGCCTACATATTGCAAAAGTAAACAGCTGCATGGCACCTACAGGGACACTTTAATATACAATTAAGAGACAACAGAGATTAATCAGAAAGACAAAAACCCCACTTAAAACCTAAATTCAGATCATCAATCAGACTGGAACCAGTCAGATTTCTTATTAAACTGGTTATAAGCTCAGCTACAAAAGGTAAATCTACTGGAACATATGTCTAATCAGAAAAAAATACTTACTAACAAATATCTGCAAATTTTGTTGTAAAGGAACTCCTCCCACCCTGCCTGGGTGAGGGGAGGATAGAACAGATGGTGGTTCAGTTTGTAATGAATGAGATGGGAGAAAATGGAGGTGAGGAGTTCAGTAAGCTGATTTCAATTAGTGCTGAATGTGAAGCGCTGCAGCACAAACAGAAATGAGCCACCAAATCTTTAAATGACCCAATTCCGAACACTTCAGCACTACTCCTGCCTCTTCTGTATTTATTTCAAATCCCACTTTTCTGAGATTTGTAATCATTTGTATGACATACTGCTCTGTCTATGATGCGCTGAGCCTGCCTGGACCTGGGATGCTGATTCTCTAAATTTCTGTCCTGCAAAAATGAAATATAGACATATAAATGTTGTGACATAATGAATTTATTTCATAATTCTAATGATTCAAATTTTAAGCTCTACTTTGAAAGTACTTTCACAGCTGTTCAACTATCGAAAGCCACATAATTACTCTTTGTTGACAAGAAAAATTCAATAAATGCCTAAAATTTAAGTAAATAAGTTGTATATCACTTTGAAGTTTGGTATTAACTTTAATATTTTATAGTGGCTTAATGGTTAGACCACTAATAATTACATATGATAGTGAGATGTACTGTTTTTCAATCCACACCATTAAAAGGTGATAAATTATAGCTGGATCTCTAGATTAACTACCTTGGCTTCCAGACGCAGACGATCAATGGTGTTCTCTGCCTCAGCGTACTTAGTCAGCAGTCTGTCGTAGTCTTCCTGCAGCCAGAGGAAATAAAGGAGAAGGAAGTGAGGAGAAGCAGTGCAAAAGAAATGTGACATGAGGAAAAAAAAGTGAGACAAATGAAAATGAAAGGGAATAAAGCAAAAATGGGGGTGGCGATAAAAGAGAGGACTAAAAGACTGGAGCGGAATTTAGGTCCAGTTTAGTCTAATTCATCCTGTGAGGCTGTCAAACGTAAACAAAAGCTGAACATATGAGGACAGCCAGGCAAAATATCTCTGTGTACTTTGGTTTTGGATTTGCTTTTGTTGCTTTTGTTGGCTGTCCAAATAAATGGATGGATGTCTTAATGCTCAGTTTCAGTATAGTAACTGAAACGCTACAGCAGACAGTGACATTCTGGGTAATAATATTAAACAAAATTCATTCTAGAAAATGTATTTTTATGTTGTTGTTATATTATAGTTAAAACTAAGTGAAGAGAAATCGGTGTCTTATTTTCACGTTCAATAAAAAAATGAACAAAATGTCTCCATTATTCAGATTCCACCACTGTGATGAGTTTGATTTGAACCGTGACACTAAAACAAAGAGGAAATAAAGTGGGGCACCCTAAAACTACGAGTCTCATGTGCCATGTGTTTAAATGCGTTTCCCCTATTTTTCCCATTTTAAAACCTTGAGCTGGGAGCTGAGATGAGACTTTTTCTAAATATATTAGTCCCTTCTGGCATATCCATGTTTGATGTTCACACATTATTAAATTCTAAGTGCGTCCTGTGGGACGTTTTCGCCTTTTGAAATGAAAGCTCGTACTTTAAGTCCAGTCAGTATTGGCATTCACACTAACCTGGAAAAACTCAGACTTCTTCATGACATTTTGACTTGTTATAGTACAAAAAGCACAGATCTTATTACTGAAGCTTCAATTACGTGTCCCAGCAGACCCTGTCAGTGACCCTTATTCACAGAAATAGAACCTCCCCTAAGCAGAATGCAGCCATCATTACTACAACTTTGATTTTAATACTGGGACAAGTTAGATATCTTCTGTCCATCTCAATCAACTTTAGTGGTTTAAAGTAATTTTACAGAGAACTCTTCCAAACTGAAATACCTCTTAGTCTCTACTAGTACCTGAAGCTGATTGACCAGTGTGGTGGCCTGCTGGTGGCATCTGAACTCCTGAGGCACAATAGCGTTGATTGCACTGGTTGCCTGTCCGTCAGAATCTGGCGAGGTAGGAGATTCACCAGCGGTGTTCAGTAGGACTTCTTTCACTATATCAGCAGGGGATTTGAAGACTATAGGTGGCTCGGGTGATAAGGACTTCCTCGTTAACGAGGACCTGCTCTTGGGGGGCTTGTAACCGCCTTTGGGAAAATGAACTCTGGGTTCGACCTTCGAGAAGTCTGGTGTGTGGTAACTCAGAGGCCCCTTTCTGGAAAAAGAGAATTGTGATGTATGAAAATAGAAAAGAGCAAAAAGAAAGCCCAAATAAAATGGTTAATAAAATGTGTTTTACCTAGATTCGTCCTCTGCAACAGCATTGCTCCTGGTTCTAGGCGTTACCACGTCCCTGTCACGACGTGTGTTCTGTTGTTTGTTGGGCCTGACTGTGCCGGGGGAATGAGTTCTTGAATATGCAGCCTCAGGAGAGTGCTTCCTTATCTTTCTTGGTGTGGGAGTGGGGTGACTATGCTCCTTATCTCTCTTTCCTGATTCTTTTCCAGGGCCATTACTTAATCTCCTGTAATGATTTGAGATGACCTGTTCAGAAAACAATGCTGCTGGCTGAGGCGAAGCCCTGAGCTTTATCTCGGGACAGCGAGGACTGGAGTTGAGGCTCACGTGGCTACTGTTAGACTCTTGAAAACTTTCTGTAAAGCTTATTTCTGGAAAGGTTTCAGCTTCAATTCCTGGGGCAGTATTTAATTCCTCGGCAGTGAAATGCAGACGATGGGGTAAGGCAGAACGGGAGGCTGGACAGGAGACACTGTCCACAGCATGCAGCTGAACGCTAGAAGATTGTCCTGAGCTGATCTCTTTTTTCTCTTCTTTATCACGATATCCTTCAGCGAGTCCTGCCAGCTTTCTTCCAAGCTCCCCTGATGTTCTAGTGTGCTCAAATTTCTTTTTACTCCAATCACTCCTCCCTCTCTCTTCTCCATCTTTGTCATCATTCGTCGTGTCGTGGTGTTTGTTCCACTCAGAAAGATGCTCTGCTACCTGCTCCTCCATTCTCCGCCTCACCTCCATATCCTCTGACCACGTTTTTAACTCATCTATAATTACAAAAAGAAGAAGGCATGAAAAAATAATAAGGAAGCAAAAAATGTGTTGCGCAACAAAGGACTGTGTAGTTTTAATGAATCACACAAATGTGCACCGTCTTTGGTCTTCAAGTGCAATCAGTTCCATGACTCCAGCCATCAACAACCAAACTTATTTTAAATTTGGCAGTTTCCCTTAAGGTCATCATGTTGGGGACCCCTCCTCCCCAAAAACCTCGCCAGCGCTTCTGCAATTTTTTAGCTTTCTCTGCTTTAGACAGGTTCACGGATCAGTAGTGATGAGAGCTTTGTCTCAGACCACAACTCTGTACTAAACTGCTTGTTTGTTCCTTATTGTCTAAAGCCCAAGGTGGCACATAATGTGAGGAGTAGAACCAAGGGGATCCATGCCATTATTCAAGATTCACTCGGTTGTTCACGATGACCTTTTAAAAGTGTTACTGTTATGTGTCAAGGTGTGTGAGGAAAATATTCTGAACAATGTCAGTGTTCACCACAATCCTACTCACTAGATTTGGCTAAATCCCGTTTTGTTTTGACTTCTCAAAATTGCCCAAAGAGACTAATATGACGGGGAGACAGGCAAAATTTTGTGTGTATTTGTAAAGATTTTACAATTGTAAATTACTCTCTACAGTAGAACCAAACAAGCAGGGACCTCTTTTAATCACCTGATGACAAAATAATTAGTATCTCGAGAACAAAGACAGAATTTACATTTTTCAGTTGTCAGGATTTGTTTGTTTTCTATCATCTTAAGCATATTATTTTTAGGTTTTAGAAAATATAAAATATGAGAAAACAAAAAAAATGAAAACAATTATTCAATTGTTATTCAAACAGGTCTCAGAATTAGGTGTATTCAAGTGCTTTAGAGTGGAAACTAAGAAATGAAGGTCAAGAAAAAAGTTAATAAATTATAAATGAATGCTCACAGGATGACAGTTTTCCTGTATCTTCTTCTGTTGGTTTATGGTGCGACAGATGCTTACTCAGCTTGTAGATCATCTCCTCAGACGGTGTGTCCCTCTCAGCCACACTATAATCTGCCTCCTCTGGGGTGAGGGATCCAGGGCACCCATCTGAATTGCATTCCTCCAATTCCACATTTTCAAGTGCCTCTGACAGTCCAATGATACCATTCTCATCCATTTGACTAAAAAAGTCATCCTCTTCTTCTGCCTGTTCTTCATCCTCTTCATCCCACTCATCCTCTGATATAGCAGTGCTATTAGGTGAGGAGTGGACCAGGGCAGGGGTCCAGAACAGAACCCCTGCTGTGGTGTTCTGTCTTGTTTCCATTCACCTTGCAGCCTCCCTCAGTTCTTTGTTTTGACTTCAGTTACTGTTTCAGCCAGGCCTGGGAACCTTTAGCATCTTTTTTAGTTTCTTTGGCTCTGTAGCCACTTTCAAAACCATGGTGGAGGAAGTTTACAAATTGCGGTAGAAGTCATTGAGCTGGTGGCAGTCCAGAGGTAACAGCTACAGACTCAGTGATTACTCTTCAGTGCTGAGGAACAGGAAGCATTTGGATGCAATACCTGAAACACAAACAAGCAACCGATACTTATTTCACTACATGTAACACTTTGCAATGAATCAAGGTTAACACACCTTGAGTAGCACGATTTGTTAATGCAGAAGATTTGAGGCTAACCCCAATTCCTAATCTATTTTCCATTGAAATAATTTAACAAAAAAAAAAATAAATCATGTCACAGATAAAAAACAAACAAACAAACAAAAAACATCCTAGACATAACAAACACAATAAAGCCATGAAAAAAGAAAGAAATTACAACACTCTTTATTTGCTTACTTGCTTGGTTTAGGTAACGGCAATTATTTCCAATTAAAATAAACAAAAAACAAAAATTAAAGTTCTAAATTGTCTAATCCTTCAGTCTAAAAGCTTTTCTGTTCTCTTTATCAGTGCTTGTATTTTATTTTATTTGCATTGTACTAAACAATACAGTCAAACTCATTGGAGAGAGCTTTTAATGCCATCTACACGACTTTTTTTTTACTCTGTTTTAACACTGATCAAACTCTGAGACAGACAAACAGACTTGACCAGGATAATAATAATCAGTAAATTCAAAACTTAATACCTTTACTATATACATAATTAAAAATGTTCATAAATGTAATCATAGATGACAGAATGGGAATACACATATAATCTACCAGCTAGATGCTGCTACCTTTAAGAAAAGGCTCCTGATTATTTAAAGCTTAGTTGACTGACTATTTCCTTTGAAAATGTGCAGTTCAAACACTGACTCGTGATATTTTAGGATATCATGAGAATATTTACAATGCAGCACGTATGGACCGGTTTCTAATGCGACATGAACTTTGTGTTTACACCACTGATTTAGAATTCTTTTTATTGCCCCCTGCTCAAATCCTGTACCATCTGCTCACACCGTACAGCTTTTACACACACTACTGAATTCATCTCAGTTGCTTAACTCACAGGAAACAAACACAGTATACAGGTAACAGATCCTCGATTAGTCTGCTAGTTCAAAATGTCACATAGCAAGTCTCCCAAGAATTAGCTTGGAGCTGCAACACTCACTATGGCAACTCCACAACATGAGCTCAAGTTGTGTTTTCAGAGTGTGCAGTTAAACATCTCTGACAGCTATACAGCCAGTGGCTCACTCCCAAAGCTGCATTTCAATGTGCTAGAGCAAGGGTGGGCAATTAATTTTCCCAAGGGGCCACGTGAGAAACTGGGACCGTTGTGGAGGTCCAAAACAATAAGCTTATAAAAAGATACAATTAATACTGAGCAGAACTGAGTTCAACTTGGTGGTGCAGTCCTCCTAATTGCCAACAGGTCTCAAAGAACATCAAGACCATGCATATTTAAACTTTAAGCTATTTGGATTTGATTGCTTGAGCAGCAAAGTCACACTGTGTAATTATCACTTACTTCCACTTCCACTTACAGAACAGCTATTTCATAATGATGATGTAGCTTGATTATTTTGGTTTTGAGCCAGCAGGTCAGGAAATAACAACTGCATACCGGGTCATGGACTTTAACATGCATCAATGACAGAAGCAAAGTCTTGCAATTAACATTTTAAAACAAAGCGCAAGTAAAGTACACACTCTACAGCACTCACATTTCCATTAAGAAAAGTGGTAACCATGGTTGGTTGCTTCTTTCATCAATATCCCAGATTACCAAAAGAAGATTATGAAGCCTGGTGCTTCTTTCATCTCTTAACTAACATACAAACGTTACACACAAACACACTCAGATTTACCCACAGACGCGCATGCACAGACTCGCATCACGCTGAGCCCTTTCATACACAAATCACTGGCGACTCTCCACACAGGCCAACATGGCAAACTCACCATGCATTTAAACTAGACCACAAGGAACAAGAGCACGCAGCTCTGCGCATAAACAACATGAGAGGTAGGTTTACAACAACAGTCATTTCAGAATAGAATTGCTTAGAGCGCACAGTGTAATTATGGTATTATTTCTAAGGTTTCTTCCTTCTTGGACAAACACGAATTTTCAGGCAAATGAGGACCAAATCCCCACCAGGCTGTTGCTGAAGTGAAACTGCACAAGCCACAAATTAATGTGATGCAAATATATGTATCACCTGACAGTTTAGTGCTCATTTTATTTTAATAGATTCATAGCCATAATAAAAATTTCTTCACCAAAGATTTTACACACAAAATGAGATTCTATTATTTAAGCCATGCAAACATGTGGTCAAATTACATTTTTGTTCATTTTTTAAGAAAACTGTATGTGAACGTCAAGCTTACTGATGCTTTAGCAATAGCTTGCAGTTTAAAGTGTCTGAAATGTGATGTAGAAATAAAACTGGTTGTCAAGAAAGATTTGCACATTCACTGGGAAGAAAGATAAAGCAAAAACCCTGATGTGACTGCAAAGTGCTTGGAGGACGGTTTAGCTGACACAGTAGCAACAGCTCTCCTTTCATGCAGCATTTATGTACAAAAAGGTTCTACATGAAAGAATCATCAGAAAAACTTTACCTGCTACCTCATCACAAATGTCAGTAGAGAGACGATGAACAGATAAAGATCTTTAGTTACAACCATTTTGGAGAAATAGAAGGTGGGGAATATTATTAAAAGAACACATTTCCTACTGAGGACTGAGGTCGAAATACAATTATTATGAATTTTAATAATTCAACTAATCATGCAGTCAGCCCAGAAAAGTAAACTAAAAAGATACAGAGCTTCCAGGATAATTATCCATGTAATGGGAGGAAATAATAATAAAATTAAAATGAGGTAAGACAGCATAAAATGTAATTCCTAAATTCAGAAGCTTTTACATTATCTGTATCTATAGGAGCTTCATTTTGGTGAGGAAAAAGAAGCACAAAAAGAACTCACCTGTTACTCTGCTCATAACTCCATGTTCATGCCCAGGAGAACTAAGTATTTAACTCAGCTGCCAGATTTGGGGGGGGGGATGGGGTAAGCTGCTCTAAATCCCTGACAGGGGGCTTCACCGATTGTAAAGAGACAATAATCATCATGCAGAACACGAGACTGAAAAAACTCGGTGCTACAGACAAACTAATCACAACCAGATGGTGAGGCAAGCCAAGAATACATGTATGATGCACAGGTAAGCTGGATGTTCGGGAAGGACAGAGATGAGGAATGACAGCGTGAGAGAAAAAAAGGATAGATGATACGGAGGAAGAGGAGAGAACAGAAGAAGAAAAGCTGTCATAAAATCAACAGGGAATATATATGTTTTCACAGAGTGACACTTGCTGAATTTTGAGCACACAGTGAACAGAAGTGTAGGTGGAGCTGCCCCACAGAGCACCGATCTGTTTAGGAACACCTAGTGAATAAGATATGGCAGCTAATCTCCTTAGGAGGCACAGGGAGCACTGAGGACACAGGATGAATATGCAGAAGGAGCCGCTCAAGAGAGTGATTTAATATTTTTACTGTTATTTTAAATACTACTGAACTGGAATGCTCTGGCATTGGACTTTAGACTACAAGCCATATTTAACAATACATTCATTCAGTGCTTTAAAAGTGCTAATTAACCTAACCAAAGCATGTCTTTGGACCGTAGGAAGAAGCAAAAGTACCAAGAGGAAATTCAAAAAGGCAGGGAAAACAGGCAAACTCTACGCAGAAGGACACCAGCTGGGATTTGAACTAGGAAACTTCTTCCTATGAGATTATAATACACTGCCCACAATGACTGTTGACTGGTTGACTAAATTGTGCAGTGTCAAAATACGCTGTCATTCATTGAGCAAAACATTGGCAACTTTTGTAAGCAAAAAGGCGATTTTTTTTTGGCAGAACTGGCAACAAGTCTGGACCTAATTTTGACCATGTGCTTTTGACTATCCAGCCTCAATACTCTGCCTTACCTGCACGTAACCTGTACGTTACAATGTTTTCCATCTTTATGCACCTTCTTACTTCATACTCCCAGCGGACTCTGAGTTCAATAATATTGACATACTAACAACATTTTCAGCTTCCTCTGGCAGAACAAAAGGGTAAATAGACTGGTGCATGTATAATTTTCATCTACACTTACTAAACACTTTTTTTAGGGCTTTTTTACACTACAAGCTAAACCCATGAACAGACTGAAACACTTTTATCACACACACACACACACACACACACACACTCTGAAAGGAGTGCATAATTTGGGATTCAAGGACACATCTAGATGCAGACTGGAATAGCCCCGGAGCGAACAACTGACCTTCCAATTAGTAGACGGCCCACTCTACAGCCTAAGCCACATCACCCCAGTAGTGCTGTTAACTTGCTGTTCAGTGTCTCTAAGGTTTGCAAAATGATAATAATATGCAGTGCTAAAAACCAACTGTTAAGAAATCACAGTACAGTATAGCTGTATAGCAGTATATGTTAATAATAATAACAGCAATAATTACAGAATTCAAATGTTAAGGGACTTAAGATCAAGTAAAATCAGGTAAGGCTTTTCTTATACAAGTATATTTTGAAATGTGACTTAAAAGAACTGACTGAACCAACTGATTTCATAGCCTTGATTAAAAAAATGCTCTGGCCTCTTTAGTTTTCAGTCTAACCCCAGGAACAGACAAAAGACCTCTCCCCAAAGAACTTAAAGCACATACTGGTGCAGATGGTACTAAGAGGTCAGAGAGGAACCACTGCCTTTTTTATTGGTTTCTTCCAGCCTGGCCTCAGAGCAAACAATAGGAAGTATACTTCACGGCATCAACACTTCTTTCATTCAAAAGAGGGGACAGAGAGAGGACAAAGAGGGGGCATGTCACCATGGCAAACTGGAAAACAGAGCTCTGAATGAAAAGTCAATTAGTGTATTTGAACCCTAACCATGATTATGGCTTTATATACCTAACAAAGAATTTGCTATTGCCTAAACACAGCAAGAACGTAATCCTGCATTAAAAATCTAGGCAAAAATGAAACATGTTTGAACCAGCCACCGTGCACATGGTGATATGATCTATGGAAGTTTACCCAAAATATACTTTTAAAATTTCCACGATTGAATTATCAGATAAAAAGATACAACATCCAGTGTACCAATCCTTGTTTCTGTTACTCTATGTCAATGAGACTAAATGAACGCACTTTCAGTATTAACACTATCATATATTCCATGACATTAAGGTTAAACTTCAGTTACAGAAAAAAAAACAACTAAAGTTTGGGTTCAGGTGGTGACACTTCTAGTGGATGTTAAAAACAACAGCTAATCGTGAGAATTCAACTGGGAGGAGCAACTGATTTTGCATGGAATCACCCCACTTTGCTGTTCACTGTATCCCAAATATCAGTGCTGCCAAAAGGAGCTGATTCTGTAGAGATACTGTAAAAACATAACTTCGTGCCTTGGGAAAGCCAGGTAAGAAATCTACAGTCTTCCTTTGATCCACAGTTTCAGGCAGCATCAATATCCTTTCCCCCCTAACCACCTCTGCTTTACAACAAGGACTTCCAGTACTATAAAGAAAAAACTTGTTCAGATATACAAACAACCAAGTACTACCAGCCAGTCTGGTGGGCTGTGGGAGCCACAGAGCAAGAACCACCGTTGTGAAGAAATCTAACAGCATTACATTACAACTTACCTCGTACAAACACAGTAATGGGTCGATACTGGAGATGAGATGACCAAAAAGACTTGAGGGATTTCATGATGGGCAGATTTCACAGCATGGGTCGGTTGCCTTGAAAACAGCAAAACTAAAGAGGAGAAAAGACCCACCCCTGTGTCACCATGGCACACACACCACAACAAACCGCCATCAGTAAACAGGGTTCTGGGGGTTTTAGAAAACGGTTAAACAGCTCACTTCACGGTTCGTCGCTGTTAGAGTAACGTTGAGAGTAAACCGTTAGTAAATGTAAGCTAGTTCTACAGTAGTCACTGCCAGTTTTAGAACTTAGTTATCGTTACTATCACTAACTCCTTATTCTCTAGTTAAAGCAAACCTAAAAAACCCACACTCCGACCACTTTCAGCTACATTATGTTGACAGGTTAATTCCGACGCAGTTACACTGCTACACTCATTTCTCCAATAAAAAGAAAAGCTGAATTTTCTGATAATTATAGGGCTAATTATCAACCTTGGACGTTGGAGGAGCGTGGCACTGATTTAGCTGGAAGAACAGTTACTCGAGGCGAACTATATGGGGAAATATTAGCCCTGAGCTTATACTTCAGGCATTTTATTCTCTTCTAACCACGTCGTGCATAACTTGGCCATTTTTAAAAGGTGATATTGACGACAATGATAACGCTTTCCACCCTAGCCTAAACTCAGTGGTTGAACAAAAGCGTTTGTTGCGACCAGTGAAAACCTGACAGGCAATAGTGAGGAGCATAATTTTAACAGACGCACCCAAAGCTTCAAAGCTTCAACTCAACATCTGAGTAGTGATTGGTTATGATGGTGCTCAGGGGCGGGACTTCTCTTAAATCAACATACAAGGGAGGGTGAGGCCACAAGAGGGCACCGTTGCACATGGTTTAATTTTTTTCCTCCCATATTTAAAGGCAAGAAAATTGATCTTATTGATACTCCGCACAGGTTTGCACAAACTTAAAGACACAATTTAACAAAATAACACAAAAGACATGAAATTCCTTATTTGTTTTATTTGTTAATGAACTACTGTGCGCTCTAGGGAGATATCAATTTTGTTGTATTCATTTAATAACAATAAAGGTGTTCAATTCAGTTTTTAAAAAGGTAAAAGGGAATTTTTAAAACAATGTAAAGGGGAGTAGCGTGTACAGTGCTGTGCAAAACTCTTGAGCCATCACTAATTTCTTTATAGTTTCCATTGCTTCCAATATGTGAGGATTCTTTAAAAGAGTGACCATGATCTTGAGCAATAGTTCTCCAGACTTTCTGAAGGTATTTCTAAATTTTCATTTGGACATTGGCTGTTTTGTTTTGTTTTTTCAGTCCAGTCTTTATACCTGACACATTTCAGAGGAATCTATTTTGGTTGTTAAGCCACTTAACACTGATCTACAAATCATTCAAGCATAATGAAGACACCTACCTCAAATGACACAAATATTAACAGACAACAAAGAATCAGTTTTAAAGTGTTTCTTCAGGCACCTTCTGTGATGTATGGTTTGGAGATGGTGGCACTGACAAAAAGACAGGAGGCAGAGCTGGAGGTGGCAGAGCTGAAGATGTTAATATTTCACTGGCAGTGACCAGAATGGATAAGATTAGAAATGAGTACATCGGAGAGACAGCTCAGGTTGAGTGATTTACAGACAGTTAGAGAGGCAAGGCAGAATTTTTTTTTTTGGACATGTGCACCCTTTGTTCAGTGGATACAGTGAACAAAGGATGTTGAGCATGAAGCTATCAGAAAGGAGGAAAAGAGGAAGACCATAGTAACAAAAAAAGTCAGAATGAAAGAAAGGAAATGTAAAAAAAAAAAAAAGAAAAAAAGAAAGAAACAAAGACACAAAAAACAAAAACATGGTTGTAGGGAAAGAGGATATGAGGTGTGACAGAATGGGACTAGGGAAGATGGAGGCAGTAAAGCAAGCACCCAAAAGAAAAAGGGGAATGCACCTTTTTTTTTTTTACTGTCAGATTGTTACAAAAACACATCTTTTTTCCCATTTCTTGAGCTCAATTCATGAAAACTGCCAAAGATGACACAGTGTGGAATGCATTAAATAGTACTTTTTGCATCAACAAGGTGATTCCCAAACAGCTACTAGCTGAAAACTTGGCATATCCATACCTGGCCAGGGTGTACCCTGCACCAGTCCTATGGGAGCTACCCCTGCAACCCTGATAAGGATGAGCAGCAGAGAATAGATGGATCTGACAGAATCTGTGAGATGCATCTAGCCCTTCAGTTGATCCATCTACTGTTAGCTGAAGGCTCATTAGAAAAGGCCTCAGTGGGTGGATGGCTGTAAAGCCAGAGGTATGCTAAATTACACAAGAACTAGACTGGAAATTGGTGACAACAGATATGATGGAGTAATGAATAGAATAGAATAGAATAGAATTCAACTTTATTGTCATTGCACATGCACAGGTACAGGGCAACGAAATGCAGTTTGCATCCATCCAGAAGTGCTTTAGTGATATAGATATATTACAATATATATTAGCAATAATATAGATATGTGAGTATATTACAGAAATGGGTCTATTATGGTATGTTATAATGTACACGGTATGAAGTATGTTGTGAATATTCTATAACTATAAGTATGTACAGGCTGTAGTGAGTACAAGCTATGTACAGGATATGGACAGGATATAAATATGAAAAACTATACAGAATATGAAATAAATAACTTTACAGAATCTGGGATATACAGCTATACAGAAATGGGAACTATGCAAGTTGTAAACAGTTGTAGGATTAAAGATTATCGAATGTACAGAATGATTATTTACACAGAGCTATACAGTAGTGCAGTTAAGATAAGTGAGGGTGTAGATAGTTTCTACAGAGGCTATATAAAGTGCTAGTGGTTGTGAGTGGTGGTTCAGTCCATGTTATTATTGTGTTTGAGGGTACAGTTGTCCATTGTGGGTGTGTGTATGTTCAGTCCATGAGTTTAACGTGGGTCAGATGTCAGGAGGCAGAGTTCAGGAGTCTGACAGCTGTGGGGAAGAAGCTGTTCCGGTACCTGGTGGTCTTAGTCCGGAGGCTCCTGTGGCGCCTCCCAGAGGGCAGGAGGGTGAAGAGTCCATGTGATGGGTGACTGGGGTCTTTGATGATTTTCCCAGCCCTTTTCAGACACCAAATGTAAAAATCAAAATGTAAAAATTGTTGCTCAAATGATCATCTGTATATACAAAGGATTTCAGGAAATAGGCAAACAGTACAGCCATCTCTAAAACATGGTGGAAGCTCTGTTATGGTTTGGGTCTGTGTTTTTAGCCTGTGTTTTTTTTATCTTTTCAAAACTGAACTGACTGAATTACGAATGCAGAAAAGTACCATCAGATTTTGATCCACCATGCAATACCATCTGAAAAGCATCTGATTGGAAACAGTTTTTTTTTTTTTAGCATGACAGTGACCTTAAACACACTTCAAATGCATATCTGGATAGAGAAACACAAAATAGAACATTATCAGGTATGCACTGGCGTTCCTGAAACACAGACCTCAATCTTATTGAAGCAATGTGTGATCATTTTGACAGAGAGCTGAGGAAAAGGAAGCCAACATCCAAAGAAGAGCTTTGAATGTCCTTCAAAAAGCCTGGAGAGCTATTCTCGAAGACTACCTAAAGAAATGGCAAGAAACCTTGCTCATAAGAATTCAGGCTGTGTTGAAGATTAATGGCAGTAATATCAAATATTACATTCCAAGTCAACTGGAACTATGCAACATATATTTGGTTGTAACATGTTTCAATAAATCCCTTCACCTATTTAAATAAATATGGCAAAATGAAGGGTGGCACAAGACTTCTACTGTACTATATATATGTACAGTAGAAGTTAATATTTTTCATCTGCCTTACCTAGTCTGTATTTGTAAACTAATTCACATATTTCGGTGCTAATGAGTAGTTGGAAACATCTTGAGAATGCAAATAAAAAACAAAACAAAAAAACTTCTGCTGTATGAGTCTTATTCTGAACCCTTGGAGAGACTCAGTGCAGTAAAAAAAAAAAAATAGCGCAAAGGTGTCATTTTAAGGTGTCTGCATATATAAGACAAAAGAGTGTACTGTATATCAGAACATGCATAAAAATTCTCCCCATGGTGTTTGTATGTTTAAGAGTGACTTCTCTGTAGGATCTGAGGGACTAAACCGAGAGAAACAGAAAGACATTTGTCCATTAAACTGACATTGACCAGCCATCTCATATCTTCTGACATTATCTGTTGAATACAAACCTTTTATTTTTAAAAGGAAAGCCATAATCCCCTTTGGTAAGGAGCAGCAACAAAAGACAAACTGTGGTAGATTGCTTTCTGGCTTTAATAGAGGGTGCACAATGGCAGAGCTTTATGTGGTCCCTGGCACAGAATTGCCAGGAGAGATTACCTGTATGTTTCCTGTTTCCAGGAAAATACATTTAAGAGGGTTTTTTTTTTTCAGATAACAAAAAAGTTAAATATACCAAACAAAACCAAGTCACTACCTTATAATCGTCTTTTGAGATCTGACGGCAGACACACAAGCTGGTGACATGAGGACTTTCAATCATAATCTTTCTTAGAAGCAGGCATATTGTAGCTGAATATCTGTCATCTTCTAGGAATTTGTATTACCATTACTGTTTCACAATGCTCAAGGGGATGTGTTCTGATTACAGTTCATCATTGAAATATGCAGATGTTACAATGACAAATGAAATAGCAGGAAATATCTCAATAACCCTGGGAAGTATGAGTGCATGGCATTTTTTATTTTTAGTATAAAAAATTGGTCACTTTATTTAACTGACATTTTTGCCCCTACAAGAAAAAAGAAAAACAAAACTATGATGTAACATCATTTACCAGATTTATATTATCAGTAGCTTAAACAGAGCTATCGAGGCTCTCATGAGTCTCAGCTGGAGACAGAATTGGATTTGCGGCTTGCTGAGGATGGGCTCTGCTATTTGTGCAGCACTTGCTCGAACAGGATACTCATGCTTTCACACAACACTAAAAAGGTGAGCAGTTTACAAATACAATTTAATAGAGGATGTTCCAATAGCAAAATAAAAGCCGTGGTTTTTTTAACTGAAGAAGGGGTTCACCTGCTTCCAGTGCGACTTCAGCAAAGCCAATAAATGCTTTGGTCCAACAATAAAGTTGTTTTACTTGCTGCAAGTGCTGCTGGCTTTGTGACCTCTTTATGATTTTTCAAATTAATATTCAAACAAATGTATTGTTGAACTTGAGAGAGGCTTATGTATTACAGATAACTGCATTTTCTTGCTGCTTTTATATCTTTGCTTTGAAAAGGAAGACCATCAAAAACAGTAATACTACTGTTACAAAAACAGTAACAGTAGTAAATCGGAGGATTGTGTGCATATTATCAGAAATGCAAATTTGGCTCTTAACTTGAGGGTCAAGGGAACGGTGCTAAACGGAGTTAATGTGAAAAACAATTTTGTGACGCCACAAAAACATAATTTTAAGGCTAGTTTATATTGATTTTTTTCTTCTGCTTCTGTCCTTGAACTCTCAGAGCTGCACACAGATTGTGTACTCAACAATGGAGACTTAATAAGTTTCTCAACATCTACTGGACACACAAAAAATGTAGAAAAGCAAATAACCCAAAGCAAGGGAATTGTTGCGTTGAGCATTTCGAAAATCATGAGCATTTATTTCGAGCACGCAGAACGAAGCAGAAGCGGCCTGCTAAGTGTCTCAAAGCAACACGAGCACGAGTGTTGCCCGGCCCTCATGTTGAGTGATGTGGCCTGTTTCACAGAGTCAGTGTTCCATTCATCCATGTTTCAGACTGAGTTCAGGCCAAGGCTTCAGGCAGCCCAGAGAGGTTCTTTCACATTAAACTGGAAATGGTCTTTAGCCAATTTTGTCAGTTACCACTTTAAAACCCTTGCTTTAAAGTTATAGACACTCTACAACTTTCCTTTTATCAAAACTAAAGGACCAAGCTAAAACTTCATGAAACAGCCACAGAGCAAATTGTATGAAGAAAATGTTTAAGATCATTTGAAATAGTTTAAACAAGATAATGTAGATGCTGCAGTCAACCCCAGCCTTAAGGACAAGCTGCAAAATAGACCACATTTCACAGTATTTCAAAAGCATGTACTCTTTTTCAATATGTAGTATTATTTAGCTGTAGGCCTCCAGTCATATTACAGCATTATTATCTTTGGTCGTATTTACTGAATAGCAGTTATTAACTCTTCTTTACGTGTAGAAAAGTCAGTGTGCAGATTCTATTCAGTCTCTATAATTTAGTGAGAGTGGAAAAAAAGGATATATGTGTGATTTGTGCTCCTTTTTTCTGCTTTGTTGTTCTTTCACAACAGATTTTATCACATCTGCAGTGCATGTGAATTATAAACCTGTGTTTTTGGAAAAAAACCCCCCATTAAAGTCTAAAAGGACCAATTTTGTCACGTAACCCAACAGATGCAACAAGTCTTTTTTTTTTCATTTTGTTCATCATTAGCTTCTCTTTGTGTTATAATGTACTCCCAACAGGTGCTGGTAGCACTCCTCAGGCATATTGATTTGATAGCATCACACAGTTGCTGCAGATTAGTTGGCTGGACATCGACAGGATTGCTCTGTAGGACTGAGATCTGTGAGTGTAGAGGTCATCTGAGCACAATGAACTCACTGTCATGGTCAAGAACCCAGTATGTGAGATGGTATATTATCCTGCTGGGAACTGTCATTAGTAGATGGGTACACTGTGATCATAAGGGGTGAACGGTCAGCAACAATACTCAGGTGACCAGTGGTGTTTAAAAAAATGCTCGGTTGGTATTAAAAGGCCCAAAATGTACTAAGAAAATACCCTTCATGGATTACACCACCACCACCAGCCTGAATCATTGATGCGAGGCAGGTTGCTTCTGTGTTGTTTACACCAAATTCTGAGATTATGATCTGAATGTCACAGCAGAAGTCAAGAACCATGAACCAGGTGAAAGTCTTTCAGTCTTCTATTGTTTGGTGAGATCTTGTGAACTGTAGCCTCAGTTTCCTGTTGTTAGCTGAAGGGAGTGGGACTCGGTATGGTCTTCTGCTGCTGGAGCTCATTTTCTTCAAAGTTCAACATGATGCACATTCAGAGATGCTCTTATGCATACCTTGATTGTAACAAGTGGTTTTTTTAAAGTTACTTTTGCCTTACCATGAGCTTAAAGCATTTTAGCGATTCACCCCTGACCTCTGAAAACTTGACATTGTCACCAACTGCTATTCACTGGATTGGTTTGAACTTCAGCAGGTCATCTTGACCATTTCCACATGTGTGGTACTACTACTCAATCCACTGAGGTACTTCCATGCGATTGGTTGGTTAGCTATTTGAGTTTAGGAGCACTTGGATGGGTGTACCTAACAAAGTGCCCTGTGAGTGTATATTTACCTGTTGTGTTCATTATAGGAAATGACATAAACACGTAGTGGCATTTGGACTGCATAGTGATCCCAGCCATTCCCACCCTATTACTCATAACAAAACACTTGGCCCTAGTGGGCACAACAAGTCTGACACAAGCTACAGTAACGGTGTTCCTTAGAAGTCAGTAAAATGGCAATAGATAGAAGTTATATTAGATAAATTCATATAGAGGACAATATTAAAACATAAAACTAATTAAAAAAATACTTTTAAGTTAACCAAAGAGTTTTTAGTTCGGTTCAATTTTAATTTATTTATATATGGCTAATTCAAAAAAGACCCTAAAATATTAGAGCAAAATACCCAACCAGTAGCTCAGTCCCCTATGAGCAGCGCTTTCCTGATCAGTTTGATATGTTTTCGAGAGTACCTGCTGTCTACCTGATTATCAAGACGAGTCTAAATTAGAATTTGCTTCGAGGGTTTTGACTGTTGCAACTGTCCCGACTTATACCTGCCATTGACGTAAACCAGTAATGTCTCCCACCTCAAAATAAAAGCGCACAGGTTGACAGGTTTTGTTCAGTTATCTTAATTGAAAAATTAAACACACTTTCTGTGTAAAGAGCAGGTCAAACACTTCTCATTAACATGCAGGGAGCAGGTACAAAGCTGGGCTGACTGGGAAACAAAAAGATGCAGCTGAAGAGCAGGAAGAGAAAGTGAACACCAACAAAATCCACTTGTGCAGCTAATAAAGCCAGAGGCACACTCACTGAAACAAATAAACATTATCAATAAAGTCAACAGGCGGTGCTGGCAACGATATGAGTCTGACATTTGCAGAGGAGAGGAGAGGGGCGTAGTGTTGTGCATAGCCACACCATAAGCAGCAAGTCAGCGCGTGAGCTCTGGAGTTTCATGTCGGAGCCAAGGCCAGCACCTTTCAGTCTCGACTTCTGATTAATGGTGCTGTCATCTGCTGCCATCATTTCTCTCCATCATCGCTTCCTCCTGGATGGCCCTTTAATATCAAACAGAATATTAAAGAGAAGGTCGAGCTTGCTGCTGACACCTGTATAACACATGGGGGGGTTAAGTCATGAAAAATGTTCAGATCTTGCACTTAAAATATGGTTTAAACGTTTGTTTAATATAATTATGGCCTCTAAACAAGATCACATTAGAAATCACACAGCAATTTTTAAAACCATATTATTTACTGCAGTTCAGTAAAAACATATACAATACTTGCATATTCTAAAATTATATTATATCAAAATTTATATACTGTACTTTTCTAGAACTATATCTTTGAGATAAAAAGCTAGACAGCTATTAAAGTGCAACAGCCAACAGCAAGTGAGAAATGGACAAATTGTTGGCTTTTTTCTTTTTATCCTTTAAAACCTTTAAATTCAAGAGGCTTTTGTAGGAAAACATGAAAAAGGTTAGGCAGTGGGTATTTTATGGTAATGATGTTCTTCTAAAATTCTTGTAAAATCAGATAATCCCTTAGGAGGAAAGCAAATACTCTGTAGTTTAGTTATATAGACTTAAGAGAGCAGATCTAGGCAAATTCTACATCATTAGAGCTATTGTATGTCATTGTTACCAGACAGATTTACTATTTTTAATATTTGCTGTTAAATTTGTGGCCTTTTCTTTTCCCTCTTTCGTCCTCTCTCTGATGGTATGAGTCATCTTTATGTCTGCAACTACTTCCACAATAGGCTGTTTCCATCTCTAACCTACCTCATAGTCATTCACACACAATCAGTCATTTGCACACATTCACACTGATGCAGCTTGTCTTTTTCAGTTTATGTTGGGCTGTGAATAGATCTTAGTTGATAAAACTAAGATAGAACTTAGTTTCCCCTGATGCATCCATATGAGGGTTTGTAAGAGTGCTAGAAAAGTGCTGCGTGTGTGTGTGTGTGATTAGATGAATGAGACTTATACTAGACGTCCTATATACGTACCAGCCTACCATTTATATCATGACAGGGTTGATTTGGTAAAAACTCTTCCACAACCTTCTTTAAATGAATACACAGGACCAAAGAAGGAGATATGTTTAGGTTAGGTCTTTTGTACATCAGGCTACTGCTGTCAGTGAAGGTGTTTCTGTATGCAGATGGTGATATATTGATTCACTTTTATTTATACAGGGATAAATCACAACAGCGGTCCCCACAAAGGTGCTTTATAGTAAAGGTAAAGACGCCCAAATAATACAGAGAAAACTCCAACCATCAAACCATCCCTGAAATCATCAAAAATAAATTAACAAAACTGTGCAGATATCAAGCTTATACTGTTTATGCCAATATGGTTTGGAATTCAATAAATTTAACCTTGTAGGACTCGTTTTCTGTGTGACTTTATCAGTGTCTCACGTCATGATTTTGGCCCACTCCTCTTTACAATGTTGCTTCTGTTGTTTGGGGTTTGTGCGCATTTGTTCATGCACAGCTATTGAGATCTGGACTTTGACTGGACCACTGCAGTCTTGTGGTTTGATCAGATGCAAGTTTGCAAACCTAAGCATGCTACCATGTTCTTTTCATAGTCACACTTGGTCAGTCTTTTTCTAAAGGCCTACAGAGTTTGAGGTGCAGCTCTTTTGTTTTGTTTTTTTGTTTTCTTTTTTGTATATTTGACACTGAACATGAATTTACTGAGGCATCCACCCCTGTGATGATTATAGCACTGTGCTAACACACTCCTGAATACTCCAGACTGGCAAATTTCCAAAGTGTTCTTTCTATTAGAGGCAGTCACACTTGCTGATTATCAGTTTAGGCATTTGATCAGCAGCACCTGGCTTATATTCTTTATTTCTAGGGAAGCAGTGAGGATATACTTGGTTTTTAAGGACTACATAAAGGTCCTGTAAAAACATTTTACAGAATTAGGACCTTGATTAGGGTTAAAGATGTTCTACTAAATGGAAAACAGCAAATAAAACAATAAAACAGTTTTGCCTGGAGAAAACATTAAGTACTGCTTTTTTTCTGGGTGGGTAAGGTTTAAATGCAGTCTCATTTATTCACTTGGATCTATTATTGGAAAAGAACACAGAAATCAATCCTTCCATTGGCCAATGGAAAGATTTCCAAGATAATTTGGAAAACTTCTAAAAGACCCTGTAAAGTGCCTCAACTGTGCAGGTTAGACTTAATACAGCAGAACTAGATACAAACTGTTAGAGATCAAATACATGAAGGAGACGCCTTCTTTTGAGATTTTAATTGCCTGGGTGAAACCGTCCAGTAAAATATTTAATTTATTTTTGTGGTTTACAGGTTCCAACATCTTAAGAGAGGGCACAGATTTATTTTATTTTATTTATTTATTTATTTTTGGAGTGTATGATGACACAAAAAGGACAAATACCCTGTATTTCATTGCACTTTCTACAGTACATTCTTTCTTTATACATCTATTTTCAAATATTTATACTTAGCTTTTATCCAAATTAAGTTAGGATGTACTCAGACGAACTTGGTGGATTAATGGACACACTCTAAAGCCTGAACAATCTTAAAGAGCTTTTCCACATTTCCCTCAGATGCCACATCTTAACACACTGTAGTAGCTCACTAAGTTTTCATCAAGCATTTCCAAAAACACACTTGTAACTGTCACAGCTTTAACTGTTGAAGAGTCATAGTTAAAAAGTCTGAATGTAAAAGATTTTATGTGATTACAAAATAAACTAAGTTTCCCTAGTTTGACATATTTTCAAATGAGCAGATGAATGGTTGATAGATTTCCTACCAGCCAAATTTGGATTATTGCTAGAGATGCACTTAAGTTTTTTTTTTGGCAAACGTGCTTCAGTTTAAAGCCAAAGTTTTATCATTTTATCTTAACAATGCTTCAGATGACGTGGGTGCAGACAATCCTGTCTCATAGAAAATATGTATCTATACAAGAAAAGTGCAATCGCAGCTTTATATTTTTAAGGTAATGTATTTGCATCTGTGTTATCTTTTCCATCAATGTAATTAGACGTCTTGTGTAGATTTGCTGGCATTCTTGGGATCGTTGTGATGTGAATTATGGCCAAACATCTCTATTTTATTCTTGTCTGTTCAAAGAACATTGTTCTTGTGATTTTCTTAGATGTAACTTTGCAAATCTAAGCTCTGCTACAATGCTCTTCATAAAGGGAATATGCTTTCTCTTGGAAACCCTTCCATAGAAGTCATACTTGTTTAGTCTTTTTCTAATTGTACTGTCATCAACTTTAATATGATACACATCCTCTAGGATGTGTTCATCCACCTCAACCTATATCTTATTACAGCTATCCCAAGGTACATCTAAACACAAATGGTTAGAAAATGAAGGGTTGCAGAAATATAATTTCAAGTAAATCTGTAGTGATATCACCTTTGTGTGTCTTGTTTTAGCTCATTTAATTTGAAAACCACATTTACTGAGAAGCCAGGTTTTTCTTTTTTGTATGATTGACACTGAGCATTTGGTTTATTCATTCCACACGCCCAAGCAGTGAAACCACATCCATGCCTATACTCTGGCCAAGTCTGTTTGTGTTTATTTTTGTCATGGTCCTGGGTCGTGCGACCCAGTGTTTTGTGTTTTAGCCTATTTTGATGTTTATTCTTTGTTTAGGGTCACTAAGGCAGTCCAGCCATTTGTACATACTACCCGTGTATTAAGTCTCCCTTGCCCTTCGTGTGGTTATGTCATCTCCCCTGTACTACGTCTCCCCGGTTCATGTGTCTTGTCTAATCTCCATGTTTCCTGTTTTACTTTGAAAGTCTGTATTCACGGTCAGTGTATTCAGTTTCACTCCTTCACCACAGAAAACCAAGTTCCATCCGCGTCCACTTCAAGACGGAAGCGGCGTTCACGTCGCCGTCGCTCATCGCTACGGCATGTCTCGCCCTCCACTGAACGACACGAGGAGGCTGTGGAGGTAATGGATTTCGACCTCGAGGAGCGGCAGAGCGCCGCATGCGCGCAACTGGAGGAGGAGCAACGGGGGAAGCCAGGGCTCGCTCCTCACTACGGTGAGATTTTCCGCGGGACACGCCTGGCCTTTGGGGGCCCCCGGAGTTGCCAGGAGCTCCCGCCTGACGCTCCGCCAACACTCGCCTCCTCAGCCTCTGCGTCACCGCAGGAGGCTCCACTTTCCACGTTAACGGGGCCCACGGCCAAGAAAAAACGGCGTTCGCGTCGTCACCGCATCACCCGATGCTCGGAGGTGAGTGAACCTGTTCTGTCAAGCCAAATTTCCTCTGAGCGGGCGGCATGTGAAGTAACTACAGACTTAGCCGGTGATATGGCTAGCAATGAGCTATTCACCAAGCCACAGGCTAGGGACAGTCCTTCTCAGCCGATCATGACTGCTTCACTCAATCCTGCAGGGACCACAAAATCTACGCATAGACTGAAAGAGACTTCCACTGATTCTCAGGGTAATAGTGTGAGTAGTGGGGTGAAGGTGTTTCCTTTTGTGTCTTTTACCATGTCTGAGGTTCCATCCAAGTCTGAGCTATCTGTTTCTGAGCCTGACCTCAAGAACTGTGTTTTCTCAACTCCGGGGCCCTCTGAAGCCACAGTAAGCAAGGATATTGCAGAGTTGGCAAATCATGGATTAAAGTGTAACATGACTAGTGATCCTGTTTTCCCTGCTACTCTTGTGTTTAATGAACTGAAAACGGTGAACGCCGATCATGAACTCACTCTAACCTGTCAAGATGAAAACATAAATGCTGATCATGGTAACCTGGACTGTGTAACGTCACAATATGAATTCTGTCTTCCTGAAGGTCATACACAGGGTGATTCTGAACTGTTTTGCTCCAGCACCAGTACCTCCACTCAGGAGATGGAGGCTGAGATCAGGGTTAATGTGACACCGTTTTCTCCTGTCTCTGTGAACTCATCACTGGATAAGAGTTTAGCCTCGAACAATGTTGTAACCACTCACTCTCAGCCTGAAGTGTCACCTGCTTCAGTTAATGGTTTACGTACCGTTTTGCCTGTATCTGTCTCTCCACTCAATATAGTCATCACTCTGACGCCACAGATCACTGCGGGTGCAGGTTCCAACAAACACATCCATCCAACACACCACAGTCATGCTACCACGGTGACATTGGTTAGGTCCATACCTGTGTGTTTACTGTTTTTTCAGGAGTTAGCTCCTGATGATCTAAGCCTTGTTTTTGTGGATCGAGTGGCAATTCTTGTTTTCCGTATGGTTGAACCAGCTCCTCTGAGCCGCACACTACCATCGGTTAAGTCCAACCAGCTTATGTTGGCCTCTCCTAGGATTACTGAGACTGGGCCAGTAACCTGCGAGCCACCTTGGACTGATGCAGACTCTGGGAACCTAATGGTTGCTGGCTCTGAACTGGTGGTCCCTACCACTGTTCACTTCACGGTTTTTCATGCCAAGATGTTAAGCCCTATAGACTGTTTTCTACCTGTTTTCTCTCTCTCTGGGTTTGTGCCTCAGCAGCCTGTGTTTCCTCAGCTCCTAGTCCAGCCAGGGGCCTACATAACTGTTTGTCCTGCATCTGCTGTTGGACTCCCAGGTGTGCCTATCCGGCACCCTGCGGCGACACCATCGCTTCACGTCACGTTAGCTGGAGGGTCCGAGGGGCCCGTCCAGCCACCCGTCTCCGCTGGAGGGTCCGAGGGGCCCGTCCAGCCACCCGTCTCCGCTGGAGGGTCCGAGGGGCCCGTTCAGCCTCATGCCTCGTCAGCTGGAGGGCCCGAGGAGCCCGTCCAGCCTCCTGTCTCCGCTGGAGGGTCCGAGGGGCCCGTTCAGCCTCCTGTCTCCGCTGGAGGGTCCGAGGGGCCCGTTCAGCCTCATCCCTCGTCAGCTGGAGGGCCCGAGGGGCCTGTCCAGCCGCCACCTGCGGCCGCCTCGTCGTCGCCTGGTCCTGCTTCAGCCTGTGCTTCGTCTGGTCCAGCTTCATCCGAGTCTTCGTCCTCGCCTGGTCCAGCCTCCGCCTGTGCTTCTGCTACGCCTGGTCCAGCCTGTGCTTCTGCGTCGCCTGGTCCAGCCTGTGCTTCTGCTACGCCTGGTCCAGCCTGTGCTTCTGCGTCGCCTGGTCCAGCCTGTGCTTCTGCGTCGCCTGGTCCAGCCTGTGCTTCTGCGTCGCCTGGGCCAGCCTGTGCTTCAGCGTCGCCTGGGCCAGCCTCCGCTTCAGCGTCGCCTGGTCCTGTGCCCTCCAAGCCTCGGCCGGTACGCCTGACACTTGGGAGCCGCCGCTGCCTTCCGCGCGGTCGGCCCCCTGAACTGCTCCGTCGTCGCCTTCGTCGCCGCCGCTGCCTTCCACGCGGCCGGCCTCCTGAACTGCTCCGTCGTCGCCTTCGTCGCCGCCGCTGCCTTCCGCGCGGCCGGCCTCCTGAACTGCTCCGTCGCCTTCGTCGCCGCCGCTGCCTTCTGCGCGGCCGGCCTCCGGACCAGCTCTGTCACCTGTGCCGCCCGCCTGGTCGGCCCCCCGACCATGTGACCCGTGTACTCTTGTGCCTGTGGGCTCTGGGTCGGCCCCCTGAACTTTGTTTTGACTTTGGTCTTGTGCTCCTGTGTGTTCTGTTGTTCGTTTTGTTTCCTGTTCTGGTCCCTCCGTCCTGGTCCCCCGCCTCCCGCCCTGGGTGGGGTTTTTCTGTTTTTGTTTGGTTTCTCGGTTTTGGGCTGTCGGGAGCCAGCCCTTGAGGGGGGGGTATTGTCATGGTCCTGGGTCGTGCGACCCAGTGTTTTGTGTTTTAGCCTATTTTGATGTTTATTCTTTGTTTAGGGTCACTAAGGCAGTCCAGCCATTTGTACATACTACCCGTGTATTAAGTCTCCCTTGCCCTTCGTGTGGTTATGTCATCTCCCCTGTACTACGTCTCCCCGGTTCATGTGTCTTGTCTAATCTCCATGTTTCCTGTTTTACTTTGAAAGTCTGTATTCACGGTCAGTGTATTCAGTTTCACTCCTTCTGTCCTGTCGTTAAGTTCATGTGTGTCAGCTGTGTTCCCATGTGTGGCCACTTCCCCTGATCATCCCTCATGTGTATTTAGTCTGTGTTTCATACAGTCTGTCTCGCGTCGTCTGTGTTATCTCCCCTACCCCTTGTCATAGTATCCCAGCCATAGTTTGTATTTTGCAGTCTAAATCTCATTAGAGTCATAGTTTCCCAGTCTATGTTCAGGTTTTCCCTCAGTTACTTTGTTGTTCTTTTCCATGAGTTTTTCAGCCATAATAAAAGGCTCGTTTTGGTTGGAATCCACTCCTGCATCCTTGTTTGTGTTCGCACCTGGGTCCACCACACACCTTTCCGCACGGTCTGCCTCCGCAGACCTTGACAATTTTGCCCCCGACTGATCTCAGAACTCTCACAAAGCTCTAGTTATTTTTACTTCCCTCCAGTTTCTTTAAAAAAACAACAACAACAACTTGTTGTTTCATCTTTGTGAGCAGCTTTGTAAAGCCATGGGATACATTTTTCATCATTAGAGATTCAAGATCTTGGGACATTTAAAAAAACAAAACAAAAATAAACTACCAGCTAATCAGACAGTTTTAGTATCAGCATAAAGCTTTTTATTATTAAAGAAAACATGACATATGAAAACGGTCATATTTTTGTCACTGTCGTTTTTAGAAAACAATAACTCCCCATACTCAGTTCTATTTTATTATGGCAACACAATGCAATAATAATTCTGTATTTGGTAATACAGTAATGGCTCTCATTAAGACTTTTTTTACTGCAGGATATCTAAAGATGAGCTGGTATAAACAATCCAAAAAAGAAAAGGGACATATAGCAGCTTCACAGCCAGACAGAGATAAAGAAATTGATGTAGACTACACCAGAGCTAAAATGAGAGATATGTTTAGATGGATTAAAACTTTACTCAGAATGATTCTCTTCAGAGCAAATGTAAGAACTGTAGCTTCTTGAGGAGTTCTGAGGAAAAATAGCTTTATATCTAGTGGATTTTTCTTAGGACCAATCTTCTTGAAAAGTGCATTTTTAATAAGCCTTTAAAAAAAACAGATAGGTAAAGCATAAAAATAGAGATCAGCTAATGTTTGAAGTTTTATTGTCACAACAAAAAAGGATCTTCAGGCAGTCCAAGTATTTAATCAGACTTCAGCCTCTTATTTTTTGCCCCATAATATATATTGGTGTCATATTTACAAGTACAAACATAGATATGAGATTAAAACAAATATTTTTTTCATGATGATTCATTGAAGGTTGACACACAAGGATATGTTGTAAAATCAAAGCATGAACACAATGCTCTCTATTCTCCGTTTGTGTCCAGAATGAATCGGGCATCTTTGACAGCCATTTCTCACAGAGCTGCACTGTTGGCATTCTTCTAAAAAGCCCGGACTACCAGACTCCGGCTCCCCTGTTTGTGTCTCGTCCAACAGCTCCCTTGATGGCGCTTACATGTGTCTTTATTTGCTGTCTCTTTGTTTTCAAAATGTTCTTGTTTCCATAATTTCATGCGGTATCTGCAGGCAGACACACATCAATTGCATAAAACGCTTAACGATCACACGTTCACACACAGAGCACTTGGATTAATTACTGTAATCACTCCAAGTTTCTACCTGCAGCCTAATGTGAGTCTCTAGAGTGACACATGCAGGATGTTTGCTGTACATCCTCCCCACGCTTGCACTCTTCCTGTGAGGAAGCAGAGCATCTCCACAACAACAAGTGCATCTCATTTGTTACTTCAGTCACTCCCTCATTGTCATTCTCTCTCACTCCATCTCTCACTCTATGTCATTGCTTATCTCCTAATTGCTTTTCTATAAATGGATAAAATGTGACTGTGCATCCAACCACAAGTGCAAAGGAGCGTTACAGAAATCTTTGGCAGTGTCGTCCTCTAAATGTCCCATTACTCCCTCCTTGGGAATAATTACTGCACCGACCATGGCTTCAGCAAGGCCCCCCTGGGTGAAAATAATTATAACTCTGAAATTATGAAATAAAATCATCAATTGTTATTCAGTGGGGGGGAAAGCAGAAGAAAAACTGAGCAATCCGAGAGGGGATTTCATGATCTTTGAGAATACCTCCACACTAAGCTAGCCAAATCTGAAAAACATATCTTTGATTCAGAGTTTTGGGAACATAAACGGGGAGCTCCAGAATCCTTTTGCAGGCAGAGATGGCAAAGGTGCACACATTTGTCACAAGTACAGATCCTTGTGTTAAAAGGTACTCTGATAAAAGCTGAAGTACTGATTCAACTTTTTTACTCAAGTAAAAGTGGAAAAGCTGAAGCTCGTTATTAAAACAAAACAAGGAAATGCAAACTTCATTCTGGCTTCTATTCTATTCTAATTCTGCGATATAGACAAAGGAGACAAAAGTAATGGGAATTTTAAAAAAGTAGCTACAGTACTACAAACTAACAAATGTAGATAGGTGACTGTTTCTGCACCTAAACAGAAACATTTGTATAGTCGAGAGTTAAAGTGGGATTCAGCAGGTGTGGGTGCAGCATGGGGAAATAGTCACTTAGCAACCATTTCCATTGTGTGGTCCAGTAGATTTAGTATACAGGCTGTGATCAGCGGCTGCTGCTCGTGGATTTAGCCAACTGCCTTCAACAAGTTATAAACCAAAGCTCAATGAGCTATCACGGCTGATTTCCATCTCATACACACCTTTATATTAGAATAAAGCTAATACGAAAGTGTAATTCAACTTAAATTTAATGTGATATCTGCTACTCATCTCAACCTCACACTGACCGTGAAGACCACAGCCTACTCTGCAACAGACGAACAAAGTATTTCAACTAACCACTGTAACCTGCACTAAACTGCCTTTCACGCAACCTCTGAGTAACAAAAAGTTTGTACACCTCAATTTGTGGCAAGGGGTCACCACAGCGGGTAGCTCTACATGCTTGATTTGGCAGATTTCTTTCTGGCAGATGCAGGATGCTTCCTGACACTACCCCCAAGGGATTGGTGTTTCCTCCCAGAATCAAATGGGGATCTTTTGCTGTTAGGAAAATGTGTAAACTACTACCCTACACTAATATGAAAAAAAGAGACATAAACTGAGCAACAAATCATGTATATCTGTTAATAAAACAACAACTCTAAAATAAATAAGGACATTAAATGGACATTTTAAATTTCCAGCCTTTTAAATATCACCTTATAATAATAATTTCTTTCTTCTTCTCCCATCCTGTCTTTTCTCCATCTTTCTCCATCTCTGAGTGAATTAGTGGTGCAGTTTGTGTGTATACTGATGATCTCTGCACCAGAATTGCCTCTCTGGATACCCCACATGGATTGCCATTTATATGTTATTGTTCAACCCAAATAGGTTCAAGGCAGTTTGATGTTTGAAGACGCACAGTGACAGGAAATACTCCCCTCAAATGTCTTAAACCTCACGTAACAACCCAGGTAAAGAGTAGAACGTGAAAATAAATACTGAAGTAATGTACAGATACTTGCAATAATGAGGTATTTTTATTTTGTTACTTGCAGAAGTAAGGTCTGATTTATGAGTGTGTAGATAAACTGTAGCAACGCTATAGTCTTTAAAGCTGGAATCTGACACATTTGTTTAAAAATCTAAAGTATGTATTTGCAATTTTACAGGCTGTGTTAATCCGTAGGGCGGCTTTGATTCATATTCATATTAAGTAATGATCATCTCGCTGATGTAAATTACTCCTAAGGCAAAGTGAACATTTTCTCTTTCAGATGCTAACACCATTAAAAAGGTGAAACAAAGAGCGACTTTTATTGTGAAGGAGTCAAAGATAAACAACATAATTGTCACAGTCATTGGTCTATGAAAAAGTGCATTTAAAAATAATTAAGATCAAATCAGTTTTAAATGTTGGGAGTAATCAAACGTTAAGCAGCAGGCACCCTTGGCTCACTCCTACAGCAGTGCAACCAACTCTGCTGCTGTTATGTCCAAATATAATCGTGATGTATTTAGAGTCATATCAGACTCTAAACACATCACAACTAACATTTTTCCATCGTGCAATGATGAAAAAATGTCTAATTATTGGCTGACAGCTCTAGATAGTAATGTTGTTTTGGCTGACACACCAGCTGTTTGTGATTTTTATTGGCCCCTGAGCAGTAAACGCTACCACTGTTCACCCAGTTAACAAGTAGCATTTATGAGCTCAACTCAAGTCACTATAATAACCTAATTCAGGAGAGAAAAACATACCAATTAAATTATGATATTGGATATAATAAAACACAGTAGAAGTCCTCCACAGAGGTTTTGAATATGATGCAGAATCCCGTTTTTGCATATCGTACTGTGGATGGATAATATTTTCCAATTTGGCCGTCCTAATGTGAAGGCAGAGTTTTAAACACAGATATAAAGAGAGGTGTGTAAGTGCAAAGTCAGGGTTCATGTCGGAGTAAACAAATATCGGTATTTTATTTCTATTTTTGTCAGTATGACAAGAACACCCCCCCCCATTTCCTCTTTGTGAAAGGATGGTATTTTGCTGATGGTCACCGTTATTCTGGTAAAACTTGTGGATTCATGTATTGTCCTCAAATCATCACCATATTTCAGATATATTTAGATATATAGATGATGCGACAGAGGTTACAGGTTCTTTTTTAATTCTATAGGAGTACTTTTATGTGTACATTATATATGCATCTGTATCTACATTTGTCCATTTTTACATATACAAATCCAAACTTGTAAAGCCAAGCAATCAGTTTATCTTAGATGTGCAGTTGTCTCAGTTAAAAGCAGAAAGTAAGTAAAATAAAGTTAGCATGAGACATGGGAGTGTTATGAGAAGTTCCAGAAATCCACACGGTTTAACACAAAAGGTACAGGTTTTCCACTGCAGCGCATAATGTCTCACAGTGGGGAGGTAACAAGTTGAGGAGAATCCTGGACAAAGTCCACGGTGAAAGTAATGCCTTGTAAATTCAAGAGTGGGTTTTCCGAGAAAGGAGAAGGGCTCAGATCAGTTGGTGGTTTGTTTAGGTTTATCCAAGAGTTGTGCCATATAAATCAATAGAATACTTGAATATTTCTGCATCATCACCCCTTTGAAGTCCTCTTCTCTTGGTGCTACCTTCGTCATCGTACTCCCTCCTCTTCCACTCAGCTATAGTGCCACATTGAACTCAGTCACCAAGAAGTCTACGTAGTCTCTGTCTTTGGTCTTGAAGGCCTCGGCGATGAGGCGCGCTGCGTCCCTGTGCTCGCGGCCCCTCAGGGAAACCCCGTTTACCTCCAGTATAATCTGTCCCACCTTCAGCTGGCCGCAGTTATGAGCTGAACCACCCCTCTGAGAGAGACAGAGAAAGAGAGGGGAATTTTAGGGAGATCTTATTTAAAACCCGCCATGATTACATCCAAAATAAATCGGCCTCTTGTGGGAAACACTTGTACTAATATATTTGTTCTTAAAAGAGTCAAGGAGAACAGAAATTCCTCTAAGGTAATAATGGTAAAATAAAATTCAGGAATAAATTTGTTAAATTTTTGTCTCTGAATTTTCTGGACCTGAAGCTGCACTGTGAATACTCTTTTTCCTCCTGGATAATATTTCTGTGAATGATATTTGCCAGCAAATGCAGAATAGGCAGCCTTGGACAAGCCTTGCAGTCTGAAAGTGTTATTTATATGAATTTTAACTTCTAAAAAAAAGAATGACAGAGACATAATCTTGAAATTGGGCTTTAAATCTCCATAATGACTAATAATAAGTCAAGTCAAATTATACATGAGGTTATATATGTAAAATATTTAATAAATATGAATAGAAAAGACATTATTTTAGATAATTAAGCCACACAAAAGCTTCAGATTCAAGTCTATTCCAAAAAGCAACATTTATTTGCTTTTTATATGGTCAGAGTTTATGAAAGTGATTTAAACTGGCTTTACTCTTCAGCCAGCCAGAATATATTTGTTTCTAACCTGCCAAACAGGGTTACTTTACCACTTACTTTACCAGGTTTAAAAAGCTTCCTAGAGTTGATGATAATTACTGCCGTTCACTTACACCAAAGTCATTTAAATTGTTTCGGTACCAAATAAAATGTAAATAAGGCAGCATAAATATGAGAAAAAGTATTTAATCAGCATAAACACACCCAATCATATAAAATACAGGCATTAAGATGTTTTTCTATCAAAAAAAGTTGAAAATATTATAAAAATATTAATACAAATGTATAAAACACTCTGCATGCACAAGACATGACATGATTTCATGGTCTTTGTTTTATGATCTATTGTCTCTACAAACTGTCCCTGTTACTGTTTAATGCATGTTTTGTCAAAAAAATATCAGCTTCCAGTGTCATGCAGTCAGCTATTAGGTGCACTGAAGAATCTCAGTCTAGTAATAAAGTAATAGTAGCTTGGTTTTAACAATAGGTAAGTTGGGAATATGAGAGGATAAAGGGCATAATTATAATATTCAGTTTATAAATTTATACCTTCATTTTCTTTTATTTATAACCAAATCCAACTTCACAGATTAATATAATTGTTAGTATGTATCCACATTATTATGAAATTATTTCACCACTATACTAAATAGCTTTGCTTCATCGCATTCCTGGCTATTATTTTCTGTTTTTGACACATTTCTACTCTTTTACATATTTGATAGCCAGAATATCAGAACGACCTGTCTAATATTGTGTAGCTTCATCTTGTGCCAGCTAACACACCTCAGCTTGCTGACAAATGGACTCAGGATATGTGGTATCTATCACTGGGATACTGTCAATGGATTGTTTGGGACCACTGATGAAACTTGTTCATTTTGCAGGTGTTTGATTAAAATAGGAGTTCAGATGTCAGATAAATGCCTTGGACTTTCTGAGGAGCTTCTACATTATGAATTGTTGGAGAGGCTGGTGCAGTCAGGGAGTGCTGTTATTCACTTTATCTGAGTTTAGGTAAAGACTGTTCTGCTGTACATGATTACCTTTTTGTCACCAGCTTATTACCTCACTATAACAAAATGATTGCAGAGCATCAAAATCCAAAAATAATTCTTTAAAGCCAAACATAACAGGATGCATTTTGAAAATAGTTTTCATCTTAAAGAAAAACAACAAAAAAAAAACACCAGTTTTATGTCTTTCTTCCTGTGACCCTGCTAGGTGACCTCATTATATGTGACTATGAGAGCTAAAAACATCAATATTTCTTTCCAGACAAGGGCTGCATCATCATGTTGGTTATTTAAGCTACAACAATTACTCAGTGTTAGGGGAGCACTTGGTCATCATAATGTGAAGATGGCTGTGATAAAGAGCTGTCGCTTCAATGAGCGGTGATGGGGACTGATAACAAGTGGAAAGGCCAGCCAGCAGCAGTGTTTTTGTCGTCACTTCATCCTCTGTATTTGTGATTGAAGTGACCTAAGATGACAGCCCCGGTGCCCAGAGAGATACGAAACACATAAGCCAGAGGTTTGCCGTATTATGACTCCACAGTGTTTACTTTCAATACTGCAGAGAGTGTCCATTGTACAGGGTACCTGCTCTGATGTGATGCCTGCATTTTTCCCCTGGGTGAGGTGGATGCCAAGTGGAAAGCTAAAAACATTTTTTTTATTTTATTTCCAGAGCAAGTTTATCATTCTGATGCTTGGTCCTGACTGTGAGAAGTACTGAGGTTGTGTGCCTTGCTCAAGGGCCTAATAACATCGAGTTAGCATTCCCCGGGTGACAGAGCAAACTTTTCACAGCCTTCTTTTCCACCTTGAAACCTGAGCATGTGGAAGTCTCCTTTCGCTTTGTTACAAGTGACCTTAAGGCTGCCTTATTATTAATGTCTGTAAATAACTGTGAAGCTATATAGCATTATTGTTCAGGGATGTAGCAAGGGTATCATAAAGCTTGTGGTTTTGTCTTAAAGGTAATAACCCAAGTGAACCACTGTGCTGAAAATGTGCTAATTAGTTTCAGAAATAACTTCGACTTGATTTTAAAAATTGATTTGCATGAATAATTTAACTTATCTTTAGCCGAGTTAAACTTCTCTCATGAAATGAGCTCTAACCTTGTGTCCAATGGCTCCACTGGGGCTCCCCATGCAAGAAAAAGCACCTACTTCCTTTGCTATTAGCCACTGCAATGAGGCACTTTTTCATGTTTATTACTCTCTTGGAGAAGTGTCTGAGGTTAAAAAGAAATAGTTTGGGGTCAAACCTTTTGAGTGGTTGCATCTTTTAAGTTGAACTTCCTTGCTCTCTGTGCTTATGAAACCTTCGATATCACAGACCATCCGGGGCTGAAGGCCTGCTGGCTTGCATATCAGAGTGGCGGCTGAATGGAAGTACAAAACCGCTGCAGTGCTGGCCGTCTTGAAAAGTGATAAGACACCACTTGCTCATTTCTTTCGAAAGCTTAGTTTAATATTTGAGCTAAGCAAAAATGCATAAAAAATAAGACTTGTACTGTTTATCTCTTTAATACGAGAGCTCTCCTGATAAGCTGAGCTTCAGGAGCCTACGATGGACCAACACAACACCCGATGATGCATGATGCAGAAAAATCCATTCAAGCAAAACAAGTGCTATCTGAGATTTTCCTGTTTATTAAGGACCTGGTGTCTTTTTTTCTCTCACTGAATGAATGCACATGAAACTTCTATTGAGGATTGTACAATAACCAAAGAGATGAATGTGAAACAAAACTTTGTTCTTCTTTGAGGAAAACACAAAAAAGGAACATAAGACATAAGAAAAGTGAGAGCAAGACATTTGAAGGGTAGAGAATACTTGTCTGGGAGATTTGTAGCACTAGCACAGCTACTAGTGCTTCAAATCCCTTTGCAACCCTCCTAACAATCACTTTTGAAACACCCACACAAATACCCAAATACAGGATCTACCCACCAAACCTCCAGTTTATCATCTGTACAAATCCTCCTCATCCTTCTTCTCCTTATTAACACTGCTCTCACTTTTTTGTGTCCTTTACTCACACTTGCTGTCCTTTCTTCCAGCCTGCTTTTGATTTTGAATGTGCTGATTTCCAATCCTTTTATCCCTTCCTTTGCAATCAGCCACCTTTTTTTTTATTTCAATCACCACCTCTGTGGAGTTGGAGGCTGAGAGACAGCTTTGACTGGAGAGTAGACTGGAGTCTGTAGCTGCTCCTAGCACTGATATTAAAATTGTAACTGTCTCATTGTCTGTGTTTAGAAAATGATTAGTGTGGCATATAGTCCTGAACTAGAGCAAGATTTGTTGGCTTGTAAATTATCATGGCAGACAGATATATGCATTCACAGCCACAAGTAATACCTTTCTTTAGAGGTGACTAACCTGCCATTTCAAGCAAAGCTTTCAGAATTTTTCTGTCACTCCGCATAGCTGGGAGCTCAGAATTTTGAGTATTTTTAAATATGACAGATATGCTATAAATGAAAAAGTCTTTGTGGGAAATATAACTGCAACTCTATTTAGCCACAGCATTAAACTGAACATTAAGTATTTGAAATGAGCCTATGACTTCTACCTTTTAGATAAAAAGGTGCTGTGTAATTTGCTGTTTCTGCCCTTTGCCTTTACCCTTTAACACACACACACACACACACACACACACACACACACACACAATACCAAGTGCCTCATCCCGACAAAGTAATTACCAAAATCTCCAGGCAGCTAGGGCTTATACATGTAGGCCATTAATGTTGTAATCATCTCTGTAGAGCCCCAATGACGACAAAATTAGCAGAAATCTCAGTGTGAGTTCAGCTGCTGTGTGAATCCTTATGAAGCCTTAAAGAACACAAGATCCCAGCTGGAAGGTGTGCACGTGGCACTATTACAGAAAATCCAAAGTGTTTCAAGGATAAAGAAAACACAGCTCAACCACGCGAGGACAGTACTCATGAAAATACTGCATGTTAGCAGAGTAAGCAGAGAACTGAATTTAGCAGTGTTATTATGGTGACTGTTTATTTTAAACGCATATTAAAGATTATTCTACTCTTGGTTCAGTATATGAGGGGGTAGCCTAATATGGTCATCTCACTGAAGCTCTGGTTGTGAGTCCAGAAGTCCCACATATATATGGTTCCTCCATTCAGGTGGAAAACGTATTGGAGTGACAGCATTGTGTACATCAAATATCCATCTATCAACCCCTTAGCCGTTCCTAGGCTAGCTGAGAGACATAATCTTTCCAGTGTGTCCTTGATTTACCACGTGGCCTCCTCTCGATTGGATATGGTCAGAACACTTTGCCCTGAAGGCACCCAGGAGGCATCCTAGTCAGATAACCAAGCAACCTTTGCTGGCTCCTCAAACTATGAATTTTGTTTTACAGGCACAAAAATCATAACCAATCGGTATAAGTAGGCGAAGTCCAGTTTAAGATAAATATGCGTTATTTTGAATTGTTAAACATGGAAAGCTACTCTACTAGTGATACACTGGAAATGAGCATAAGAGGTCCAACTTTCAATGTTATTTTATGTTCTTCCTGACTTACCTGTATTGTCACAATTCGTGGCAGCGGCTGGCGAGTGTTGGCTCCACCTTCAATGGCAATACCCAGGGTGCTGGCAGTCTTTGCCACCCTCACTAGTGTAGCGGTAGGCTCCAAAAGCCCTGGCTGAAATAAGGCAGAGTGAGGAACACGAAATGAAAGGCATATTTATAAATACATTCATAACTTTATAAGATAATCTGCCTTCGATTTGTTGCAATTTGCATGGATTACACTGTACTATACTGTATGTTTGGCTATTTTAATGGAGCAACAATGAGCTTCCTAATGGTTTCCCTTGTTTATTCTGAATGAGCAATCAATTTAACACCTTCACAAGTCAGAGGACAAAATAAAACACATTTAATTTCCATTTCCATGATGTAGTCATGTTTATGCTGGGTTTTGTACAGTTTCCTTCCATTTATAGGTGTTTATTTCCTTTATAAATGAATCTGAAACATGTTTTTGGGTTTTTATGTCCAGGTTCCAAGATCAGTGTGAGTTAAAGGGATTCAGTGTAGTGGTTAACTTGTATAACATGTATAATTTAAAAAACATTAACTATTAAAAGTTCCAATGTGCTTTGGGCTTGAGTGTACTACAACAATCACTGGATTACTGAATACTTCAGACATCCTGAAAACCTGTTAACCAAGCCATTATTTCTGTTATAAGAGGACTTGGGCCTGGATCCCTGATAAACTCCCAGAGGATCCAAGGAATCAACAATAAAAGTGCTTTAAGAAAAAAAAAAAGGAGACAGAGAGGTTGAATCAGAAATAAAACAAAGGTTTAACAAGCTACACTTTCTGCCAAGAACTGAAATAAAAACTACAGCAGCTCGTTTTTTTTAGTAGTAAGGAAAGGGTTACGTTATTAACCCTTTAAGACCTACCATAGAACCAAGTCCGCCAGAGCTTATATTATATTTTTACATGCTGTAGAGCCATTTTTGGGAGCATTTCAAGTTGCTGTACACCAATACAACCATTATAGCCCAGATTGTAATATATGTATGCATTAAGTGCATAGTAATTACATAAATTGCAAAAAAGTGCAATAAACTACAAAAAAAATGAAAATTGTTTTTGTTTTTTTAACATATATTTCTAGTTAGAGAAATTTAAGAGGCTTATCCCTCAAAACTGTAAATACAAAAAAGTTGCACAAAATAGTTTCCCACCACAGGAAATTTATTTTGAGTGTCTTCATAGTTTTATTTTTGAAATTCACCAATTTTTACATACTGCAGGAAAAAACGAAAATAAGTATTATAATGCAAATTTGCAAAAAAAATAGCATATGCATCAAAATACACTATTTCCAGCAGTGCAATTTGAGTCCTAAGCATCCCAGAAACGACACAGAAAGTCATAAAGTCAAACATAACTTATAAAAACACCAGTATAGCCTTACAAGGCCCTGATGGGTTGTACTGGCTGTGGTTTAACAGCTACAGTTGCTAATATATTTATAATCATGGCTATTAGACAGTAGAACATTAGATTATTAGATTATTATACTATAAATAGACTCATGCAAAATGGCTGAGTAGGGACTTCAGAACTTGTCAGAACAACCGCCCATTTCTTAGATTTCTTCTGAACCAAAGTTGTCCCGTGATAGTTGTCAGTACATTCAAAAGGAACTGTTTATAATTTACAACTTAAAATGACACCCACACTGCTGCCACAGTGTAACTTAGTTTAACACAGTTAACCGAAGCCGTCAGTCACTGAGATGTGCGTGTCAGTGCCTTGTGATGGCTCATAAGAGGCTCAATTACTCCCTTGGTTTCCGCCCCCAAACTGTCAAAAGGTTTGAGTTGAATTTGACAATCAGAATTCAGAATTCAACTTTGAGTGTGTTCCCTGCGACAGCATGTATAGCCAAAGCTCTCAATAAGCAGAAATTCTTATGGGTGTTGTGGCTGCTTTGTTCCCTTGCCTGTTAAGCTTCACAAACATTTGTTAAATTTGTGTGTGCATACTTATATTGTTGGAGTGGCAGTAAATACCTGCATACAGGAGTGTAACCTCTCAGCTACTATAGCCTCACCGACTCATGAGTTCCCCTCAGCACACAGAAGAGGCAGAGACTAGTTCGTGCCATCACCAAACGTCTATTCAGATCTGCCAAACACACTCTGTGCAATGACACTTACCCGGTGGGTAAAGTCCACTCAACTTCACTACAATAACACAGGAACACAGACTTCTGTCCGCTGTGATTCCTTTGTCTCAAACGCCAAGTTCCAGCATCCAACTGCAGAATAAGTAAGATACTAATCAGTTACCATTTGTAACTGCATCAACTTACTGGGCAATACTCCACCTGCAGTCTCTAAACCACACTCCACTGCTACATGGAGCTACTATTTTTCTCCTGAGCTTGTTTTTAGGAGGCTTGTATAGTGCCATACATATTCCTGGCAATCAACTGGCAATTGGTCATAAAAGGAAAAGTGAGTGTTCCCCAATTAGCTGCTGGCAGTTGATGTGAAATTGGCTACAAAAGCCCAAGTCACAAAAACCTTGAGACCAGTCAGTAACTCCTTGGAAACCATCAGTCGCTAGGGAAAAATGAGTGATCCCTGACTGGTTAGTGACTGGTAGATGGATATTGCTGTTGCAAGGTGAAATTGGTTGCAAACTGGTTTGTGATGGTGGATTCAAAACCTCCTTACAATTCCTTTGGTTGCTAGCAGATCCTTATTGTTGCCTGTAATTTGCACTGAAGGTCCTGCATTGTCTGCAAACACTCACCAACTGCTTGCTAAGAAAAAGTGAAACTGTGAAGAGTGCAGTACAAACTGGAAATGAACATCAGTAAGCTTCAAAGTAAAAGTTGTGCCTTTTGAAATGTGTTGGTTTCAGCAGTAAGGCATACATTTTACTTTGGAGGTCAATGTGCTCCATTTCTGATTTGGATTATACGAGTGTTTGCAGGCATGTTGGCTTCTTTCATGCAAACGAATGTTTGCAGGCAACCAACACAATCACAAGGATGTTTCCTTTTGGATTTCACACAGCACCAGTTAGCAATCTCCAGCAACCACTTGCCAACCAGTCAGGTAGTACAGATTTGACCGAAGACCAGCTAAAACAGGTGGCCAAAGGGTTGCTTACAGGCCTGTGTGACTGAGGACTAAGAGATATGCTTATATAATCATCCATACTCATTTTAGCCTTGCGTAAGTGAGGGCTACATCACCTCCAGAGTAAAATATCTAGCCCTTTAAATGCTTGACATTCTATCTCTCACTTTGTTCCTTTTGTCCGTCTCATATTTTGGATCCAACACGTCTTTTCCCAAAACCTTTATCAAAACCTGTTTGTTTTACTCTTGGATTAAGAAAACCAGTCTATGAGTGACCTTTCTGACATAAAGGAGTGTGTAGTAGGGATGTGGTTTGGAAGAGATGGATGTGGGACATCCATTAATCAACTCTCTCTTTTATGCAGTAGCATGCTGGAACTTGGAGACAATGACAATCTAGAGCTTCTTAGTGAAAACCTTAAGCAAAACAATTCCCTACACCACTGACATACTTCAATAGCCCAGAGAATATTATTGCTTGGTGCCAATGAAAGGAAGTTGTGAATGCTATTACCCAGGACAACATCAGATACTCATCTATCTTAGAACATGAACGGAAGACCCACAAAAACATGTTTCAGCATTTTAAAACTGGCAAGAGAGAAATATCCAGTTACGTGATCAGTGGTTTACTCTATTTTCTTGAATGAATTCAAGCCATACTTATATACTTACTCAGGTAACTGCCCCACAGTTCTGCTTTCTGCTGTCTTTTGTTTGACATAAAGATGAGAAGACTTAAAAATGCCTTCCTTAAGTTTATTAAGGGCAAGATTTTATGAGCACATAACTCCACTCTTTTCTGCAACCACTTGCCTGACACTCAGGAACAAGCAGAAGAAAACATTTTTGCTTCTTGGTAGTAAAAAGGCAGCTTTTTTTATGTTACACAATCTCTTTGGATGCTGAATTTATCAGCTCTCTCTCCATAAACAATCAGACTACTCCCATCCTTGCTTGTTATTCCTTCCATCAATCATTAAGAACCAGAGAGGGATTTGTGAATTTCATTAGGCTACAGCGCAGTCAGTGATTAAACAAATGATGGAGCATGTGACTCGATGAATGACATGGGTAAGAAATAAACGAATGAGTGAGACAAAGGAAACAATCTGCATGAGCAAACAGAGGGAGGAGAGAAAAGATCAAGGTTAGGATTAAGAACAGACTCTCGAGGAGGATTAGCAATTAAGTGCATACACACACACACACACACACACACACACACACACACACACACACACACTTGTACTTCTCTGCTTGTGAGGACCCACTCTGTCCTTGGACGGACATTCATTTCTTAACACATAAATCCTTAACTACAAGCCGAATACAGTTCTGACCCATTTCCCCTGAACCTGAGCCCTTTGATGAAGTGAGGATCCAAGAAAATCTGTCCACTTTTCATATTTATTTTCAAAAGAATGTCTCTACTTTCCCTCAAGGTTACCAAAAATGCCCTTGAGTTTAAAATACCAAAGATATAGCTTTCAAAACTGCTTCTAAAAAAGACCCATAGTTTAAAAAAAGGTATTTTTCAGATTTCCAAAACAGCTGTTGTTCAAGAACATCCCCACCTTGGAGAAATGTTATTTAATATTGAAATGTGACCTTAAAAGTCCAAAAATGCCCTTTAATTTCTAAATGTGGCCATTTAATAATAAAGCCTTTTTCCTATTTTGTAGGATAGAGGTGCTTGAAGAATGAAATTGTCCCATGGAGTTGTATCACACATTAGCTGTTGTTTAATCAGGACAATGTATGAATAGTGGAGGTACTAGTCTGGTGGATTTGCCTCTAGCTCCTCGGCATAATGAGTAGTTGCTCTTGCATGATTTACCTTGACCAAACGGCACAGAGTAATTCCACTAGTGAGAATGTGCCTTTGATAATGTCTGAGGTGCAAGTGTGAAAACGACTCGCGAATGTCATTCTTAAACCATAATCTGGTCCTCACAAAGAGAGAAATACAAGAGTACTCATGGCTAAATTATACATGTCTAATTTCCTGAAGTTTGAGCGTTAATTCAATCTTCCATGCATGTTTAGCTTTGAGCTGCACTGAAGAACCCCCCTCACCGGTTTGGAGGGGTTGTCCCCCCCGCCTCCCTCCTGGGTGTCTCGGGGGAGGTGTGTGCGTGAGGAATGGGAGCTACTTTCTTTCCTGACGTGTCCTGACTCAGCTATGTCCACCCCGCTGTCCTCACTGAGGGTTTGGCCACTGTCTGACAGCTGAGACAGGGTGCCACCTGAGGGGAAGCAGGCACACATTAAGTCAGGGAATCTAAACATAGCATGCATTTTTTTGACCTCTAAACCATTAAAATTCAAAGTGTGTATATAGCTCACTGAAGTAGAACATGGTATCAAATAAAGGGAAGTTTTTTTAGGTAAAGATGTTATTAAGCAAAAAAACTATTTTTTGATGTCTTTTGGAAAATCATCTTATTTGATGCCAAATTAAAAGCTTGTTTAGATTAGTGATGTTTGCATACAGTATGAGTAATTTCCAATCTTCTGGGTATTTGCTCAATTAAGCTCATTAAGCCCAAGCAAACACATATTTAGAAAGATTATACACCGAACATTTTTCACCCTCCTTTATATCTGACACTGCATATTTAATAATAATTAGCAAATCTGAGAATTTGAACAGTATCAGTAAATGTGTTCAAACTTCAGCACGTTTAATTCTGTCAATTCTGTATCCAAAGCACAGTTTCATAACCTGCTGACCAGGATCCCACTGACCGAAAGGATTACAATTGCAGCAAACTGCCCATGTGAATGATGCATCAGTCGTTTAATTCATAGATGTTAGATTAGATCACACAGGGTTAGAAAATCCCAAGACATTAAATATTGTCCCTAAATGCAAAGCACAATCTTTTAATTTGAGTTTGTCTGTAGTGCTTAAATTATCAGCTCCAAGTATTGGAACCGATTAATTCGTGCAAATAATTTTTCATTTTATTTTGGAATATTTTATAGATAAATACCCAGTCACTTAAATTGAATTGTTAACAGATTAATTTTAAAACAAATCTGTAACCATATGTATCAAATTCTTTTAAAAACAAACAAACTTCATCCTCGATTTATTTCATTGTTTGGCTCATAGACTGTATATAAAAGACGGCTCTACCTTTCAGGTCTGAAAACTGAGAGGCTTTAAACCTGCATTCTCCCTAATGGTCAGCAGGGGGTAACTGCTTTGGATGCGTTTCCCTGTGACCTGAGTAAACACTTTTTCAATGAAGGTATAGTCTCAAATGCCAGTTTAAATTCAGACTAAAGACGAAATGTTTATTTTAGTAAATTACGGTCTTCAACCACAAAGCTAAATATGACTGGGTAAAACAAATGATATCAAACCCCTCAGCTAGAAAAAAATTCTTCCTCATATTAAAAGGCAAAGTAAAAACTTTTGAAAAGCTTTGAGGATCATTTTTAGATTTGCATCTAACATAAGGTCAGTTTAGAATTTGTTTTTTTACTCTTCATACTCTTCACATGTACCTTTGTTTTATTTTCTTTTTGTTTTTAATGGTATCAAAAAGGCTAAGATTAAGGTAAAAAAAAAAGAAGCGTGCATTGGTTTCTCATTCGGATCTATCTCTCAAAAACACCATAATGGAGACAGTGAAACACTTGACTTTAAAATAGGACCAAACGTAAAGGTCACTTGGGCTGTTACCCATCTTTTCTATACAGCGCACGATTTTCAACATATCAGATCTGTAGCTCTGTATTTCATACCTCGAGCTTGGGGAAGTGGCCGCACCTCATTGACATCAGGTTCTGCGTTGGGCCTGTGAACCTCCACTGTAACAAACTGCTGTTTAGACCCAGGAGAGGAGGTGGGGGAGGATTTGGTCTTGGACGCTGGCTTAAGGGACAGAGAAGGGGGCGGAGGAGGGGCAGGGAGTGGAGGAGGAGGCGGAGGTGAAGGGGACGGGGCAGCGGGTTTAGTGCCTCTGCTGGGCGACTGCACCCTGGGGAAAGGGCCAATGTTGTGCTGAGTGACTGTGGACAACTGAGCGGATGTTGTTTTCTGTTTCTTGGCCAATGCAGAGGGCTCTCTCTTTCTGATAGCTGCGTATTCTTGAGACGGGTCCCTCTGGCGTTCTCGTTTGTGGTGTAAAGAGGGTGAGGCAGGAGCGTGTCCTGGCTCGTTGCCGTGGTTCTTAGAGGCTGTGGCTGTAAAGTACAAGCCTGAGTGTGAGGATTCGGAAGAGGGGCACTTGTTGAGCGGATCTCTTCTACTTGGGCCCCTCTGCACCCCTGGTGGGGGCGGAGGCTTGAAGGAGGGAGGGGACTCGGCTGTGGCGGACTGAACATCATCCTGAAGTGAGAGGATATATTCATCATCATTGATTAGGGGTGTAACAAAATATTGTAGCATAATGTGCTGTGATTAAAAATGTAACCATGTGATTGATGGAGCTGAAACTCGCAAATCAGATCAGTTCTGCGTCTGGAAAGGTTCAACTTTTGTCTGTAGTCATTAAACACCAGAGGATGCAGCGACACTGTCAAATGGGTCGTGCGCCAATATTTTGAAATTAGTTTTTTAGACAATTTGACAGAAGAATTTTTATATGATCTGTTTATGTGTAAGTCTATAATATGCAGGGTCGGTCAGTGTACCTATATTTAGATTTATGGTGATATTATATGTAATTTTGTTTTTCTTTGTCAGGAGTTTGAGACTGCTGAAATGGACTTTCTTTTTCTGCTTATTGAAAAAAATTCACTACACACCCGAATGATTGGAAGGTCCCTTTAAGAAAAACAAACCAAAAACCTTTGTTGAACCAACTATGCATAACTCCTGCACAGTGTCTTGCAGACTGCCGAAATATTTATTGGATTATCATATTTTGGGCTTTTTTCAGTGTTGTTAAAATGTAATTTTCCCTCTCCCCCCTGGAGGAAATTGGTAAAGCTTTTGGTAAATTAGATTAAATTTTCAATCCATATTTATTCTGATAAGTTGCTTGGGAAACTCACAAACTGTGAGAACAAAGTTATAATAGCAGTTAAACAAGATGTATCCAAAATTATTATCCTTCCTTATATTTTTTTTTCACCTTAAAAACACGGCCAGACGATGAGGTTAGCATATGTAGAAATAAACCCAGTGGCACAAGGCTGCATGCTTTAGTCCTAAAAGCTCAGTTTCCAATTACTTTTTCCCCCCAACATAGTTTTTTAATGGCTTTAATGTATACAGTTTCAGTGAAACTAATGAGCATTTTCAATTTTGCTAAACTGTTATAATTCTCATCACTTTTGCAACCTGCTTTTATGATTTGAAAGCAGTTAACGACAACCACACATTGATTTCTAAGCACCTATAATTTTACTCATGTATCCTTCATTCTGATATGTTAGTAACACTCAGTGCATACATCAAAGTACAAATTTTAGTGTGAAAAAAAAAGAAAAATATATTTTTTTGTAGTTTTAAAGATTGTTTTTGAATGCTCTCCTTTGATTCTTGGGCAATGCTGAGAGTTCTCTCGCCAGGGACAGGAACGGGTGCTCACAAGTACTGTGTCCTGTTTGCAGAAACCAGGTGAGGGGCAACCAATCAGAGAAAGGTGCATTTAAACCAAGAGTAAACTTAAAGGGGCAGGATCTACACACTGTACTTCAGACAGTAGATTTTTGTTTAACTGCTTCTAGTGGAGTCCATCACTGAACAGAACATAATAGGTCCCCTTTAAGATGAGTTCATATTGTTTTCTTGTCATTCACGCCATTTTTTTTCACTCACTCCCTTGCATTCACATATTAGACACACAATCAACAACTCCCACCAGCTTCACCACCAATTCTTGTTGAATTGAAGTCATTTAACTTGGTGGTTTGATGCTGCTGGGATCCTGGGTTTACAGGCAAGAGTGCTCAAACAAAAACTCAACAGTGGAATGAACAACACTGTGTGACACGAGTGCTGTGCCAGCATGTGGAGCGAGACATAAAATGAGTGTAAAAAAATGGTTTAAAAAAACAAAAGGTATGATTTGAGCAGCAGGTAGCCTTGGGTGATAGCAGGCTGAAAGCTTTCTCCTTAACCTCACTCTTTTATCCTTCTGCAGACAATAAACAAACGAGCCCCCTGATATGTCTATAACTTTGGAAACTGGGGTTGCCATGGTATCTTTTTTAACACAATAGCGCAACAACATGGCTAGCTCAGGTAGGGAGCGAATTGGACAAATGGCACAAAGTGCTGAGTCTAATCTCTTCTTTCTACACTACAACAAAAAAGGACAGAGTGTGCACAGGCTCTTACTTTTACAAAGCTCTACCTCTGTTTCTTTTTGTTTTCGTGAAGTGCAAACACTTATCATCAGTATAAAATTCAAACCCTGCAGGTCACCATGTCTAAAGCATCTCTATCCAGCCTCCACACACAAACACACATCTTTTTCTACCTGTTTTTCTCCCACACCTACTCACTGCTCCCTTGTGCAGTATCCATCTTTATCAGGCTAAAGCAGGGGCTATGCCTGCCTGTCTGCCAAGCTCACCAGAGAGATGTCGGTCAGCAGCATGTTCAGGCTCTCTGGGGGATCCTCCTCATTACTCTCCACAACGCTGTCATTCTGGGAAAAGCAGGACAGAAGCAGAGGAAGAGGATCGGAAGATGGAAAGGTGAAAGAGAAAGAATGGGATGGTGAAAACGGAGACCAAAGACAGAAACAAGGGGTGTTTGAGTTTGATTCAAGTGAAAGTGAGAAAGCTTCTGAACAGATGTTAAACACAGATGTCTATTTATCCCAAAACAAAGCCGAACTGGGTTTGGCGAATGTTCCTCATCTCCTAGAAAAGGGAAAGACGTCATTTCTGTTCGCATTTTCTTGCCAGTCTCAGAGGATGGCAAGCAAATAGGACACGCACATACACAACCACACTCACTGCATAATGTCTTCTTTCATAAGCAAAACACACATGCTGCGAAATCGATAAAGAACCATCAGCTCAGTTCAAAGCAGGATTTGCAGGCTCAGTCCCACTGGCGTGGTAGAGAGGAGGTAATTTGCAGAAGATCTGTGAGCGATTCCAGAGCAGAGGAACTGAGTTTAGAGAATTGCTGCCCTTCATTTAACTCTGACACTAAACCAAAACAAAAGCCCCATCAATTTGGCTTAATTACCCCTCCTTGCCGCATGTGGAGCACTTACGGCCAATTTATTTATCATAAGAGTCAATCGACTTTCTACGCGGAGAGATGCAATTTTACACTGTAAGCAGTCAGAGCCTGCTGCATCCGTATGTACAGTTTGTATGATTATGCTTAGCCACAGTTACAATGCACAGCAGAAACATTACAGTAGGTACAAATGCAGGAAATACTGGGATGTTTGTCGCCTGGGAAGACTGCTGATTCTCCAGTTTTAAAACCTAAGCAGTTATGCAAGTTATACCATTCGTGCTGGTGTAATGTCTGCAACCCACTGCTTTATATGTTGATATTCCTGATCATCTCTTCCCTCTTGACAAACTGCGAGCCAATATTGGTACTACATGCAATCTCAGTCTTAAAATCTTGCATTTTCATTACATTACACTGAAAGGCTACACACCTGATCAATAGGGATGTAATGGTCAATGTCATAATACTGTGATAGCAAAAGTATCAATGGTGTTGAGAAATGTGACACTATAAAACAATATGTTTAACAGGCAAAAGACTAGTAGTCTGAATTCAGCCTAAGTGAAGTAAGGCAAAAGAAAGTGAGATCTACAGAAACCTAATGAATCCTTCCATCATCCTGCTGCACTCCTGCAGAACAGTGAAAATGGCAGATGCTGGTGTTTTGAGGGCACGGATGTAGGAGAGAGATGGTTATGGAACTGTCTGCAGCCGACATCGCAGATGCTCATGACATCAAGACTGTGTATCAGCTTTTATAAAGTCTCTCATGCACACATGATATAATGGAGCATTGCACAGTGCGATGAGGACTCAAAGACCAACACGTAAGTAATGTTGTACTGAAAGACTTTGCAGAGTGATACCAAGGAGTTTGTAAGAGACAAACCTGGTCCTGTTTTAATTGTTCATTGTCCAGGTGTACAGCCAGTAGGTCGTTTTACTTTTACTGGAGGTTGTTGTTTCAAATTGACTTGACTTCTTTGTTTCTTATGCTTGCCATCTTTCATAACATGAATGATATTATATGGAAGGTGGTACTAGCTAGCCAAATCTCTTAAAGGAATGTAAAGACACAGCACCTTGTCCAGTGGTGTGTCTGAAACCTGCTATCTAGCAACATCACACACTAATTTTGTTTTGTCATGATCACAGGTGTATACAGGTCAGTAGTAGGAAATACTTTTAGTGCCTGGTGTAGCTCACTGTCCTCATAAGTGTCAACCTGATGGAACAGAGAGAAAAACAGGAAAAGCCATGCTGGACTTCTTCTTGTCTAGCCTCATCATAAGGCCTCACTCACACTAGAGTGGAAAAAAGAGAAGAACCTCAGTGTTGCCAGGAAAACCCTGTGGTTGGTGAGTGATTGCACTGAATGTTTTAGCTGTCTCAGACTGATTACATGTACAGTTGTGGCCAAAAGTTTTGACAATTACATAAATATTGGAAATTGGAAAAGTTGCTGCTTAAGTTTGTATAATAGCAATTTGCATATACTCCAGAATGTTATGACGAGTGATCAGATGAATTGCATAATCCTTCTTTGCCATGAAAATTAACTTAATCCCATTGCTGTCATCAAAGGACCTGCTGAGATCATTTCAGTAATCGTCTTGTTAACTCAGATGAGAATTTTGACGAGCACAAGGCTGGAGATCATTATGTCAGGCTGATTGGGTTAGAATAGCACACCTGACATGTTAAAAGGAGGGTGATGCTTGAAATCATTGTTCTTCCACTGTTAACCATGGTGACCTGCAAAGAAACGCGTGCAGCCATTATTGCGTTGCATAAAAATGGCTTTACAGGCAAGGATATCGTGGCTACTAAGATTGCACCTAAATCAACAATTTATAGGATCATCAAGAACTTCAAGGAAAGAGGTTCAATTTTTGTTAAGAAGGCTTCAGGGCGTCTAAAAAATTCCAGCAAGCGCCAGGATCGTCTCCTAAAGAGGATTCAGCTGCGGGATCGGAGTGCCACAAGTGCAGAGCTTGCTCGGCAATGGCAGCAGGCAGGTGTGATCGAAGACTGTTGGAAGATGGCCTGGTGTCAAGAAGGGCAGCAAAGAAGCCACTTCTCTCCAAAAAAACCATCAGGGACAGATTGATCCTCTGCAGAAAGTATGGTGAATGGACTGCTGAGGACTGGGGCAAAGTCATATTCTCCGATGAAGCCTCTTTCCGATTGTTTGGGGCATCTGGAAAAAGGCTTGTCTGGAGAAGAAAAGGTGAGCGTGACCATCAGTCGTGTGTCATGCCAACAGTAAAGCATCCTGAGACCGTTCACGTGTGGGGTTGCTTCTCATCCAAGGGAGTGGGCTCACTCACAATTTTGCCCAAAAACACAGCCATGAATAAAGAATGGTACCAAAACACCCTCCAACAGCAACTTCTTCCAACAATCCAACAACAGTTTGGTGAAGAACAATGCATTTTCCCGCACGATGGAGCACCGCGCCATAAGGCAAAAGTGATAACTAAGTGGCTCGGGGAACAAAACGTTGATATTTTGGGTCCATGGCCTGGAAACTCCCCAGACTTAATCCCATTGAGAACTTGTGGTCAATCCTCGAGAGGTGGGTGGACAAACAAAAACCCACTAATGCTGACAAACTCCAAGAAGTGATTATGGCAGAATGGGTTGCTATCAGTCAGTATTTGGCCCAGAAGCTGATTGAGAGCATGCCCAGTCGAATTGCAGAGGTCCTGAAAAAGAAGGGCCAACACTGCAAATACTGACTCTTTGCATAAATGTTATGTAATTGTCGATAAAAGCCTTTGAAACGTATGAAGTGCTTGTTATTATATTTCACTACATCACAGAAACAACTGAGACAAAGATCTAACAGCAGTTTAGCAGCAAACTTTGTGAAAACTAATATTTGTGTCATTCTCAAAACTTTTGGCCACGACTGTAGTTGCGGTGACCAGCTGGTTGAGGTTGAGGGTGCTGACACACTAAGAGTATATTCATTAACACACAGATGGCTTGGGATCAGATGGTAAATAAAGTTTTGTTTTCTTCTACACTTCAGCTGTTACACGCAAATCCCAAGTTCGTCTGGAGAAAGAGTTTGTGACAAAACAGCTCTATCTAAACCAAATAATAATCCCTGCGCTTCACCTGTGTCTCAGTTCTCAGGTCCACTCACAGACCCCATCAACTTCTAACAGAAGAGTTTCATAAACATACCAATTCTTCTTCAGCCTCCCCTCGTTCATTTGAACTGCCACACTGTTTTCACAGAGAGAAACCTGCACTTATACTATATTGCTTTCTGATTATGTGTCCTTATTTTTGAGCCCCCTAATTGCACTGCTCTCGGTAGAATGTTGGTCATTAATGAAATAAACTAACTCTTTCCTTTTGTTTATAAATTTATAATTTATAAATCTAACCCATGGATTCAGCCCAGTCTTTGGCTGAGAGAGTCCACCTGATGTGTGGATTCTGTGCAGCCCCATTAGAGATTTATCACAGATAATCAAAGTATTGTGGAATACAGATTGCATGTAAGTGCCAACTTAACCTTGTTCAATCGAAAACTGAAAGACTGGAGTGTTTTCTTCTGACTTCCCAAACTGAAGAAATGACTTGAAAAGCAGCTTCCAGATGAACAGAATCAGCTTTCTGGCCGTGGTCTCCAACCATTGTTTTCCTTAGTGTGACTGTAGCCTACGGCAGCATGTTTTTTTTTCTATTAGGAATTTACAACATCCTGTATAATGTGTAACAATGATCAACTGTGCACAGCACCTATTTTCATTCCCAGCCAGATGATGCCCCTACATTGTTCAGCTCTTACCATAATCAAGCTTTTATTGTGTAGCCTAAATCTAGCATGATGTTCTATCTTCAAAAGGAAACATAATACAGTCTGGTCCTGTCCATCCACAAATCCATTTTTTTGCAACTTATTCAGGTCCAAGTTGGTGGAGCAAGACTCTAAGCAGACATACCAGGACCCCATCTCTCCCCAGCCAGCTTCCTAAGCTCTAATGTGTGAATAGGAGGCAGGATGTCCTGCTTGTATCCACAAACCAATGGTAATATTTTAATGTTTAAAATGTAAATAATGTTTAGTTAGAGTGTTCAGACTAGGTCCACGAGGTTCACGTGAGGGTAAGGGTGGGGGTTTGGCAGTTAGTTGTAGGGTAGAAGTTAAGAAGTCAATGAGTATCCACACTATTATAAAAACATGTGAGCATCAGAGGGTGTGCATTTGTATTCACTTGGGTATACCATGCTTTGACTCTAGTTCAGAAATCTACTGTTTTTATTCTCCCAAACCCACCCAGTCACCCATGGGCCCAAAACAGCACCACAAGACACACACATAGATGCAAGGTAAGAATGCAGACCACCACGCACACACCCAGTATCTGTCACACATGTAAATGTTGCTTCTCAGAGGGGAAAGTATAAAGGCAGGCAAAACCCATCCTGGGCATCTGAATGAGAAGGACTGTTTGGTGAATAAATCTGCAGACAGTCGACAGCTTATCTCCGCTGTCAGCTTAGAAACTGTGTGTATGTGTGTGCAGGTTTGCGTGTTCGTGCGTGCAACCACTTATCTTTATCCAGCCAAAGACCAAGATGCTGACACACTCACTACATGCTTACATATTTGTGTTTGAGTTGCTGGCATCTGTAGTGGGATCTACTGTAAATTGAACTGTGCAAAAAGCTTCCTGGTAAACTAGAGCTGTGATTAAAATTATGCAGACAGGCTCATTGTCCCTTATCACAAGTACATTGTGATCAATAACAAGGATAAAATCAAGGAATCTGGTATATTCCATTGCAGGGTGTCTCAGAATGGCTAAATCCAAAGTTTTAGTCTTTGCCCGAGAAAAGCAGCCTTTAACTACTTGGCAGGAACAGCAATTTCCCATGTGGAGCGGCTGCAGTATACTATAGAAAATATTAGGCTCATTAGGTTAGTGTCATATAATAAATGCAATGTAATGACCATTGTCATTGTTGCCTTTTGGTAATAACACTGCAGAGAAAAATGAGGGGATGTAATATTTGCTGAAAATTCTTAATAGAATTCCTTCAGAGGAAATAGACCTGGTGATAGTTTGTTGAACTTTTGTCTTAGTGACAGGAATCTCATTGAGACTGAAGCTGAGGGCAAAACAGCAACCGCCATTGGGTGGAAAACGAAGCCAGTGAGGACATGACAAAAACTATAGGAACTGACTCACATTTAAAGCCTCAAGTGGCAATTAGAGGAACTAAAAACTGTTAAAAAGAGTTATAAATATTCTGATTGTGAAGTTTATGGTTAATGCTAAGCACCATTACAGTCAAGCTCACTTTGAGTGACAAGTACGTGCATACGCAGGAAGATGTAGATTGGTGTAGCCACTGTGGGGTCACCCACCTGCACTTTAGTTTTGTGAGTTAGTGTTTCTGACTTTCTGAAACCAAAACTGAACATAATTAGACAAGCATGTGATATTATAAACAGTATAAAAGTTGAATGGAGCCTCTGATTCTGAAAAGTAAAGTCAGCTATGACTGGCAAGTCATTAGCCAATAAACTCCAAAACAGGATTCTGAAACCAGTAGGTGACATCATGGCAGCTACGGCCATAATTTATACTGTCTGTGATTTTATTAATGCTACAAAGTTTGGCTGTCAGGCAATTCTTTGAAAAATACTTCAAAGGCACCGAAACCCACAAAAACAGTCAAGATGTCCAGTGAGACCTAGCAGCCAGCAATCAGGTACAGCGACCTGTGTGGGGACATGTGTGACACAGTCACTGTTTCATCCCCAGTGACTTCGCTCATTGGCGAAGTACATGTGATCAACACTAACATATACATTCAGAATCTTAACAACTGCCACATTTTACAAAATGAAATTTATGAACTTTAAACTGGTGGTTGGTCTTGTGATTGTAGTTATGGCAACCAACTGGTCCCCCAAAGGCTGAGTATGCAACACCATCAGCCTCTGGGAAACTATTACTACTACTACTACTTTTCATTGCAAGGCAGTTGCTGCGGTTGCCCAGTGGGAGTCAACCAACCTTCAAAAACATGGTCTGACTAAGTGCAATCGCTCGAGTTACCAAGTACCTATATCGTTTTGCAGTTAAATCAGGATCCTGCAGCAACTATGTCACTACTGGTGGAGCAATTTTTGAATTTATCTTTCAAATCAATGAGACTCTGAAATTAGGTAGTTACCGGTAATGTGAATTTCTGTGTGTGGCAACAGATTTGATGACTTATTGCCATATAGTCATAGATTGCTCTAACTGTAACTGTCAAGATGTTCCTATTCAATTGCAGACTGATAGCAGAGTGACTCCAACTTATTGATATTTTATCTCCATCTTACTAAATGTGCTTTGAACACAGCAACCAGAAGCTTGCTGATAGCTACCAATAAGTTTGGTCATGTTGTGGTGTGAAACATTTGTTTTGCCTATTGTGACTGTAGCATTAGCCAGCTTTAGTTGATAACTTATCACCTGTAACAGTTTACATATGGGACCTTGTGGCTCAATAATGCCAAGAAGTTGATGGCGAAATTGGGACATATCAGCTTAAAAATGTCAGTCGTGGATATCATTTTATATAATATCCAGAGCAGTTGGTGCTTACACCCTTTTGACATTTCTTGTTCAAATTAAGGAAAGAAAGAAAAAGGCAAGAAGGAAGAAAAGCACTGCAAACCATTTAAAAACACCACAAACCAAGGTGAGAGCTGGAACGCATGCATGTCTGTCTGCCTACGGAGGAACTTAACTCGAGTGTGTATTCTGTATGTGTGGGTCTGTGATGGAAAGCATTCATCATTTTCAGCAGTAATTCCTACCTCCATAATATCTATCAGCCACAGCAGCCTCTCCTACAGAGGGAGAGAGGGAGGGAAGGTTTTTAGGGGTGAGATGGAAGTGAGGGGGTTATCAAGGTGGAAGAAAAACGCAGCCTATCAAATATCAGCAAAAAGACTTTGTAATCTCAGAAGGTAGGCAGCGAAACATATCACTGTTCAGCCAACAAAGTCCACACCAGAAGAGTATCTATTCTGCAGTAGAAACTGTAATAATCCATGGAGACATATCACACTACCATCTCTGTCTTTCACACTAAGCCAAGAGAGACAGAGGAGTGAGCAGACGGCCAAACAGGAAAGGAAGCAATTGCAATACAAACAGTCAGACAGCAAGGTGAACTAGGAAAAAAGGAAATACTCCAATCCATCCATCATATTATATGCAGCAGACTAGACTGCTGCTTTGCCCTCAAAGTGTCAGAAATAAATAGTAATAGCAGCAGGTTCAAAATTACTGTAAGTATTTTTTAAGGAAATAAATTAATTTAAATGTTTTAATGTTGTTTTCTATTGTAAACGTTCATCTTAGTTAAGAGTACCCACTAATTAAGTAGAATCACATAATCATTCCACTAGTAAGCACTACTTACCCGTGCAGAGCTGAGGGTGGTGTTGGTCATGAAGCTGGCTGAAGATGATGTCAGAGTGTCTGGATATGACACCATGGACAGGGAGTCTGGCTGCAGGGCTGAGGCGCCAGCTGCCCCCTGTCGAGCTTTAAGGGCCTGAATTTCCCGTCGAAGGACCAGCCCATCAAAACGCTCCAGGTCCTGTGGCGCAACCAGGCCTCGTACTTCAGACAGCAAGGAGAACTGAGGGGAGGAAAGTACAGAGAAGGAGAAACAAGGAGACAGAGTGATTTGACAGACTCTGTTGGGGGACTGATCTTTAATTAGGAGTAAATCCTTTTTTTTTTCTAATGGTAATGCTATCATCTGGAAAATGTTAGAACAACAGTGTCACTGTTCACAGTGAAGTTAGTTTTACATCACCACGGACGAACAAGAGGTCAACTGAGAAAGAAGCCCCTGCTCCACGATCAAAGCCAAGTCCCTTTTTGGAAAAAAACTTGTAGTCAGATAAGACAAAGGTTGAGGTTTTTGGCCACAGTGATAAGAAGTATGCTTAGGGAAGAAAAGGTGAGGCTTTTAAACCTATACTGTTAAACATGCTGTTGGATGCAACTTGCTGAGGAACAATTAACCAAATATTACTGGGGGTGTTTACAAGTTGAAGTAAGTGAACTTATTTATATTGGGCTCTTTAAGATACAAATCATAAGTTACGGTACTTAAAACCAACCAACAAACCAACCAACCACAAAACAAACACCCCCCCCCCCCCCCCCCCCAAAAAAAAAAAAAACCCCAACAAAATCCCCTTACCAAAATAACAAAACCACCAGGATTTCAGAGATAAAAATAAAGATAAAAAACCAAAAGAAAAAATAATATCCAAATCCAGAACAAGTCCGCTGATCTTACAGATTGTAGATTGGAGTGTTTTGAAAGAGTGGAGGCCATGACACTTTAGTCCAGATTTAGGGGTGGATATAGAGCCCACATTAGATGACTTGAGGGTCCCGCTTGAGAGTCATATATGGGTGCAAAAGTTTGCTGATGTGATTCACCATTCAAAGACTTAAAGGTGAACTCCAGAAGCTTGAAAGAATTCTGAATAATGGGAGCAAGTACAGTGAGACTGGCACAGGTGTGAGGTGAGAGTGCTTCGAGGATCTGGTAAGGAGCTTTGCAGCTGCGTTTGATCCAGGGAGGCTTTACTGAACAGGTGAAGACTGAGTTACAATAGTTCTGGTGAGAGAAAATGAAAGCATGGATAGAATGAGCATGAACCTGTAGGTTTTGATGTACTGATATTTCTCATCCACTTCCCCAGTAAATACCACTCTCAGGGAGTAGTGAGTGAACCCAGTCCTCACAATAACTGTAGTATTTAAAAATGAAACACTGACTTTGTGCTCACAGCATCATGCAAAAGTCTTTTATTTATAATTTATGAGAAAATAGGTCCACCAATTTATTTAAATACGCAAAAATATGGAAAACAGAGTTCATACAAATCTAATAAGGCTGAAAGTCAATATTTTATATGACCAACCAATCTCTTAGGCAAGCTTTCTTGTAAATTCTTTTAGTAGTTTTCAGGAATAGTTCTCCAGGCGTCTCGTCAGCAGACACTCACTGTTGCACCTCTCTCCTGACCTCTTATGTACTTATTGATGACAATTTGAGCCAAATATTTCAAATTTGGATCCATTATTCCTGCTGCTGCTAATTTTTAGTCCAGTTTTTTTTGTAATTTGACACATCTCACATTTTCCTCCTGTTTCCTTCCTTAAGAATGGCTTCTTGATGAGGTCACTCTCAAATTATTAGATTTTTGTGACAGGCTGATATTAAAAATTCAAAGATATATTTAAAATTTAAAATTGGTTCTTTGGTAATTGTCTGTTATTTGAAGACAAAACACTGATTAATCTCTTCACTTAGGTGCATTTTTCATCTGTGAACAGTGTGTAAGTGGCTTAACTAAAAACAAACAAACAAAAATACCCCACAAATAAAAGGCTCAGGTAAAAAGATGGGACTGACAATGAGTGAAAAAGCAGTTTACACTGAAAGACCACTTTAAAAATTACAAGGAAAATTTTGATTTCTTGAAAGCAAAATATAAAAAGCAAGGGACAGCTCAAGACTTTTTGCACAGAACTGTACAATACATATAAATTATACATGATAATATTGTAAGTCATGCCACAGTGGTTCTTTTTCTGTGGTTATAGTTATACAGTTACACGGAAAAGGGACAGAACACACAATAAACAAACCCAACGAGTTTTCCTGATATTTTGCTCCTAGACAGTAACAAGTATGTTTTCCTTGATAACACACTCGCTGTATAACTGTGTAGTAAAAATCTGATATTGTAACTAGCCCTAGACTGAACTATTTGAATAATACATTATTTTGATGTAGAGAACCAAAATAAAATTAAACCGTGTATCATCATAACTCTACAGATGCAACCATATACCAGCAGACCATATTTTCTTTCTACTTTAGCTGATCTAGCAGCAACTCTCCTGTCATTAACCTGTAATTGTGTTTACGTTTTTGGTGATGCAATGAATATAAAATAATTAAATTTGCAGCTGAGCAGACTGGTAATGACTGCCGGTCAACAGAGTATTTGTGAGCAAATTGCATTCCCATTTTACTGTCTGAACTGGCAAATATGTAAATGAGAACAACTGTGTTGTGAATATGACTTTGTTAAGGTGCAGTAAGTCATTGCAGAGAGCAGAGAAAGGCCAAACACAATCAGACAGGTGGTCTCCTTCCCTTATTTCCTCCCTTTATCTCCTGCTTCTTTCTCTCTAACCACAAACATAATTTGGTTTGTTTAAACAATGTCAGAAACAAATAAAATGCGCCACTGAGTTTTAGGTTAATTGCTAATAATGAATGGCATTAATCTACGCTCTTAAGTGAGCTGCATCAGCGGCTCTGATAAAAATAGATCCAATGCCTAAGGATAGCAGAGTGGACAAAAGAGCTGGGAATGAGTCACTCCATATGTGCAGTCAGTCGACAACACAGACTGTCTACAATGGCATCAGATCAGCTGCAGTAACCATGGTGAAGCTGGAGCACTATCCAGTCCTGGGCACATTCTCCAGTTAGATGAAAAGTACGTAGTGCCTGAGGTATTTGGCTTCATGTGAAAAACTGTGTCAGATACAGAGAATTATGTTAAAAGATTTCCTGCGTGAAAATGAAATGAGGGATTCTTCAGTGTTAGGTTTACCTGTGAAAAACAACCAACACAGGCTGGTTTTTGAAATTACTGTAAATTGTGTGTGGTTTTTTTTTCATTTGTGGGTTTTTTTGGTACATTTTACACATTATACTGAGAAAACTAAGTGCACTAAGATGGAGCTTCTTTATTTATACATTAGCTTTATTTTGTGGTCACTTTGGCTCATTGAAGTTGAATAAAATCTAGTTTTCTAAATTATTTTTTAAATGAAATTGCTTTTTTGGTGTACTTGCTCGTACAGTATCTCTAAATACATTAATGCCATTTGCACAGGCTTTCTGTCGGCCCATGATACTGCAGTGTACTTAAGAAATTGGAAATAAAATGTCTTTGATTTATCGTGTTTTTTTATAAGGTGAACTTCTGCAGACTATGAGAAAATCACAACACTTTTAAGAGCTGGGGAGGAAGGAAAAATAAAACAAGCATAAATCTCAGAAGAGCTAAGAAAACTTCAATCCCACACAGAGACTTTACAGGAGAACACAGGCAGAAAATGTATTCTCTTTTGATCTTTCTCTTTACTTTGTCAGACTCACACAAGCCTCCTCATAGATTACCTTTGCGTGCGTGTTCAGCAGCTCAAACAGCGCCATGACCAGCTGCTCCACTCCTATGTGTCCGTCCCGGTACTCCTCCACGTAGTAGACCATGGTCTGTCGCTCCGCCTCTGTCAGCAGGTGGCGTGCCTGCTCCTCCAGCATGGCACGGGATTGATTCACTAGACTGGAAAGGGTTACCTGTGAGCCTGCCACACCCTTATAAAAGCCAGACTAGATAAAAGAAAAGAAAAGAGACAAATGATTGACAAAGGCAATCAGGACTTGTATTATTTTATTTTTAAAATTGATTTTGATGTCTTGTTTATTTATTTTGGCGATGGAGTGAAGAAGCAAGCTGAACTGAAGGGGTGAAGAACAGGTCAGGGAGAGGAGTGGTGGTGGAGGCAGTTAAATACAATTAAGAGATGTTTTAGTGAAAGACGAGGCCATGCCTGATGGAGGAGGAAGAGGAGGAGAAGGAGAACATGGGATGAGATGAAGAAAGAAAACCAGAAAGAAGTAGATGTTACAGAAGTAGGAGGCGTGTTCGAGTGGCAGGAAACAGATCAAGGCAGACATAAGATGTCAATCCCATACACACAAAACTATCCATCAAGCCCTTAATTCCTCATATAAATTATCATTCTACTTCCCTTTTCCAGCTGTCCAACTACCATCTATTATCATTCGCGCTTTGTGGTGCCAGCACCACAGCTTGCAGGAGGACAGATACTGTGCTGTTCACACATGTGGGTGGCGTTTACAGCCTTTATATCCATCTCTGTAGTGCCAGCTGGTTTTTCTGTCAATCATAAAAACTCTCTGGCAACTTATAAATGCCAATATCACTTCTTCCGCTCCTTTTCTCTCACTGTCTCTTCCCTTTCTTTTCTCAGTTATCTGCTAGCCTGCATGCAGCTTTTCTTTAATTAACTCCTTAATCAAAGACACAACTTCAAAGTCACAGCTTCAGGGTCTGTGTCTGCCTGTGTTTGTACAGACAGAAGCAGGAGAAGGAAACAGGCTCGGCGCCGCCTTCCCCTCCTCCCTTCCTATTCTCTGCCTTCACCTCATCCTCAACTCTTTTTAGCACTTGACCGTGTGTATCATCGGCTGTAGCTGTTGCAGTGTCCCAATCTCAGCAGAGCCAACAACTGTTTAATGCCCAAGGTGAACTGTGGCACTACCACACCCGAATCTTAATCGCTGCAATGCTTACCGCGAGAATTTCTATGTCCCAGTTATTTACCTCAAGGGCACAGTGGATTGAACTGAAGAGGCCACAGAAGGCATGTTAGTCTGTCTCTTGCTGTCATATTAGAGGGCAGATTGGCACTTGAGGGAACTAATGAAATCGGTCATCAGTCTACTGGAGTGGAACACCGGCAGACTCGTGCTAATAACTTCTGCTGGAAAATGTGAGGATGGAGAGAGGCCGCTTTTACTGTAAAGCTGTGGTTTTACAGTTAATGGACATCCGGAAAAGGCCAGCCTGTTCCCTGGACCTGGTCCATCTCTGAGGTCACTCATTGGCAGGGTTTGTTAAATGCCAGATAAACGGATTGGCAATTTTATCAGAGTGACAGACAACAACGGCTAGGACCACAGCCGACATCCAGTCGATAAAGAGCAAATCAGATAAAGTCAGTTCAAAAACTTGCCCATTTAAATGTCACAACCCTTATCTTTGCCAGAACTTGAGTCTGATTTAAAATAAGGAGGAAAACTTGAGAGGCAAAAGATATGAGAAGATGCGTCTCGTTGAGTCAGTCTCTGCTCGTGCCAGGGTCACAATAATGTAGTGTACAGCAGAGTATTATTCCACTACATCTAGTAGACAAGTAGATGCTGAAAACAATGAGCAAAATGTGTATGACAGCTCCACATGGTTGTCACACTCCATTCTGTACCAGTCTAAAATCTGGGTGGGGAATTAAGCAGTAGAACAATCTCAGCTATTAAAAATTATTCTTACAGTTTTCTTTAAAAGTGGTTATATGCTGTTTTCTGGAGCTGAACCAATATCGGCTTAAAGTGACCAGTCACACACATACTGGTATCGGCGTATATTTATTATCTGATAGAAGAACATAATTAAAAATAATAATTTAAGCATTAAAATAACAACTGAAAATCCCAAAGAATGTGCGAAATACACTACTGATTTATAAGCTAAGTGTTAGGTTCATCGCCAGACATAACTGCTGAAAACTACACAGACTGTATATCAGAGATGAAGGTAGTCATCATGACACGAGCCGATGGTTAATGAAATCCTGTTTCAAGGAATTTAACTGTTGCTAGCTTAGTCTTTCGAAATCAAATGTGATGTGGAAAGGATGAATCTGAGAAACCAAGGGACCCTCATGTTTCAGCGACTTGCCAATCAAAAGGTGGTTCGGCTCTGAAGAATATCTCGTTTTGCTCTTCTGTTTTACTCTAAAACTGACCTTTATTTATGAGCATCATGTAAATAAGATGAGGCACTAGCGATTAAGATCATTAGCTCCACAATTTCTCTACAACTCGATTTGTTTTTGCAATCAGAGGAGGCTATCAAAAAGAATGAGTTCATTTTTCATTTCCTGGAAATCATACCTATTTTTTATACACAGCCCAGATACATATTTTTTCTATATCTTTAAATTACCACTCAGACTGTGTATGTGGTTAAAAGTGGGAGTGGCTATGGTTATGACTAGTTTAGAAAAAAAAATCTAAACGGGCCAAAACAGCTACACAGACTAAAACCCTGTGGAGGAGGTTGTCACATTTGTGTTTCAGTTACTGGGTAATATTCTTTGATGATTGTTATTCCTGGTTTTGGTTATCTTTCATTTATGCTCAGTGATCTTAGTTCTTCCTTCCTGTGGATTCTTCTTAGCCTGTGTTTAGTCTCTGTCCCCATGTTTTCTCTGTACCTGTCCTGGTCCCACGCCTCATGTCTAGTGACCCTTGTCTCTATGTTCCCTCTGACTCCGACTCAGTCATGTCTCAGTGTGAAGCCCATGTCTCTGAGTCTGTGTCTTTGCGTATGTGTCATGTTTCTTGTTTTGCTTTGATAGTCTCGTGCGGTATGTCAGTGTGTCTAGTTTTGCTTCCCTTTGTCTCGTTATGTCTAATTAATCCCAGCTGTGTTTCCCTCCTGTTTCCCATTCCCTCATTACTCCCTTGTATATTTAAGCCCTGTGTTTTCCTCTGTCTGCTGTTGCGTCATACTCTCACTATACTATGTGTTTCTTCCCTCTGTGTTTCAAGTCAATTCAAGTTTTCAATTCCTGGTTTAGTTTCTAGTTTTGCTTTGTGTTTGGATGTGAAGTTCTCCAGCATTAAAGCTGAGTTTTGAGTTTACTCCTCCGTTTATGAGTCCTGCGTTTTGGGTCCAACATCCTGCCACACAGCACACCATGACAGAGGTGGTCTCAGTCCAGTTTCAAAAGAATTCCAGAGTGATTCTCATGTGGTGAGAATGGGATCTAAGCTTGTCCGGGTCTGAGTTAAACATAGCCATGTATATGTTTTCATTCTAGGATATGGAAGAGCGCGGCAGACATTCTGACTGCTGTAGATGGTAGGCATAAAGTCAATGTAAATTCTTCAATCAAAAACACAGCAGCTTCTCCGTGTATTTATTATTGTAGCTCTCAATAAGTGGACTGATTGTTCTCATGTGGCTTGTAGTGACACATTTTTGCTTATTTCTCTGTGTTACAAGAAACCAAATCACTGGAAAAAGCTGTACATTTTACACACTCATTAAATGATTCAGACCACAGTAAGTATGGTGGGAAATAGTTAGAAATGGATTGAAATCTGTAAACATCTGTTATTACATGACCAGATATTATAATAAATGAGGGCTTGTTCTGTATAGCTGTGCCACACTCCCAACCCCAACAAAGAGATTAAGTAGTCAAAGAAAATCAACAGCATTGTAATATGATTGTGTTTTTAGTTTGTTACAGCAGCTTCCAAAAAATAAAAATAAAACTACTTGTTTAAATATGACAGCTGTGATTGAGATTAACCCTGTGATATTACCTTGACAATGAATTTGTCCATCCACACTGTCTTGAGTTCTAATTTTAATGAGGATGCAGATTCAGTGAAAACAAAGCTATATATTAGTGACCAATGAAATTAATTCATGTTTTTCTTCTTGACTTTTGAGAACAGTATAAAGCTGACAAGAACAATCATAGGCTGCATATTTACAGCTCTTATTATCATGACAACAAGTTCAATCCCCACTAAAAGTGCAGATTTCCACAGTTTCTCACATTCCTGATCTCTGTTTGTGGACAGTTCAGTACCATTTTTCCTCACACAGGTTCATGCACCTTTATAACGAGTCGAGGAAAACAACTGGAGAAAGGCTAGAGGGAAGATTACCATGCTGTAGCTGTAACAGTTGACTGCAAATAATGATGGTACAGATCGGGCCTGACCTTGGAGGGCAGAGCTTAGTATTAAAACCTGACACTGTTTCTTCTGGTGTGTTGAAATATTAGAACCTCAGAAAAACAGAATACAACAGCTTTTCGACTCCATCATTAGCTTCATCTGTCAGAACCTGAATATGTTAACTTTAAAGAGGCATTATGGACCTACATTCGTAGGGTGATTGTGTTTGAATATCCGTTTGAACATCATACTATAATGCTCCACCACCAACAGAAGCAGCCATAAACAAGCGGGTTTAATTGGTGGATTCAGATCTCGTGAGCTGTTTTTATTCTGCACACATCTGAGATGTGAAATCGACCGTCCTCTTAATTCACCTGTGGACTGCAAATCAACTTCATTAATGGGACAGGTGTGGTCGCTTATTACTGCAAAGGTTTCTTTCAACCCAATGGTTCTTAAATAAATATGAACGAGAAAAACTTTAACTTTTTGTCTTTGGGAAAATCTTCCATGTATTGGAAAATAAAAATTAGTAAAGAAATCAATCTGCGACAGATCAGGAGTGTTTGAAATTCTTAGAAGACAGGTTAATTTACAATATGTGGTTATAAAACACGGCGCTTTTTGATTACCTCTGCTCACAATGCATGTCTGCTGCCTGCAAATGCTCACATCTATTAAACATCTGACTCATAGACAGAAACATATATTTCTGTACAGCTGAAATTATTATTATTGGCAGACTTGATTTTGCATTCATATTTGATTGAAGTTTGAGTGAAACTGTTTAATTAAAAATATGCACAAACTTCTGATTTGTTGATTGCTTAAATGGATTTAATGTAGAGGTAGTGTTAAAGCAGATAGATAGGTAAGTAAGATAGTTAAGAATTGAAAGGAAATTAATACCTAGCAATACTGAAAACTGGACTGTTTTCCTAACTTGACATTTGCAAGGCACCTGTATGGGTGTGTCATAAAGTTGCACAGTTGCACTCAAGGAAAAAAAGGTTTCCCTTATAACAGAGTAACACTTATGTTCTAAAAAGCTGAAATGAAATAATAAAATGAAATCAAGTCCTTCGGATTTTGCCAAATCCCACTGAAAATACAAAAAAGTATTTTTTAAAAAAAGGTCAGACCACACCTTGTTGTAAAGCTTATCCAGATGGTGTGCAAGCAAACCCACATCTCCTATCAGAGATTTTAGATTTCATTAGGCTTGCTGTCAATATATTCAGACATATCAGCTGCAATCTTTAGATTGCTAACTCAGATGCATTGGCGAGCTTCAGTGGAGACTAGCGTGCTGACAGACGGGATCCATTGGTTTGGAAATCACACCCTCTCCAAGTTTGTGCCCGATCAAGCACAATCACTGTGATAGTTCCAGTTTACAGCTGACAGAGTTTAAACGTGTGTGTATTGGTAACATTTACGTAAGAACCATTGCAATTTGATTTACCATCAGTCATTGCTTCAGATTTATCTGCTTTGTGTTTGTACTGTTTCTGTACCTATTTATCTTTACACAGACTGATGGTCATCATTCCACACTGTAATCTGATCTGTGGTACTTGGAACACACTGAGCAAAGGTATGCCATTCAAATATCTAATTTGCCTTTCAAATTTCTACTGCTTTTTTCTGTATATTTTGCTTTTTAAGGAATCAGAATTTCTTGCAATTTTTTAAAGTAGTCTTTAAAATTTTGAATTCGATTTTTTTGTTAACGGCAGATCCCATTCCTTCAGTTAAACCTATAAAAAATGCCAAAGATAACAAAGATCCCAAGGCATAAAATGGTATTTTGTACCAGCTAGGTGATTTCTAAAGAGCTATTAGCTGAAAATGTAGGCTATGCTGTTATTTGAGGAAACAGGACAAGTGAAGTACAAGAGAACTATCTATAGCAGATGAACATTATCTAAAAGTCATGTCATAGAAATAGAAAAATAATCCAGCTCCAGATCTGAGAGATAAATCTGGCCCTTCAGCTAATGCATCTACTGTTCACTGAAGCATGATCAGTAAAAGGTCTCAGTGGAAGTGTGGCTGTTAAGAAACACACTTAAGGAAGTGAAAGAGAAACAAAAAAGTCTGAGGTATGCCAAATTACACAAGAACTGGACTGTGAATCAGCACCAACAGGTCAGATGGAGTGATCAATCCAAATTTTAAAATTGTGGTTCAAACCATCGTCCGTATGTACAGAGAGGATCGGGAGAGAGGTAAACAGTGTGTCTACAGCCATCTGTAAAACATGTTGGAGGCTTGATCATGGTTTGTCATTTCAGCCAGTGGTTTTGGGATCTTGTCAAAATTGATGGAATTATGAAGGCTGAAAAGTACCACCAGATTTTGATCCACCAACAGTTCCATGTTTGCGCATGACAATCACCCCAAACACACTGCCAATGCAGTAAAAGCATACCTGGATAGAAAAACACACAGTGGAACACTATCAGTCATGGACTGGCGCTGCTTATTTGCTGTAATGCATTTTGTTGTCTCTCAAACAACATTGACTTGCTTTAGATCAGAGCCCAAATGGGGTCAGAGCAGAATTAATGATTGAGGATTGCTGTGTGACCTATTCTTAATTAATTTGCTTATCGGTCTGGTTTGGCCTTTGGGCTGCAATTACAGGATGAAGGGAGTGAGGAAGGGGGCATGTAGGACAGCTGATGTGACCACTGGGATAAACTGACTCTACAGGCACCAGCCCGAGGATGTGATGAGAGGAGGATACAGGAAATTATAGGATAAACAGAAACCCCTTTGCTTGTTTAAGCAGCAAAATCAGCAGCAGATCACTCTGAGAGAGATTAATATTTATGCCGAGGATGTGTTGCCACAGTGTGAGGTTAGCAGCAGGGGTCGACTCTGACAGTGGCTGCCTAGCTCATGTGGAGGAGCTGCAGAGCTGTGAATTATCACCTTCCTCCGTTCTGCTGAGCCCTAAAGCCCTGCTGTTATACATCTTACCCTCTTAATTCGTCCCCATGCACCCCCTCTTTGTCTTTGTGTGCGTCTCTCCCTCACACACACAAACACACAGACATACACTCTCTCTCATACATATGCAGCATATTTGAGTACAGAGCCTCCACTTTTCCTCAGATATACTGTGCATTAGCTGTTTTTAGGTTATTCTGCACTCATGCATTTGGTTTTATTTCTAACACTGCTTTATTTTCTCTACCTGTGTGCCTACAGAAAGCACCTGGTGTTCTTACAGCCAGCTCAGGGATTTCTAGTGATTCTGTAGAAGCCTGTGCTTTTATATTAAAGCAACTTTAAAGTGATACAGAACAAAATATATTGTGTGAAAACCCAGAAAGTATGTGGATACCTGAACATTGCGAGTGGGGCCCCAGGTGTGGCTGGGGACATCCACAGGAAAAAAACACAACAACAAAACAGACCACAAACCATACAAAGCAGCAAAGAGGCACGCAAAACAAAAAGTCAAAAAACTCCAAAGTACCAAACACAACATACGATGTAATGCAAGAGCTTATTCCCACAGACAATCAGACTCCCGAGGCTTGTACTAAGCAGCAGGATTTCTTCTTCTCTAGGTAACATAAATGTTAACAGGTATGAAATCCTACTGACCAATCAATTCCCCGGGAAATAGCATCGCTATTCCTAGAAGATACTTCTGTGTGCAGATAGTAGGAGGGTGTCAAGTTTTTGTTATTAGTGTCTTTGTGTCGTAGAGCCTTGGATGCACCTATATTGCTCAATTTTTTTTGCCCTGTTGGCAAAACAGATTTTCAACAATTGTATTGTTTTCTAAGCTCCTAAAGCAGAGCATCTATTTGTACTTGCTGAGCTTAGAACAAATTTGCACAAAGACTAAGCCTACATTTGAAATCTGTTGTTGTACTCTCATAGCTTTAACCACCACCGGGGCTACAGCTAAAAGAATTAAAAACTAAAACAGTCTTTTAAACATTTATAAAATGAAATCCTCGATTATAATCCATCACTTCTTCATGCCTTAATGATAGAATTGTGATACTGATGAGCCCATTAACTTGCAATACACAGTAAGCACTTTTGATGGCTTTTTTTGCATGCTTCAAATAGGGTAAGCTTTTTTAATTTAACAGCTCTTTTCCAGTCTTTCTGACTAAAACATTTGAAGCACTCACACATTCATACAGCACCTTTAATACTAAACTACTATACAGTGCTTTTATCTCACACACAGTCACACAGCTGATTTATCTGTGACAGCTCTCTTACTTTCAGTCTGTATGATGTGTTTACATTTCCCTGATATTATGGGTTTTTTTTTGCAAAATCAGCTACTCTGCTGCCAGTACACTTATCCATGCTTATGACCGGTCAGCTTATCCTGATTGCGAATATTAAGGTCAGTAAATACAGATAACAGCACGATACTGAGTATGCCTAAGTTGCTTCGTAGTACAGGGCCCTGAACCCTCTTTAAATATACACAATCATAAACTATAAATACTCACTCCCAGAAGTGTTATGTATGTGAAGTCTGTTTCCTTCTTTATATCTAAGAGAAAAACAATTTCATTCTACCACAGTCTCCTTGCTTTATGGCCCAAGGACAATAAAGTTAACTTTGACTTTAAAGGAAGGAGTTAACAGAACTGAAATTACTTGTTTTAGATAAGGATGAATCCAAATAAGGATTATTTTGAACATCAGTCATGCAAAGCTGCTGCTATAGAGTCCAAGAATAAAAAAATACCCAATTCAGCATTTACAGCCACTGAATGCATTATACACAACAAGATGCATAATCTGTCATCACAATTCTAATACTGCAAAACACTGAACATCTCAAAGAAACAACATATACAAGGTATATATATGTAAATACATTTACTGGGATCTTTGCTTCTGTTTTGGGGGTGGCTGTGGCTCAAGAGAGAGAGCAAATTGTAAGGTCTGTAGTTCAAGCCATGGCTCCTCCAACCTGCACAGTATCCTTGGGCAAGATACTGACCCTGAGTCGTGCCTGAAGCATCTGTTGGAGTTGAGTGGCTGAACATTAGGTTAAAAGTGGTTAGTAGGGCTGGGCCATATTATACCGTTGATGGTAATACCGGTACAATGTTAGGCAACGATAAGAAAATGAAATATCGCGATAGAATATGGGTAAAACGCGCATGCGCAGTGCCTTTGTTTTCATACGCACATTGCCGAAAAAGCATGGCGGCAACGGAGAATGAGAATGGGGAAAGCGGATTGTTGAGTGAAAAGGATGAACCAGAATTGGTTTTTTAAAAATGGTGCAACTTCACTGGTTTTGTGTTTGTCTGTCAGATACACAACAAAGCACATTTTTTTTGTAGAACATGCAAGCGGGCCATCGTTATTGCCGTGCTCCTAAATCTGGGAGTAATCTGGGTCCTAAACTCCGTCCGATTCAGGTCCCAAAGTCAAATGAACACTGCAGCATCACTGAGAGTTAGAAAACGTCTAAATTCTTTCATCTTTAATAAAACGATCAGCATTGCTGCTTTACCAGGTGTAACTATAAAGTTTAACATTCAGGCATCCATGTAAACAGAATTTGTTACATTTAATGGCATTAGAAGTTAGCAGGAAGTTAGCAGAAGTTAGCTTGCTAGTTACCTAAGCATGGGATGGGCTGTAGTTACATCCTAAGGTTTTAAAAACTGAGCTTAAATAAATAATTAGCGGTAATAAAAGCAGAGGGAGGTCAACAGTGATCACTGACTGTTTTAGGAGCTTTTTGAGATCAAATAGAAGAAAATACAAAACATTAAACATGTTAACAACACAAAAGCCATATTAAACGCTACTACTTTAGGCCCGGAAGTAGGATTTGTCGCGTCATCACTGAACAACCGGATAGAGCAGCTGTGATACAATACAGCATTAATGAATCAATGGTACAGAAGTGGAGGAAGCAAGAAGAATGAGTTTAATAAAGTTTGATTTATCTGACTGCTTTGTTTCACTTAATGTGCCTTATAATCCCGTGCACTTTATGGTCCAAAAAATATGTATTTGACTTTTTTATTTGGCACACTGCAGTTTAATGTTGCAAAGCATCTCTTTTTAACTTCAGTGGATATTATTCATGGTTATGCTCAGGATATGTCAGCCCATTTCTACTGGAAATGCCTTTTGGTTAAACTTTCAGCAAGGAATTTGCATTTGTACTGTTAAATGTTTATATAGCTTTAATGCATATAAAAATACAGCTGCTTGTTTAAGTGACAATAAATGGATGGGTTGTTTTTTTTGCGCTAGTGCTGAGGCAAGAAAAAAAAAGCTGTAGTATGAATTACAGATTTTTATTGGTTATTCATCATTTTATCTATGTTGCGATCTAAGAGTGGTTATAAAACTTACATTTTTGGAATCCTCTACAGTAGGGGTGCTGAAATTCAGCCTTGCTTTCAGAGGGGACAAATCCACAATGTTTTTGATGCAGTAGTATTCATTTGCTCACAATCTTATGTGACAAATGGCATATTCAGCGAGGATTATAGAGACCATTTGTAGACCAGTCAAGCTCTTTGGTAATAAACTTATTAAAGAAGGAATGAGCACTCTGAACTTCTGCCTGTGTAACTGTGCACATAACATCATAAAACATCCACAAATCTGTAAATTTAGGAAGCTGATTGCAAAAAGTAGGGACTAGCAGGGGAGGAAAAGCAAACACAAAACTCAAACAAGCAAGGAAATGATATACAGTACAAAAATCCACTGGTACACACAGCTGTGTAAAGGTATGCACATTGAAATGCACACGAACAGAATACTTTGATCTAGAGGATCAAAAGGAACCACGACCATCATGACAACATGTATTTCACCAAGGACAGGCTCTACGACAAGGCTTTCAAATGAATGCACAGTATGTTTCAAACAGCATGATACAAGACCAGTGATATCACACTGCTGACACTTTAATAACAGTATCAGACAGTATTACTATCAAAGCGCTTCAGTGACCATGAGGAGTATATACATCATAAAGGAACGGTATAAACTGCTGGTTTCCAGATACTGACAGCGCCATGTATGAATAGACAACCATCTAAGCATCAGGTTGCTGCTGTATATAAACATATTTATTGCTATGCGGCGGTAAGAGCCCAGAGACTCCCAGGGCTCACTATGCTGTCACTCTATGCATTAGGACGAAATGCCTTCATAATGAATGTATGCCTGTTTTGTTTTCCCTTCCTGGCACGGTGGTGAGTTGTAGCAGCTCACACTGTCGTTTTTATTTATTTATTGTTGTGATAGCTTTAACACCTGTTAAAGTTGATTTTTTAAATTTGTGATTCAAGGAACAGTGAAATGGCTACTTTTTATTTTGCAGGGCTTGTAAAGTCAGGTTTTACAAGTCTATTGGTTTTTCTTTGCACTTTGGCCACCTGAGAACCTTCACCAGCTGATTATTTCCATTCCTCAGAGCGAGGCTTGAGGGGCCACAGAGGAAACGATGGGGTTTTAGCGCTGTTCTATGATCATTATGGGGCATGTGAGGTGTTTGGACAATAATATGGAAGATCTCGCTGACCTGATTAAACCCTAGAATGAGCACTGTGAATGATGTGCTTCATGGACCATTGCAGCATGGCAGTGAGATCACATTCACACGGACAATCTGAGCGGCAAGAGGAAATGTGAAAGGACTGGACCACGTGTGACTGAAAAGTGGTGTAATTCCAAATATGTTACTGTGAATAAATGTTCTTGTGGTCTGAATATTGACCTGATAATTGCTGGTATAGGTCTGTATTACTCGCAGAGGGATTTCATTATTGCTTTTGCTGTTTGGATTTCTCAATCAGGTGACACTGAGGTCATCCAAATGACTGTGGCTGTGGTTAATAAACAGATCCACTTACTGGACATGCAGCTGAACACTTTCTCTAACATCTGTCTAAGCTCTGCTGCCACAGGCACATACACAGAAAACCTGCATTTATTCTTGACTAACGCTACTTATTAAACAATATTAGATTTTGATTTATTGAACTCTTTGCTTTTTTGTATCATACGTATCATTTAGATTTCTTCAAACTGAATATGGTAAATATTATGTTGCAAAGTTGCTCTTTCCATAAATAAATAATGTTGGTTGGCTTGGATAATGCAGGTTTAAGGAACTTATGCACTCGCTTTACATTTCACAGATGATACATCCACCTTTTTTGTACAGTTAATAAATCTAATTTAAGCTACAAACACTTCTATGCACAAGTCTGACAAAGCAAGGCCTCCACTGCGTTCTGTCACTAGGACAATGTAATAACTCCTTGCAGACAAGAACCAAAACTGTGCTGTGTCTAATATTGCACCATGTGTGAATTATATGTTGCCCACTAAGCTGTCATTAAAATAGCACTTTAAAGTCCTTCTGCGGAGAATATGCCCTTTGCAGTCAGATTATAAATATCTCTTTAAAAGGAAAAATTATGACTTGTTGCTCTTTCTAAAGTCCAGGGGTGTAGGGGCATTGTTAATATTAATTGTCTTTGTCAAATGAGCTGAATACTGTCTGATTTTATTACTTGTGCCTACTGCCCTGCTGTGGTTCAGATGAAAATCAAAGGCTCCAAGCAAGAGGGCACTGTTTTAAATTTGTAGCTGAAAGCTTTGGGTTTTGTATTTGTATAAGTCCGTCTTTGCTTCAAAATTACCTTAAAACCATGCCAATTATTACTAATTTTTAATTGAATTAAATTATTATTATATATATATTTTTTTTTACAAATATGGATTGGAACAAGATTAGGCTATATTTGTGAGGAACAGGTTAAAGCAGGTAAAAGTGCAGAAAAATGATTCTCTTTCAAAAAAAAAGTAGGGCTGATATTTAAAATGGAAATAAAAGAAGTGATTTGTAAATCTCATAGACCCATATTTTATTCACAACACAGAGTTAGGACAAGTACAAGTTTACCATCTGTTCTTCTTTTAACAACATCTTGTAAATGACTGGAAACTTATTTTTAATTTCAGGATGCACAAACTGTTTAATGCAGGAAAAGTCTGGAGTGTAGAGTCCGCGCCAGTACAGCATCTGGACTCTTCTACTTTGAAGCCGTACTCTTATAATAGATGTACTTGCAGCTAAGGAAGGCCTTACCGAAATAAAGAACCGACAAGCTTTGCCCCCTGAAGATGGCGGTGTTTCTCATGTTCACATATGGTTTTAACCTGCATTTGTGGACGGCACAGTGAGCTGTGTTACAGACAGCAGCCTCTGGAAGTGTTCTGAGCCCATGCAGTGATTTCCATGACAGAATCACAGCTGTTTTTAATTCAGCGTTGCCTTAAGACCCAAATCACAGGCAACCAATAATGTCACTTGCGTACAGAGATTTCTCCAAATTCTTGGAACCTTCAGATAACATTATGTACTGTAGATGATGAGAGTTTTTTAGTGTTGAGGAACAATTTGTAGATGCAGTGTTAATCCACTGGTGAACCTCTGCTCATCTTTAATTCTGAGAGATTTAGCTTCTTTAAGATGCTCTTTTTACACACAGCTATGTTATTTAATGACCTTAATTATTTGCAAAGTTCCTCCACCCACTTCCTTTTAGCACTACTTCTTTTTTAACTTTTGTTGTCCTGTCTCAACATTTTTGAGACATTTAGCTGACATCAAATTCAAAATGAGGTAATATTTTTCAAGACATATTAAAATGTCTCAGTGTAAATAGTTCACATTTTTCTATGTCCTATTGGGGATAAAATATGGGCTTTTGAAATTTGGAAATCATAGCATTCTGTTTTTATTTACAGTTTACAAAACCTATTTTTTGAAATAGGGTTATACTTATAAGCTTTAAAACCTGTGCTAGTGATTGATGAAGTCTACTGCTATATAAATGTCTGCACATTTGAACACCTTGCGAGAAATTTTTTAAACACATTTTCATCAAATTTCTTCCTCTTGTAGTATATGTTCTTGGCATTGATGCATAGGCACCGAGTGAGGAGATGTGATAACTTGTATAAAGCACGGGTGTTCTGCCAGTTAAATTCGCAACGACACCAGTTATAAAACTGCAACATCAAAAGCTCAAATCCCCCCTGAGACTTGGACTTTTATCCTGTTACCTCAAATTTACAGTGAACTGCAAAATGAATTTGAAAAGCCAAACAAAAAACCTAAAAGGTGTCTTTCAACAGAAACGCGATTGGCAACATACATGAAATTCTCAAGAAGCAGTTAAAAAATGCTTATGTATTTTGTGCAGGGAAACCGTATGTCCTGCAACATTATATTTAGCACATTAATGGTGTCATCTAGTTGAGTCGCAGTCCCACCTCCACAGTTCATGTATGCAACCAATTCTGGGAGTTTTTCATCAGATGCCAATATTTCTCTGCAGACACTGGATAGCAGAGTGGATAGGATGGCAAGTGTCCTGTAAATTCTTGGAGAAGATGAAAGAAACTAAGTGGTCATAAATTCTCCTGGCTGAGTCCGCTGAAAGAGCCAGAATGGCTTTCCACACATGACAAACACACAGAGCTTGTAATGCAGGGGTAGAATACACATAACAATAATTGTAGAAATGTATGGCGCTGAAATGGCAATGCTTTTACTCCAACAACTAATGACGTGCGATAATATTAATAAAGTTACTGGTAGACAAACGTCAGGTTACTCTCCTCTAATTTACAATTTCAAAGTGTGTATGATAATCAATAAATCAGGCAAATAAATAAATAAAGACATCATGCTCATGTGAAGAATACAGATCTATTTAGAAATCTATAAATAGCCTACCCGATATTAACAAAATTGATGATTACTGTTTAATCAATCAAACAGAGAGTAGGGAGAATGTTTTTTATTAGTATTATCTTGGAACATGTATTCTTTGAAAAAAACAACTTCTACTATGTACTTTAGCATAATTATGTAACCCTAATGAATAATATTTTATTGAAAGTGAAACTGGATAAACGGGGGGCGTGGCTGGAGCCAGCTGCCACAGGGCAGGCGGGTGGGCGGGGGTCACCCTGGGCAGAGGGGTAACAATGAAAGACAGACAAACATTCACACTCACATTCACACCTACAGGCACCACCACAGAACGCGATGTGAGGTGCTGCTGACTGCTAAATTCAGCAAATGGCCCAAAATTTGAGCTGTGCTGCCCACTGCGCTCTATACTCTCATTTTTTTGATCTTTATACTTAGTCTATGTGCTCACTCCCTGTCAGCCTTTGTTACTACTGGTCACACAAATGTACATCACAACACGGTTGTTGCATTCATGAGTGCTCCCTGGACAGTGTGCTGCTCTTAGCTCAACATAGCACGAAACTGTTCATGCGTGGCAGAGGCCACTGGAAAAATGGGGTTTCAAAAAAGCAGAGGTGCCATTTATGAAGGGCCATTTATGTTTTTTTACTGTGTCACTGTTTTGCGGTCCCTCTTCATGACCCTTTAAAGAAGAGCAGATGCTCTGCGGGAAGCTAAGCAGTGAAGCTAAGCTAATTTCTCTTGATTTGATTGATGCTGGTGGACCTGAAAATCCTTTGCAATAGATGCAGGTCAGATCTGACACAGAGCAGCTCAAATGTTTTAAAATACTTTCATCTTTGACAGAATCCATTTAATGCAAATCAATTTAAAATTGAGATAGTGTTTATTTATTTATTTTTTACTGTTTGTTTAATGTCAAGAGGGAACACACGTGGCCTAAACAGTATGTAAAGTCAAATTTATTTATATAGCACATTTAAAACAAAAACTGTTGACCAAGGTGCTGAACATTTAAGATCATCAAGGGTTAAACTTAGCCATAGAGATGATAGCACTGACAGTAAAACCAATTTTGCTATCTTGGCAGATTATAGCCATTAGCATACAGCGGGATTACTGCGACGTTATTTCTATGAATAATCATACCTGCATATTTAACCTTTTATCTCTGAGCTCCTGATCAGTGAGCACAACCCTTTAGTTTGCATGGCACAAGTTAGCTTTCTTTCCAAAATGGAAACTCTGACACAGTACATAGAAGACATTGCTGTGCAAAACAATGTCTATAACTTACTTTTGGGATCATGTCTGGAGGAAATGTCTTTTATTCTCAAAATACCCCTTGCCTATCTTCCCTGCCTTGGCTCTTTCTTACACAGGAGCTTCATGGCCTCCCTGCTCTGTCAGGAGACTGTCCATCAGAGCTTCCATAATGAAAAGTGAGCTCTCCCTCTCACCCTCTTTCTCTGCAGTCAGCTGCTGTCTCTTCCAGCTTCCCTTTTGTTTCTACAGTCCAGCAAACTTTACTCTTGCTTTGCAATGTCACGGTCAAAGTCAGCAATAAGGACAGCACAAGTGCATTTTATGGTGAGTGAATGAAAATTTAATGTGTTGGGTTTACCACATTATCTGGGTTGATTTAATGTTTTAATAGTGAGTAAATTGTATTAACATGTGTATTAACATGCGAGTGTAAGACTGAAACATGGATCCTTGTAAACAATGTATTACGTAAAATCCCCAAGTGGCCTTATTAGCCCAAATCTGAACTGTACGTGCAGAAAATCTAAAATATGCACAAAATATATACTTAATTTAAAATGACTGCAGTAGTGTCTCCCCAGCTCCTGACAAGACCAATCAAAGTATCTGAAAGTTTTCAACACCAGCTCTGCAGCACATCTAGACTTAATGCCTCTTCTTATTCACACATTTCCAAATTAATTGTCAGTGTAATGTCCCATGACTGGTGAGACTTTTAATGATGGAGTTAGCCTTTAAAACTGAATAGCACAAAGTCTTACAAAGGTTATTAGCAAGCGACATGACTTTAGCAGGACAAATCAGGACAGGATCAACAACAGCAAGTAGCTTCTTTTTTTTTCACCAATGGACTGATGGAATGACAAATGTCTGCAAATTCAGAGTCAACAGTGAAGAAGTGCTCGACATAGTGAGTAGATTCAGAAAAAAAAAAAATCACAGAAAAATGTGATCCTCATCTTTTTTGTTTGCTGACTAAATGCAAATGTAATTAATTAATGAACTATATACTGTAGTAATCGTTGTTATTGCTTTAGCAGTGCTTGGGTCGATTTATTGTAAACTATTACCTTTAAACTACAATTAAAATATTTATCTAAGAGACTAAAGGTGAGAATTTACAGGCATAACTTATTCATTCACAACCAGTAACTGAATCAGAATAATATACTATGGTATGCTATGATATTATAGCTTGATACTGGCCTAAAATAGATACATCAGTATCAGTCTGCGTATATGCTTTTCATCCCAGGGTGTAATATTATGCTCTTTTCTCAGCAGTACTGTACCCGTATTTGCTGCAGCAAGATAAAAGTCCTCTTTAGAGTCTCTATCAAGGGGTTTGATGGGTGGTGATGTTATAAGTCATGTTTGTCAACAAGAAGTGCCACAAATTGGTGAAGACAAGATCTAAATGTAAGAAGTGTAGGTGGTAACCAATCAATAAAGCAAGCATTTGGTTGCTGATTAGAGAATAAAAAAAAAAACCCACACAAATGGAGGGCAGCAGACAAGAAGAGAGGCAAGACTGTGCGTATACATTCACGCAGGACAGACTCGGCACACGTGAATGCAATGAGACTGGGGCCAATAATCACACAGGAGGGAATACAGAGACAAGCACAGACATTCAAGGAATTGGGATAAGATAAAGCGAGAAAGTCCAGGGATAGGTAACAACACATGGAAATGTAAGTACTAAGGCCTTAGTTGCAGCAACCTGCAAGAGAAAAATGTGTATTCTTCAGGTGGTCAGTAAGTTGTTGCTGGAGGTCTGTGATAACTGGTTGCAAGGCGTTATATGATGCTCCACCAAAAATGTCCTTGTGATTCCTTTGGATCTGCTTGATAAGTTACAGTGAAAGTGTAAAAAATTGCAAAACAAACCATAATGTTAAATGTTCTCCTGCAAAGTAAAAGTTGTGCCTTACCACCCCAACAAACACAATTCAAAAGGCACATCTTTAACTGTGACAGCAAATGTTTTCCATTTCTCGTAGCTTCTAATTGTGAGTAAATGGCCAGTGTTTGCAGACAACCCATGTTTTCATGCAAACTGCAGGCAAACACAGAAATGTTCTGGCAAGTAAAGCAATCAAAAGTAGACTTTTGGTATAGCACCCTCTTTGTGACCAGTTTCACCTGGCAACAACCAGCAGCCTCCAGCAATCACTCTACATCCAGTTAGGGAATCCAAATATTTTTCCTAGCTACCAGAGGTTGCCAAGGACTCGCCAACTGGCCTGTGGGCCTGTGTGACTGAGGTCTAAAATTAAACAGGAAGTAGAAACAAAGTATGACACAGACAAACCAGATGGAGACAAAGACAAGAGAAACATTGGACACATTTACAAAAATCTAACATCAGAAATACAAGAATGAAACAAAACTAATAAATCAAATAAATATGAATATCAAAAAAAAGCCCAAACTCCACAAAACTTTACAAGAGTCCAGGACATACAGGGAGTGCAGAATTATTAGGCAAGTTGTATTTTTGAGGAATAATTTTATTATTGAACAACAACCATGTTCTCAATGAACCCAAAAAACTCATTAATATCAAAGCTGAATGTTTATGGAAGTAGTTTTTAGTTTGTTTTTAGTTTTAGCTATTTTAGGGGGATATCTGTGTGTGTAGGTGACTATTACTGTGCATAATTATTAGGCAACTTAACAAAAAACAAATATATACCCATTTAAATTATTTATTTTTACCAGTGAAACCAATATAACATCTCCACATTCACAAATATACATTTCTGACATTCAAAAACAAAACAAAAACAAATCAGCGACCAATATAGCCACCTTTCTTTGCAAAAGCCTGCCATCCATGGATTCTGTCAGTGTTTTGATCTGTTCACCATCAACATTGCGTGCAGCAGCAACCACAGCCTCCCAGACACTGTTCAGAGAGGTGTACTGTTTTCCCTCCTTGTAAATCTCACATTTGATGATGGACCACAGGTTCTCAATGGGGTTCAGATCAGGTGAACAAGGAGGCCATGTCATTAGTTTTTCTTCTTTTATACCCTTTCTTGCCAGCCACGCTGTGGAGTACTTGGACGCGTGTGATGGAGCATTGTCCTGCATGAAAATCATGTTTTTCTTGAAGGATGCAGACTTCTTCCTGTACCACTGCTTGAAGAACGTGTCTTCCAGAAACTGGCAGTAGGACTGGGAGTTGAGCTTGACTCCATCCTCAACCCGAAAAGGCCCCACAAGCTCATCTTTGATGATACCAGTCCAAACCAGTACTCCACCTCCACCTTGCTGGCGTCTGAGTGGGACTGGAGCTCTCTGCCCTTTACCAATCCAGCCACGGGCCCATCCATCTGGCCCATCAAGACTCACTCTCATTTCATCAGTCCATAAAACCTTAGAAAAACCAGTCTTGAGATATTTCTTGGCCCAGTCTTGACGTTTCAGCTTGTGTGTCTTGTTCAGTGGTGGTCGTCTTTCAGCCTTTCTTACCTTGGCCATGTCTCTGAGTATTGCACACCTTGTGCTTTTGGGCACTCCAGTGATGTTGCAGCTCTGAAATATGGCCAAACTGGTGGCAAGTGGCATCTTGGCAGCTGCATGCTTGACTTTTCTCAGTTCATGGGCAGTTATTTTGCGCCTTGGTTTTTCCACACGCTTCTTGCGACCCTGTTGACTATTTTGAATGAAACGCTTGATTGTTCGATGATCACGCTTCAGAAGCTTTGCAATTTTGAGATTGCTGCATCCCTCTGCAAGAGATCTCACTATTTTTGACTTTTCTGAGCCTGTCAAGTCCTTCTTTTGACCCATTTTGCCAAAGGAAAGGACGTTGCCTAATAATTATGCACACCTGATATAGGGTGTTGATGTCATTAGACCACACCCCTTCTCATTACAGAGATGCACATCACCTAATATGCTTAATTGGTAGTAGGCTTTCGAGCCTATACAGCTTGGAGTAGGACAACATGCATGAAGAGGATGATGTGGACAAAATACTCATTTGCCTAATAATTCTGCACTCCCTGTATGGTAAGGAGGTTGTAATTTGTGCTGTTTTGGGACCTCTGTGCTTGTTGATTTTCTTGGTTTTCACCTAATTTTATTGATTTATTTCTTCATCTAATTTTCCATTACTGGTTTGGTTTAGGCACTAAAAACAGGTTAGGTTTAAGAGAAATGCATAACATCTTCCATATAATTCCATGAGGACAGCCACAGAAATAAATTATACCACCTATGAAATACTAGACGCACACAAACATATATAGCTTCTGTGTACAGCTTCCAGTGCATGCACATAGAAAGAGCACATTACTTGTCTTACCTTTCCTGATGCAGAAGCTCCTTGATCCACAGAAAAGCTGCAGAGAAACAAACAAAGAGAAGAAACAAATCACTGAGTCTTAGTGACCATGCAAAAATTAAACAAATGCACTTGTCCTTCCTTGCAGAAATATTTATTCTTTAACTGACAAATATGAGGCATTAATAATCAGCCAATTAATGCAGCACTTCCACCACATATTTCTAAAGTATGCCTACGTATTATCTATAGATACACTAACAAACACTACATTAACACACATTAGTAGATGTTGCAGGCACACTGCAGCAAATGTGTACACACCCTTCTCCAATGAGTGTAAAGCTTATGTGTCTCGTGTGACACAAAGTATTGCCATGCTTTCAAATGTTTGGCCAGATCCTATAGATGTCCTAAATATGTCCTCACAGTTCTGACTTCTGACGGTGACACATTAACCTAAACATCAGACTACTTCTGCAGGAATAAAAACAAACTGTGCAAAGCAAGCTATGATGAGTGACATGGCCAAATATCAAAGAATGGTTAATGTAGTGACAGATAAATGTGTATTAGCCGCTTTATTTCCTTTATGACGCAAACTTGATCCAATTTTCCAGACTGAAAATACATTTTGACAGTATTGACTGATAGGAATAAATAGATGTGAAAGCAAAGTTAAAGTGGCAAGCAATGCCGATGTTCAAGTACGATGAGTGCACACACAAGAGATCCTCATAATGGGCTCTTCTGCATTAAAGGAGCAAACTTTGAGCCTGTCTAAACAGTTAATAGCAACTCAGTTTCTCCAGCTCAAGTACTTCCTCTCGCAAATACAAATATATTTGGAGCTTTGAATTGAAAGGGCGATTTGATATCTTGAAAGGCCACTTTTTTTTTTAATATAGTTTTGAAAATATCTTTCAGTTATCACAGGCTGATAAATGCACACTACTGGAGATTTGAAGTCTTTGTCATGGCTTAGAGATGTGGCAGAAACAGCTGTGCAGTAAGACATTTCACTAGGAAATGTAAAGACGTGCTTGTCTTCAGGCCAAGCTTTCCAGTAAATATAAAGCACACACTAAAATTCATTTTGGGGGGGGGGGAAGAAAAACACCCACACTCTCTCTTCAAGGACATGAAAAGAGGGATTTTCAAACATGTGTCATTTTCTCAGCACCACGTCTCTACTAGAGTGAAATGACTCGAGTCTTTACATTCTGAAGTGCCGGCAATGTAAAAGGCTCTAAATCCACAAGTAAACGTGACAACTCAGCACTGCCTTCAGGAGCAGGAATAAAAAACAGAATATAAAATTAAACTGGAAACACTGCAGTGCAACCGCTCAGTGACACACAGACACACAGTGTGTAGAGCTTGTTTAGGGATTTCAATTCAATAAGACCAGTGGACTTCTGAGACCAGTTTAGCCATTTATTCTTTCTTCTTTAAGTTTTTTTCCCTGTGTTTTCTCTTTGGCTGCTCTCTTTGTAATGCCAGATATGTGTCATGTGCAGTGGTTCTTAAACTTTTCCTCCATGTACCACTTCACAAGTCGAAAAAAGTTAGCGCCCAACACGCTACAATCAGTAAAAATAATCATGGATCCAAGCTAAATGTAAAGTGAAACATATTGCAGCACTGTTGTATCAGATCCCTGGTTTGATAAGATCCTCATGGAGTTGCATCAGGAATGGGATTCTCGTGTGCAAATCTGCCAAATTAAACATGTGGGGCTTCCTGCTGGGGTGATGACAATAGAAGAAGCTTCTACTATATTATCAGCAAGAAGGGGGAAAAACAATCAGTCTCATTTTATCTATAAAAATTATGGTGATGAAAGGGAAAACTCATCAGGGAAGCATATAAGCTAAAATGATCACTATCAACTATTAATTTAATTATAAATGTAAATGATGCATGGAATGATCAACATTTACTGGATTCCTGTTTATTATCCCTGCTTGAGCATAATCCATATTCATAAAAATGTAAGAAAAGTGAAACTGAATTAAAAACCTTGATGGAAATTCACCTATGGAATTTATGGAAATACATGCAACCAATATGCTGAAGAGATGAGTGAAGAGAGGGAAAAACATCTTTAGTATTTGAGTTTTTAGTATTTTTCCCTGCCTCGTGGTGCATGTTCCACCTTCTTCTTTTGATGTTATTAAGACACTGTGTGAAAATTATGTAAATGCACTCATTGCATTTATGTAGATTTATTAAAATGAGAAAAGTCTGTTTAAGTCAAACCAAAATGACATGTAGTTTCAGCTATGTCTTAATGGTTTCACAGAGAGATATCGTACAGAAACCAGTGAACACAAAGTATAAACATCTACCTCACAGCTGAGCTGCAAGAACCCACATAATAACCATGAAGAGACGTCTCAGATGGGAGGAATGAGCAGATATTCATTGTGAATGTAAACAGATTTTTGTTTAGCCCTTGGTGAATCAGAGCACTTTCAAGTTCTGGGTTGTTGGGTCGATGTGTTGCGTGCTACGGAGTTGATGAGAAAAATCAGTCTGGCATTTACATCAGATTTTAATTTGGTTGTTGGGGAGCACATTAATTCCAGGTTGTGAGCTGCAGATGAGTTGTTCAGGTGTGGCATTTAGAGAGGAGCTCCACACTGGAGGGGGTGGGAGTCCCGCCAGAAGTCAGACGTCTGAATACATTAAATGCTTAAAGACGCTAAAATTCATCAGAGACCAACAGGATGTTTTCTCTGCACTTCATCATGTTCTCTTTCTTTTCTGAGCTGTAGGTGTCTCAGGTTTCAAGTTGTTCCTTGTGTCTGTTTTCATCACTGAATGTAGAATAGTTTGAATATTTACTATTGTTATTATTAATAGTAGTAGCAAGAAATGAGAAACTCAGTGCGTCATTTAGCTCAAGTTCTTTTGATTTACTACTACTATTAATAGTAGTAGCAGTATTTTTTTTTGTTAAAAGTTTCTGTTGTGTTGATAATTATAGATTTTCAGTTTCTCTTTGGTACCTGCACTAAGGTAGATTTAGTGAATCCCAGGCCAATCAATCTAATGACACTGTGTTTTTCCACAGGCCAGTGTTAACACTAAAACCCTAAAACATAACAATTATCAGTTCATTATTTATGATCACGTTTTTCATTAAATCAAATCTTCTATAGCAGATTCCCTGGTGAAATCTAGTGTATAATGCATACACTAAAATGCTAAATGCTAAACCTTCTGTGACACGTGCATCAAAGGTACTTCATGTAAACCTCTGAAGCTAATAAAAAAATATTAATGTGGCTGAGTAATATTCAGTGTTTTGCATGCAGTGTTGAGAACAAGTAATAAACCCTCATTTAGTCATTTAAAAACACATTATGAAACACGGAGCATCACAGCAGCAACCACTAAGCCATTGATCCGTGAACTGCTACTACTCTCCTTTAGCACTGACTCACAGCACGAACTACACTTCAGCTGAATGACTGCTCACCGCGGAAAGTAAGTCTACTCCGAGGAGAAGATATTGTAAGAGGATTGATATCACTCTCATGTCTGAATGTTTAATAGCGGATATAAATATGGGACAGATAACTCAAGCAAAAAGACTGTCAATACAGTGAGCCTCGTCATCAGGCAGCCCCGGATGGACTCCAGGCTGTGTTGGCTTTCATGCTCTGGTTTTTGCACAAATCAAACAAATGACACACAAACTGGTATGTTGTGTCATACTGTTTGTATGACACACAAACACAGTTGATGTTTGGACTGGTTTCTTTAAATCAAAACAAGGTGGTCACTTATATGTTGATTAATTTATATTTGGTCTGTTTAGAGACCTTGCCACCCTTCATACATAGAAAGTCAGGAAGATCAGCACAGGAAGGGAAGGGAGCAGGAGATTGATGAATTGGTACACTGTCTGCAGTGATGCAGACAGTGTACCAGCCTGCTGTGGTGAAGAGGAAGCTGAGATTGAAAGAGGAGCTGTCGATTAACCGGTCAGTCTACGTTCCCACTGTCATGTATGATCACGAGCTGTGAATAGTGACTGAAAGAATGAGATTCCAGATACAAGGAGCTTCAAAGGGTAGCCTGGCTCTTCCTTAGACATACGTTAAGGTCATTTTGGTGGGTGCTACTCCTCCACTTTGCAGGAGGGAGCCCTTTGAGGTGGTTCGTGCATTTAACTGCTAGGCCTCCTGAATGCCCCTTATATGAGGTGTTGGGACATAACCAACTGGAAGGAAACCCCAAGGCACACCCAAGAAAGGCTGAAAGGACTACAGTATGTTTTTTGGCTGGTTTGGGAACACCCCAGTGTCTTCAAAAGATATGAAGGAGGTGGCTGGAGAAAGAGGCCTGGGAATCTCTGCTTAGACTATGGCCCCTGTAACCCAGATTAGCAGCAGAAAATGGATGAATCGATGAGATTTGCCATATCAGTGCAAAAATGGGTATCAGCCAGGGTATTAGCTAAGCAGCTTCTTCTGTTGAGATTGGCTTTTATCAACTGATACATGGGAACTGCAGGCTAAGCTTAACTCTGTGCCTGGCTTAAAGTAATGGCTCAGTTTAACTTTGTCATAACAAGAGTGAGATCTAGAAAAGAATCTCAGGAATCTATGAGGAGTCATTTTTGGCCAGAATATGTTCTTTAATATGTATACTAAACAAACAGCTCGGACCAACAAAACTACAGTGGCTTGCAAAAGTATTCGGCCCCTTTGAACTTTTCCACATTTTGTCACATTACAGCCACAAACATGAATCAATTTTATTGGAATTCCACGTGAAAGACCAACACAAAGTGGTGTACACGTGAGAAGTGGAACGAAATTCATACATGATTCCAAACATGTTTTACAAATAAATAACTGCAAAGTAGGGTGTGCGTAATTATTCAGCCCCTTTGGTCTGAGTGCAGTCAGTTGCCCATAGACATTGCCTGATGAGTGCTAATGACTAAATAGAGTGCACCTGTGTGTAATCTAGTGTCAGTACAAATACAGCTGCTCTGTGACGGCCTCAGAGGTTGTCTAATGCTGAGCTTACACTGTGTGATTTTTGGCCCATTTTGAGATGATTTTTGAGTTGTGCGACCGTTTTGGCGATCGGCCCGATTTTGGCCTTCATCGTGCATCGAGAAGCGATTAACATCTCACGACCAGCTCCCGATCATCAATCGCTTGGTCGTGAGGCTGTCACCGCAGCTTCTCACACTGCGCACGTGCAAACACAAATGTCAGCGAAAAAGACGACGCAGCACGGCAGTGCAGCGTGTGATCTGGACACAAGCGATGGAGGCACAACTTGTAGAACTTTGGAAAGCTCATCCGAGCCTTTTCGATGTGGCCTCACAAAATTATCACGACCACAACAACCGTGAAAATAGTTGGATTTACATTGCTGCTCATTCACAGCTGCCTGATCAATGTTTTTCATTAGCAATTTAGCAAAGTTGATGGTGGTGGTGTGTCTGTGTGAGTGAAAGACAGAGAGGGAGAGCGACAGAATTTCTGTTATAACCTTCATTTTATGGACGCACAGTGTGAGCACTCAGGTCGCATCAGAGCATCGGGCCATATAGTGTGAGACCTGCATCGTGACCTACGAACTTCTAATCCCTGCGAGTCAATTGTACAGTTTGAGCAGGAGCTGAATCGCGCGACTGAAAAAAATCGCACAGTGTAAGCCCAGCATAAGAGAATATTGGGAGCAGCAACACCATGAAGTCCAAAGAACACACCAGACAGGTCAGGGATAAAATTATTGAGAAATTTAAAGCAGGCTTAGGCTACAAAAAGATTTCCCAAGCCTTGAACATCCCACGGAGCACTGTTCAAGCCATCATTCAGAAATGGAAGGAGTATGGCACAACTGTAAACCTACCAAGACAAGGCCGTCCACCTAAACTCACAGGCCGAACAAGGAGAGCGCTGATCAGAAATGCAGCATGGTGACTCTGGACGAGCTGCAGAGATCTACAGCTCAGGTGGGGGAATCTGTCCATAGGACAACTACTAGTCGTGCACTGCACAAAGTTGGCCTTTATGGAAGAGTGGCAAGAAGAAAGCCATTGTTAACAGAAAACCATAAGAAGTCCCGTTTGCAGTTTGCAACAAGCCATGTGGGGGACACAGCAAACATGTGGAAGAAGGTGCTCTGGTCAGATGAGACCAAAATGGAACTTTTTGGTCAAAATGCAAAACGCTATGTGTGGCGGAAAACTAACACTGCACATCACTCTGAACACACCATCCCCACTGTCAAATATGGTGGTGGCAGCATCATGCTCTGGGGGTGCTTCTCTTCAGCAGGGACAGGGAAGCTGGTCAGAGTTTATGGGAAGATGGATGGAGCCAAATACAGGGCAATCTTGGAAGAAAACCTCTTGGAGTCTGCAAAAGATTTGAGAGGTTCAGCTTCCAGCAGGACAACGACCCTAAACATAAAGCCAGGGCAACAATGCAGTGGTTTAAACCAAAACATATCCACGTGTTCGAATGGCCCAGTCAAAGTCCAGATCTAAATCCAATCGAGAATCTGTGGCAAGATCTGAAAACTGCTGTTCACAAATGCTGTCCATCTAATCTGACTGAGCTGTTTTGCAAAGAAGAATGGGCAAGGATTTCAGTCTCTAGATGTGCTAAGTAGAGATGGACCGATCCGATATTACGTATCGGTCCAATAATGACCTAAATTACTGGGTCGGATATTGGAGAGAAATAAAAAATGTAATTCGATCCATTCAATATCACAAAAGCACCTCACAAAACTTGCGACATGGTGTAACCCAGCTCATAACCTTAGCACGTTGGAGCAGTATGCGTCATGTGATAGAGCGGCTGTGGCTTGCGAGACCTGTCGGCGGTCTGGTTGAGCATTTGGAGCTCACTACCAAATTGGCATTTAATCTCCGACAAAGTTATCCCAGAGAGAAGTAAAGCAAGTGTGTAAATTCACCTCTGAATGTCTGTAAAGCATTATGAGCCAGAGGGTGGGGGGTGGTTCCCTATTTTTGGGGGGTTTTTTGTTCGGAGTTGGCGACCCTATTAGTTAGGTTGCTTAATATTTCCACTAAGTACTCTTAAAATACCAGAATACGGAGGATTGAGTAGGTTTAAGTTTACTGGATTGATCAGTATTGCTGATCCATGAAATATTTTGGGTGCAGTGTATTTTTTACATACAGGTTTAACAGAATAGCTTTAGTTTTGTTTTGTTTTTTAAACTTGAGTATGAACTTATACAAAATGTAGCAAGATATTTAAAAAAAAACCCATTTTATTGATTATAAAATACGCTACATCGGATTTATATCAGTATCGGCAGATATCCAAATTTATGATATCGGTATGGGACATAAAAAAGTGGTATTGTGCCATCTCTAGTGCAAAGCTGGTAGAGACATACCCTAAAACACTGGCAGCTGTAATTGCAGCAAAAGGTGGTTCTACAAAGTATTGACTCAGGGGGCTGAATAATTAAGCACAGCCCACTTTACAGTTATTTATTTGTAAAAAAGGTTTGGAATCATGTATGATTTTCGTTCCACTTCTCACGTGTACACCACTTTGTATTGGTCTTTCACGTGGAATTTCAATAAAATTGATTCATGTTTGGGGCTGTAATGTGACAAAATGTGGAAAAGTTCAATACTTTTCCAAGCCACTGTAGATACAGTGATGCTGAAAAACTAGGCCATGTCTTCGGCATGAGGCTGGACTACTATTATTCCCTTTTTGTTACTTTTCTAAAAGCTCAATGAAAATCCTTCAGTTCAGGATTCAAAGAGTAAACACTTGGCAACGGTGTGAAGGAAAAACTTTCTTTTAACAGGAAGAAACCTCAACCTCAAGAAACCTGACAGATCCACGCTAATGGAGGAGCAACCATCTGCTGCGACTGGTTGAGGGTGAGGGAAGGGACATAGAACAAAAGATGCATCATAAAGGAGAGTCTGACTTTAATAATAACTACTAATTAAATGCAAACTGGTGTATAACACATAGAGAGGGAAAAGAGGTGAGTGAAGAAGACACACTTGGTTGCATCATTGGAAGCCTGCAGCAGCCTAGGCCCATTGCAGCGTAACTACAGGAGGTTTCTGGGTCACCGGATCCAGTCTTAACTGTAAGCTTTATCAAAAAGGAAAGTTTTAAGCCTAATCTGGTTGGGGCTGGTTCTGTTTTTCCCTTTTGTTTTCCCCTGTGCTTCAAGAAAACCTTGTTTTCCTGTGATATTTCAGTCATCTGGCTCTCTCTGGACCCACAAAACCATATTTGGCTTCAGAGAAGAACTACACTTTGCAAAACTTAAGCTTCCTGCATTAACCCACCTGGCTTCCTAGCTCACCTGCCTGCCTACTCTCTATCGCCATCTCGTCTCCCCATTTGTTCCTGTTGTTTCATTTAGTTACAGCCACTTCTTTATTTCTAACGCTGGTTTTCACCCTCTTTCAGATCACCCCGCTAAATCTGTACCAGTAGCGATTCATTATTTTAAGTTTTTGTTTAACTTTACATAAAATCCTTTCACTGTTTTCATTTTTTGTGAGTCTGCTCATTGGGTCCTTTTGGCTCGTTGTGATGATATTATGCCAACAGATTTTCTTAAAGTAGAATACCTAGTAGAGCCTTGATCCTCTTCTGTGGAATGACTTCCCAATTTGGATTCCAGAAACGATTCGGTCAAAAAGGACACAACTAGGCAAAAAGTCAGCTTATAGGGAGGATAGCTTTAAGCGGAAAAGGGCTAAAATTGCTTGTTTTTGACAGTATGCGAACTGAAGGGCTGCAAATCCCAAGATGATTGAGGATTTTTTTTTAGCTGACTCATGTAAATCTACTTTACTATATTGCAAGAATAAAAATAGCTGGAATCTGGAAATGAGTATAAAAGGGCTGTTTAATATTTCATGCAGTATCAGAAAGTCATCTTTTTCAAAACCATCATATAATTTTGGGACTGTCAGGACTTACCTTGCCACGCTGCTATTGGCAGAGCTCTCTGCAATCTGTGAGCTGGCGATCCACTTGGTCTCACCCACCACCGTCCTGGTGTGCGGCAGGCGGCCTACGTCTTTCACTGTCATCATCAGATGGCGTGATGACTTCAGGACTCTGACGGCCTCATCGTGCGGGATGCTCAGGAAACTGCGGCCATTCACCTCCAAGATCTGGTCACCAACCTGAGTGGGGGGAGGGGAAGAGACAGGAGTGGCGGAGGGGACTGAGCAAGGCGTTGAGGGTGGAGCAGGCAGAGACTGTCACATGCACAGGTTGACAGGTCAAAGGTCAAAGAAAGGTAACAGTGGATGGAGGTGTTGGAGGTGTATATGAAGTATAAGGTGTGTAATGGATGAGAATTAGAAAATTAGGTTACAGGTTTCTTGTTAAAAGTTTGGGCTCTTTCAGATTGGGCGGTGAACAGAAATAATTACACAAAGATTAAAGAACTCCCTGCTCACTGACAGGTTGAGGACCAGAACTGTTCAATATGTAATTGAAAAAGTTTTCATATGTAATTTCACTTTCTATCAAAGAGCTGAGCCTGGAGGCAGCGGCAGAAGGAGAATAATGATGTCCATACTAAACACCACCTTGGATCGTACCTTCTGTCTCCTGTAATGAGCTGATATATTGTAGCTTTAACCCTCCAAGGTGTGTTTTATTTCAGTGCTGGGTAAAGATGAACCTCCAGGACTGCCTCAAACAGCATCTCTTTATTTCTACAGTTATGGCATTTACATATGTATGTACAGATGAAAACTTGCTCCCAAGGTTGGGCTACTGAATATGGGCAATGAGTACTATCTTAAAAATATACAGTTTGAATACCACTACATGAATGTAAAAAAGTGGTCTATTTCAACCTGTTATATTATTCTTGAGCAACAGATTAAAAGTAAGGTTGGCGATTTGAAAAAGACATCTTGCCTTGGTGTCAATTTTTCTGTGTTTCTGTTTTAGTTTTTCAAATTTAGTGTAGTTGCTGTATAGTACCACAAGACAGTTCCTCTATCCTTTTTGCAGTGATTTACTAGACTGGAGGACAAGCATAGACCCTGATGATTAGATGTATTACAATGAAGACCTGGAAACATGGTTGTTGCGAAGTACTGCAAAACAACGGATCAATGGGGAAGTCTCAGTTCCTGTGTCTAACAAACTGCTAAGCTAGCCATGTTGTAGCTTATGTTAGGTCTCAGTCAAACAGGCCTACAGACTGGTATGCAACCCTCTGACAACCTCTGATCCTTACGGTGTGTTCACACCGAACGCAATGGACGTGAATAGAGCGTCAGGTTTACATGTAAAGTCAATGGAAAAGCGCGATGACACGCGATTGCGGGTCCCGTGAAAATTTGGAAGCAGATTTGCGTCGCGAAAACGCCAAAACGCGTGAAACGCGCGTCAGTGTAGCGCGTCTGGCGCGTTTGACTCGCGAATAAAACCACGCGCGTGAGTTTTTGTGTTGCATTTTGTGCATACGCGCGTTTCGCGTCTACCGCTCGAGTTGGAAAAATCTGAACTCCAGCGTCAAATCACGCCACGACAACCAATCAGGAGCCTGGTGACGTGACTGTGACCTAGGTCAAAGGGGCAGATCCAGCCAAAGCCTTTCATACTTCAATGGAGGGGAAGGCTAATCAATGCCGTAGCAAACAACCCGGAGCTGTACGACACCAGCTGCTTTCAGTACCGAGACAGGAATAAAAAGGACCGAGCTTGGAGGAAGATATGTGAAGAGATCGGACAACCTGGTAAGTTCATTCATTTCTCTTTTGAAAGTTTTCGCTGACCCGGGGAAGCCGCACAAAAGCTAGCAAGCCACCGCTATTTTCCCACTGACGTACAAATACCGTTCTGCTTTTATGCATGTTATCATTTAGGAATATATTTTATTGTTTATTAATAAACAGCACACAGTGGTCCCGCTCATCCGTCACTGCTTTGCTTTTTCGCAGATTTTTTTTTTTTTGCACCATACAGCATTGCATTCTGCAGCCTGATTGACAAATCTGCTCCGTGTCGTGTCGCCTGCGCTTGCCAGATTTATCACGTTTGGTTTTGATAACCATCACGTCCAATAGAAAAAACAGCACAAAAACACCCATAACTGTGACCCTCATTCGGAAATAGACACCTGCACCCCGAGGGAAAAAGGCGCACGAAAGTGGCGGGCAGATGAAGACAAACCACGGAATAATAATACTTTTACGTTTTGCAATCTACAAAGGTTTGCACTTTGAGAATCAATTGTGAGAACTGTGACCAATGTTCATGTGTGTGGGGAAAAAAAGTGTACAAAGTGCGTGGTGAGGGGCTAGTTATTCTGAGAACCCCTGCTGCAATAAATGAGGGACCACTGTCTACTCTATGATTATTATATTCAACCTGTTAACATGTAATACTGTATTGATAGAACCAACTGATTCTTAATTCTTAAATTTAATTGAATTGAATAGACAGAGCCTGTAATTCACTAACTCGCTTGGCTGTGGTTAGAGCCAACAGCAGAGCGGTTTTAAGAGAGAGAAACTTTAACCCCACTGCCCCGATAGGCTCAAAGGGGTCTAAAACGACTGACAAATCCCATAAAGGGACCAGTGGTCTAGAGACTGGGAGTGTTCGACACGCCCCCCACATGAAGCGACATACTATGGCGTTATTTTTGTGCCAATATTCTGAGCGCACGTTAAAAAAAAATTGAGCGCACGTAAAAAAAGTTTGCGGGTGCAAGTGTTGCATGAGAAATTTATTTTGAGCGAAGAAAAGCTGAATTTGAGTGAACAAAATTCATTGCTGCATGCAAAAAAGTGTATTTCAGTGTTTGCTATTATACACACACAACTTTCGCTCAGTTTTTGCATTTGCGCTTGCTCGCAATGTGTTGCTCGCGCTCAACTCGCTCTCTACACCGTTATAGTTGTGCCACAAAACCAGCCAATCACAGACTTGGATGCAAAAATATCTGATTGGCTGTTCTGGTCTCCAATCAGCTCGAAATGACGAAATGTAATATCCCAGAATCCATTTCGTCCAAAACTCAAACGAGGCAGTGGCGGAGGAACACAGAGTGGTGGAGTTTGAAATATTTCTCTGTCCGGGTCACAAAACTTTTAAGATATTTTCATGCGAGAATGTAGCTGTGTAAACTTGAAATATCTGCTCGATTCATCAAGACATCACATATTTCCATAAGTGCTCTAACGTTTTTGGAGATTGGGTTAGGGTGTGTGATTGGTGAACTAAATGACCTTCTATTAATATACTGACAATCGGTCAAACTGAAAGTGGGTGCTTGGAAACTTAACATATCACCCAACATCTGTAGAAAATAGCAGGTCAGGACATTAAATAATACTTTGTCTCCTAAGTATACAGGAACAAATGAATTCTGGTGGTTTGCCTTATAGTGACTCTATTAAATATAACTGTCATCACAAGTATGTTATAAATTAGTCACAGAGGATGAGCACAGCACTCCCCCCTGACACTGCCACTTGTCTTTTTAATTACTTTGTTCTGGCATTTAGACTTTGTGTAGCGTTTAGCATTTTTAAAGTCTACAAATGTCACTTTCTACCTTTTTTCCCATTCAAATTTTATTGTGGTCAGCCAACCAATCCTCACAATCCTTTTAATATTCTGCTGGAGCAGCGACCAATGCAGATCGCAGACTAAAAAAAAACATTCAGAATCTGCAATGTTTCAGTTTCTTGCGTATTTTCCAACAACCCGAGTTCACCCAACTGCATATCTGCAATACTAATGCACAGTACCACCTCTACCGCTCCATGTCTAAGCACAAAAAAAGCTCTGTCTCTGTAAGCTTCTGCAGTACCATGTTTAATCATTTTTAGTGAGGTCATTTAAATTTGCTAATAGAAATGACACACGTAGGTATGCAAAAGCAATCAATCAAGAAGGCTAACAAGCACCACTGCAGTAAGAGCTGATGCCACTGCAAACCCTTTTTATTTGAGCTGTCAGACTGAGCTGAAGCCTCAGGGACACAAGACAGATCTTAACACAGATTACAAGCTGTTTGTTCCAGCTGTTTGCTTTACAAAAAGCCACTAAAAGGAATCTAGCTGGAGTTCTTAAAGCGTTTGAGAACAGCGCAGCTCAGTTTACTCTGAACTCAGCCCGATTCATCTTTGTTTTACTTGGATTTCACACAGCTTATCCGCACACATGTGTAGAAGACATTTAAAAACGAGCTAAGACATAAAACTCTTGTCACCGTTCTCACTTTAGTGTGCCTGTACAAATATATATGAATATTATTGTCTCCAGAAAACAGTGGTCTCCATACTCTGTTGGGTTCAAGTTAACTTTCTGACAAACCAAACACAGGTTTTTAGAAAAGTTTGGAAATTTATTAAAAGTCAAAGACTCAAATCTGAGTTTTACTTTTTTTAAATTTTTTTTATTTGGCTTTGATGAGTCTATCTGGCAATACATGTCTGAGAGCAGGCACTAATGCGTGCATAATTCCACACTTAAACTGTTTTGTGGTTCTTAAAAGACAGCCAGAATGACTGGAGCGTTAGCTTAAATATACAAGTCAGCTTCCCTGTAAGATAAACTAAATGAGATTTGCTTATTTTATCCTTTAAAAATTCTAGTCTTATCAATGTATTTCTCTGCAGGCTTGAAAAAAAATGGCATAAAAATTGTAGCCGTTAGCTCCATTCACTCATTTTCACTGAAGACCATCTCACAAGTGCCCTTTGCTTTCTCCTGGCTAATAAGCAACCAATTTCTGTGTGAAACAGCTCTCACAGATCACCCATCAAACTTTTCTCAGGTAGTAAAAACAGGACAGCATTGAAGATGACGCCAGCACATTAAATTTTGCTTTTAAATCTGCCAAAACTTTGTTGTTGCTCGGTACCATTGTGTTCAGTTTCCTCCCATTGCATACAATGACATTATGTTCTTCAGTGAACATATCTGAGAAAATCCGAGAATCTATGGAAGAAATATTTAAAAAAAGATGCTCTGGAGCGAACACATCCTCAGAAAGATTACCTTTCAGATAAAGAAAATAGACAAGACAACACTGGGGTGTTCTCATGATAAGTCTGTAAATGTTCTTAAAAGGCTCGGTCAAAGTGTGGATGTAAATGCCACAGAACAGCTACAGATTTTGGACTCTTGTCTAAGATTCAAAGCTTACAAAAGATGCTAAAAAAAGCTCTAAATGTTTTTGATCAAAGTTCTGATGCATGCAAGTTTGCACCCAGGATGTTAGAAGGTGTGAATGACATATCACATTGGGGACACAATAAAACAGAAATCATCATGACTTATTTTGTGGTTTTATGCATGATGAATCACTGCGACACTGTCATGGCTTATTTGGAGTCTTCGAGAGAACACGTTCATTATCACCTGAGCTTGTTGGAAAAAACAAACAAACCCAAAACTGTTCATTTCTGTGGTGAGGGTAGGGTTTTATACCTCAGGGCCTCAAACAAAGCTTAGGGGTTTTGTATAAATGCAACTCTTGCAAAGGAACTAGCAGGTACAATAACATCAAACTAACCTAAAAACAAGCTTTGTACTTTTTAACCCCCCTCTGGCTTTCTAGTACATTTAAGAAAATGAATTAAAAATAAATTAAAAGATATATGCTTGGGAAGTATTATGGTCTCACTGTGCTAAAGTGATGTATTTCAGTGCAGTGTATGAAAATAGCATCGGGGGGTAGTCTCCATAGGGCTTCATTGAGCTCAGTGAGCTGCGAAGTAAAAGTAGGGGAGTTTGTGAGGCGTAGTTTATAAAAGTGAGCCAGCCTGCACAGAAGAAGCTGTACACACTATTTGTCTCTCAAATCTCTGGAAAGTTCTGACTAAAATCGTCAACACGTTCTGCTGCTTCTCCATTCAGCCCACTAACATGAAGACTGCTGCAGCGACAAAATCTCCTTTAATGAGAAGGTGGGTCAAAAGCTACTAATTTCCTCAATGGGAATTTGTATTAATAAACTAGAGTAAAAGTAAGAAAACACTAATACTGTGGCTAACAGCTTTAGCACTATTAACCATATTAAATATGGTTTGGAGTAGTTGTATATCAGTTAATGCTTATGCAGAATTCATGGCATTGTAATTGTATCTGTTTGTGTAGGTATTTGTCTATGCAAAGTGAATTATCCAGGGTATTATGCACCCAATGCAGACAATCTTGTATTCATTCCACCACAAAAACCAGCACTGTAAAGCCTGACGATGTTGAGGCTATGCATAGGTAGAATGATGATTTTCGGAAAAGTTGACTTAAGGAAAGTGAGCATGTTCACCATGAAAGGGGAGAAGTGCTAAACTAACACCGCCACTGAAAATCAAAAAAAGAGTCCAGGAAGCACAAAGAGTGACTGCTGTGGACAGTTTTCATTATTTTTAACATTTCGTTCATTTCTGCCAATGGACTCGCAACATTACATCTCATGAGTGTTTTTGTGTGTTTGATGGATCATTTGGTGGCACATTCATGATTGTACAACTGCAAAAGTGGAGCATAAAGTAACTGAATCTAAGTGACATAAATGTTTTCGATGTATGTCTCCTAACCAAGGGGGGACATAATGGAAGGAACAAAGACATAGAGGACTTGTGGTCAAAAGAATTGGATTTTCCCTTCCTTCAGTTTTACATTTAGAGGGAAATCATGTACCATACCAGGCTCTGTGTAGGACCAACATGCCAGTCTCTTTTAACAACCTACATACAACTGTTCATTTTCTGGATCAAGAGGCTGTGGATGGAAGTGTACTTTTGGCCTCTTCAAATAAAAAGTCCCCCTATAGAAGAAGCACTAAAACTATATCCTTGTTAATGCTCAACTGGTTGCAAACATAAATCCGGTTTACGCCTCTGCGTTGAAAACAGCCTTCGACTACCTTTTCACTAACTTCAATAAACTCTTCTCAGTGAGACCGTGGGCTTAATCACTGAGTGCAAGTGTTACTGAACACAACGTCATGGAAATTAGGAGTGAGAACGGAGGATAAGCACACAGTACTGCTACTCACTTGATTTGCTGTGTTTTGAAATATCAATATGACGACAGTTGTGGTTACACTTTGACCACATCCATGTTTTTTATAGGGTTTATGGTAGTAACAGGTGGTCGCTTAACCAATCAGTGAAATAGTGTTATGATTACATTAATACTTAATTAGAAGTCTGTTCAACTGCTTATTAATACCAGTATCTAATCAACCAATCATATGGCAGCTACTCAATGCATTTAGGCATGTAAACATGATCAAGGTGATTTGTTGAAGCAAAGTTAGCATCAGATGGGGAAGAAAGGTGATTTAAAAGACTTTGTATGCAGAATGGTCGTTGGTGCCAGACAGTCTGATCTGAGTATTTCAGAAACTGCTGATCTGCTGGAACTTTCCCACGTAACCACTCTAGGGTTTACAGAGAATGGTCTGAAAAAGAGACAATATCCAGTGAGCAGCAGCTCTCTAAGCAAAAATGCATTATTGATGTCAGAGGCCAGAGGAGCATGGCAACACTGCTTCAAGCTGAAACAGTACATACATACGTATATACATGCTATACAGTAACTTAAACAACCAGTTGTAAAAACCAAGGTATGTAGAAGAGCATCTCTGAATGCTCAACATATCACACAACGTGAAGACGACTGAGGCTGCAATTAACATGGGCTCACCAAAATTAGTCAACAGAAGATTTTGATGAATTGTTGCCTGGTCTGATGAGTCTGCTGTGTCATTCTGGTAGGGTCAGAATTTGCCATAAACAGTATGAAAGCATGGACTCACTCTGCCTTGTATCAGCGGTTCAGCCTGCTGCCGGTGGAGTAATGATGTGGGAAATATCTTCTTGGCACACTTTGTTCCTCTTAGCACCCACTGAGCATCGGCTCCAACATCATTGTGAAGTTTGCGGACGACACTACAGTGGTGGGTCTTATCACCAACGGTGATGAGACGGCTTACAGGGAGGAGGTCAGCGCCCTGACCCACTGGTGTCAAGACAACCATCTCACCCTCAACGTCGCAAAGACAAAGGAGTTGATAGTGGACTTCCGGAGGTGCAGAGAAGTACACACCCCCATCACCATCAACGGCGCTGCTGTGGAGAGAGTGAGCAGCTTCCGGTTCCTTGGTGTACATCTGGCTGAGGATCTTACGTGGTCAGTACACACAAACAAAACAGTGAAGAAGGCGCAGCAGCGCCTCTTCTTTCTCAGGAGACTGAAAAGATTCGGCATGAGCCCCCGCATCCTCAGGACCTTCTATTGCTGTGCCATTGAGAGCATCCTCACTGGATGCATCACCACCTGGTATGGCAACAGCACCGCCTACAACTGCAAAGCTCTCCAGCGAGTAGTGCGGTGCTCTGAACGGATAATTGGAGGTGAGCTTCCCTCCCTCCAAGACATCTACAGGAAGCGGTGCCTGAGGAAAGCGGGGAGGATCATCAAGGACTCCAGTCACCCCAGCCATAAACTGTTCAGACTACTTCCATCAGGAAGGAGGTTCTGCAGCATCCGGTCCCGTACCAGCAGACTGAGAGACAGCTTCTTCCATCAGGCCATCAGACTGCTGAACACGTCATAGACACCTCAGCTTCACTACTGGAACTTCAACATTATGCACTCCACACTGTATATAAATGCCACTTGTTCTGCACATATTCAACTCTGTATATTTTATATATTTTATTATTATTATTATTATTATTATTATTATTTTATTTTTTTACTATTTAATTTGTAAAAATGTGTATACACACACACACACACACACACACACACACACAGGAAAATATTTAGTATACACATCCAGAAATGCATACACTATTATATATTGTACATATATTTATTAGTTTCAGGTTGGCCATTCTTGTATTTTGCTCGTTTGTGTTGTTGTGTTTGCACATCTCTGTTGCTTGTGGGGCTCGCACACAAGAATTTCACTCGCATGTGCTGTGCCAGTGTGCCTGCACATGTGATGTGACAATAAAAAGTGATTTGATTTGATTTGATTTGTCTGAACACCACAGCTTACAGTACGCAAATATTGTCGCTGACCATATCTGTCCCATTATGACTGGATCACAAAAATATTCTGATGGCTGCTTCCATCAGGATAGAACGCAATGTCACAAAGCTCAAATCATCTCAAACTGGTTTCTTGAACAGTAAATTCACTGTATTCAAATGGCCTCCACATTCACTAGATCCATTCAATACAGCACCTTTTACATGTCCTGGAGTGGGAGATGTGGATCATGAGTGTGCAACTGACAAATCTGCAGCCACTCCAAATCTCTGAGGAATGTTTCCAGCTCCTTGTTGAATCTATGCCATGAAGAATTAAATAAATTTAAAAGACAAAAGGAAGTCTAACTTAGGACTAGAAAGATGTACCTAGAAAAACTAGGTAAAACTAGGTGAGTGTAGTATTTCTGGTGCCAGATGGCTGTGGGAGCAAAATTTGTTCAAATTGTTCAGCTAACCTCTCAAGTACTGCCATGTACTGTATACCAGGGGAAATGTGCATACAGAAGGTGTGAAAATATGAAAAAACAAGGCCCGCTCAACACTGTATGTAACTGATGAATTCGTTTGTTAGAGCCGTGCTGTGTATCAGCAGCTGTTAATAAAATCACATTATTTACACCTGTTTGATGAATTAATACAACTTTGATTATGACTCTAATTACACACTGATGAAGTTTTATGACCCTTCACTCAAAACCACATCATTAATTACAGAAAAATAAATTGGAGAATGCCAGGATACAGCATTAAATTTCCTATAACTAACTATTATTCTAATGGCTCAGGACAGACCGATCAATATTTCAGAAAAAAGAATACCCTCAGGTTATTTTTGACTTTATCTTTGATCGTTTTACAAACAGGCATGTTCTCTGTGTGTACATCCTCTGCAGCAGTTATCAGCACGCATGCACAAAGACGTGGTTAAATCTAAGCCACTTGCTGCTGCTGTCATGAAACTGCAGCTGACGTGTATCACTTCCTCTCCCTCTCTCTCCTCATTATTTTGCTCCTCCATCCTCCCCTCCTCTCGCTCATTATGCTTCTATTTGAGAGTAGATGGGCTGTGTTACAAGCACTTAATTTTTTCTGATCGACCTCTTGCGTCACATCAGAGGAGTCATTGCGACGTCGGATTCTGGACAATTAAGCAACAACCGCTAGCAGTGGTGTTTGCAATTCTATTTCTAATCATTGCTGCTGTTTTAATAACAACAAAAACACAGCCTTCGCATAAAGGGGCAAAAACAAATCAGGTGGTGGCGTGTAGTTCAACTGACTGCAGCAAAACACAGCACACAGCTTTAGTGAAACATTGCCAATTATAAACTCTATATGTTTACAATGGTTTCCCCTGTAAGTGAACAAACAGCTGGACAGGGCCACGCACACGGTGAAATGTTTCTCTGCTATTTTTGTGCCTGGATGGACTGTTAAAGGGAGGTAAATGTAGGTAAACAACCAGTCAGTACTACAGTGGCATTTCGGCATAAATTACTTTAACAGCTTTTCACAGCTTGTCCAAGAAATGTGTGTAATAAAGAGTGATATATGCTGAAATCATTAAAATGCTGTGTGAACGACGGGATGCTTTTTAACAAAGGAGAATTCTCCGGTGTGCAATGAAAGTCTAGTAGTAGCTTGCTTGTCCACTTGTCCACACCTTCAGTGTAGTAGTAAAAGTGTGAAAACAATTAGAATAATACTGCAATATTAATAATAAACTTTCCATATATGTAGTACTGTGTAAAAGTTTTTTAGCCACCCTTCATTTTTTTTTACAAAAGGGAAAAAGGTGCAATGATTCACTGAAACAGACACCAATGGAAATAGAGTACACAAGGGTGCCTTTTGTTCTGTTCTCTGTCAAGATGATCCCGCAGTGCTTCAATAATGTTGTGACTCAGGCTCTGGGAGGCCAGTCCATGACTGTTAGTCGTTCATTTTATGATTTTCTATTCAGGTGCGCTTCACTGCATTGGGATCATTGTCATTCTAAAAACCTAAGATGTTGTTAATCTGATATTTTCCAGACAGCATTGTATGGTGGATCAAAATTTGATGGTACTTTTTCCTCAATTCTGACAAGATCCCCAACACAACTGACTGAAATGAAGCCATTAACCACAACAGAGCCTCCACCATGTTTTACAAATGACAGTAGACACTTACTGTTGCACCTCTCTCCTGACCTCTTCCGTACACAATTTGAACCACTGATATCAAATTTCATCACTCCTGTTGATGATGATTTTTAGTCCAGTTCTTGAGCACTTTGTCTAACCTCAGACTTTTCTTTCTGTTTCCCTTCCTTAACAATGGCTTCTTGACAGCCATCCTTCCACTGACGCCATGATGAGGCTTCAATAAACAGTTGATAGATCAACCAAAGGACCAGGTACATCTCTCTTTCCTATTTCTACAGGACATGACTTTCAGATACTGTTCATCTGGAGTAGATTGTTTTGTTTTTTTTATCTCCCGCTTGTCCAGTTTCCAGTCTAGTTTGTCGAGTTTGACACAAGGTCACTACACAGCATGCCAAGATATGCCAAGTTTTCAGCTAATAGCTCTTTAAGAATCACCTTGTTGGTGCAAAAATACTATTTTATGCCTGTCAAACCGAGTTATCGTTGGCATTCCTCATAGTTCAGCTAAAGAAATGGGAACAAATGATGTCCCTTTGCAACCAGCTGCTAGTAAACAAAGTGTCCAAAGATACAATTTAAAACTGGTTCTTTGTTTAAGTTGTCTCTTATTTATAGACAGAACACTTAACATTTAAACCCTTGTGTTTGGTGCCTTTTTTAATGCTTGAATGATTCACAGGTCAGTGTTTCAGTAAAAAGAGGACTTTTTGGTTATTATCCATTCATTTATGTATGAATGAGTGGATAAATATTAAATGAATACTTAAGGTTAAGGTCAGCATGACAGTGCCAGCAAAGTCTTATTTAATTGGATGATAAAAATCTCATTCATCCAGTTTACCTTGACTGTGATTTTCCCTCATCATTCACGCCTCGCCTGCAACATTTTTTGTGCCCCAGCATGGGGCCTGTTGCCTAGTTTGAGAACCACTGCATTACACCATGTAAAAATAAAATGAATCTTTTAAACAGACATAAAAATCAACATTTACCGAATTTCCCGGAGGAACCCACCCGAGGGATTAATGAAGTTTTATCTAATCTAATTATTGAAAAAATTAAATTAACACCAACCACAGTCCAAAGTACAAATAGACAAACATCAAGCTGCATTGGGTACATAGATGTGAATAAATTGTAGAGTGCACATTGTCTATACGCAGCCTGACGAAGTTCTAGTACAGAAATGTTGCAAATAAATATATTTTTGCAAGTTAGACAGTCTGCAGGAATCTCTGCGATGCTCGTCCTAAAACTATTTTAAAAAGCAGAGAGACGTTTCCACCTGCTTAAATGTTTCTGTGTCACCGTGCACATGCGCTCTCTAGTTTATTTTGAGTCAGTGCTGACTATGTTGGGGCTCCACAGGAGAAAATGATCTTGCCAGTTTTATTTACTGTTTGGATGAATACAGGGTTAATTCATCTGATTTTCTGATAATCACAATACCTTTGGAGAATCAAATAAGGTATTGTCACTTGTTGCAGGAATGCCAATTATAAAATGCAAGGATTATTATCATGACTAGTTATTCAAGCAGTCCAAGTCCAAGAATCATAAATAAAAATGTAAAGCAAGCTTGATCAAATTTGAAGTTTTACACTCGTAAAACTAAGAAAACTGAGGAAATTCACTGATTTAATTTGCAGGGCAGGATTACAGTGATTATACTGTTTGTTGAAGCTGTGAAAGTTTGGAATGGAGGAATATGCACCATTCAAAGAGAATTTCAACCCTGCCTTCCGCCATCTTGCCCATCCACATATCAAAAACAGTTAGAAACCTTTGAACAAGAGATGAATGCTGACCGTAATCACTCGAGCAATTTGCTTCATAATGGCTGTGGACCTGCAGTGTGCCATATTATTCCAGTGCAGTAATGTGACTGTCACCGGAGAGTGCAACGCATTAGTCATGTAGCAGATAAGTTCTGCAATGTAACATGCAACAATTAAACAAGTAAATGTGTACTGTAATGCATGACAGAGTGTTTAACAGACCAGCGGTAAAAAGATTAAACCAGAAAATTACAGGACCACTAACAATTATTCTCCCTCTCCTCTGTGTTGCTTTACAAATAATTCTTAAAAGAGAGTATAGTCTCCATTTGTAGAAAGATTTAAATGCTAATTAAAGTGCATCATTTGGCAAGTGGTAAGTGATGAATCATATCCTCTGTCTTCCTCTGCTCACACTAATTGCTCCCCAAAAAAAATCTATTCTGGCTCTGTCCCCAGCTCCTTTTCTTTCTGCTTTTCCGAGGTGACTCTGATCACAGAAACGCAGTCTGACAAAAAAGCATTTCTTCAAATGTAAGTGTCTTTTTTACTTTTTATATCATGAGCAGGTAAAAAAATGTAACAGTTGTGCAAAAGTTACCATTAAGAGTCGCTGGTTGAAGACATTTCCAGCGCTTGAAGAAGTCATCTGACTCCTCAAACTTTGCAGTAATGCTCAGCAAACATGGACATTTTATGAGAAAGTGACTGAAAATCAATGCTTTTGATGGCTGCAAGAATGAGAAAAGCTATAAAAAAAAAAGATATAAAAGGGTTTCTGGTATGCAATTTCTACTGTCCAACCTGTCATTAAGAAATGGCAGTTACGAGAAGATATGAAGGACAAGAGTTGTAAGACGAAGAACCATTCGCAAAACCCCCAAAACGCTACCATTTTGTCAGATGCCATCTGGGTCTCACTATGACACATGAAGTTAATGGTGCCATAGTGTACTGCCCCGTTTTGGGGCGAAGCCTATTTTAGGAAGTTCAGGCAGTGGTAGAAGTTGCTGGCTTATCTGCTTGGAGACTAGCTTGCCATAACCCAGGACATGGCAATGACATTGACCTGAGCTGGCACAGGAGCGGCAGTGCAGCGTTTTACTGTGTGGTGTTGGTGTACAAAGAAGCTCAACAAGTAACAGTAATCAGAAAGAAACCTTACCCAAAATCTAATTACAAAAGCCCTTTTCTGAAGTCTACAAAGAAACATCTGCATAACGGATGAAGTTCAAATGCAGAAGTTCATCTGATGATAAGAATGCCTTACCAGCTGTTGAGACTGGAGATTAAAATACTCAGCTTTGGCAGAATAGCAGCCAGTGGTATGATACAGATGGATTTCAGTAAAACCTGTCTAACGACAGGTGTGCTGCTGTAACAGGACAATTATCCAAATTATCCATACTTCAAAATCTGTGATGACTAACTTCAAGTAAAGTCTGGATGATACAATATTACAGTACCTGAAGTCATCTGAGAGTGGAGAAAATAACGAAATTAACAATAAGAAGACCCCCAAATCATTTTTCAAGCTGTGGCATTGACAGGCTTCATATGTACTGATGTAATTGAGCACCTAAATGTGTCCAACAGTTGTTTTGTTTTTTTGAGTGTCTCATTTTTAGGGCTATAATTACATTAGCATTAGGGGTAAAAAAGGATGTTGATTTCAAAACTGGGGTGTCATGACTTTGGCACTCATGATAGTTAATACTGTGTGTTCCAGTCTTTAAATAGCATCCGCAGCACAACTTTGTTACTTCACAGCAGGGTTTTACAAACCTCAACATGTCCTGGGTGGTACAAATATGTACCTGCTGCAGAGCAGTGACAGAAAACAGAAGAGGCAAGGAGAGAGACCATTACACTACCTCTGAAATGTCCTACTAGAGCTGTTCGATCAGGACTATTGTCAAAGATTCATCTGACATTATCAGAGCTCTGTGATGAACAGTCCAGGTCAGACAGCTCAGCTCTGAATGGTGGTGGACAGAAAGGGGAGATACAGGGATAAAGTGGCAGCCACAAACCACTGATCCCTAAAGCTACATTGAGAACAGGGAAGCAGCTTTCTCAGGTCCTTTGGCACTTCCTTCACTTAAATACTTCCTTTTCTGTCGCTCACTCTAAGATATCAGGTCATTCTCTCTCTAAACGGCTGTTGAATCATATTTAAAGATTCTTGCAACTATAGCTCAAAGTCACACTGTCTCTAAAATTTCTTTTTCAGTTAGAAAATACTCAAAATACTGGCAAAACACTGATAACCATCACTGAAAGCTGCTCCTGTTGACAAAGACGACTGTCACTCTTGGAGTTTTAGTGAAGGTCTAGTAAATATTAGTTAATAAAACTATAAATTACTATATTTTAACATGATCTATGCCACTAAAAGTCTACATGTAAAAACGTAATAATTAAAACCAGACCTCTCAATGTTGTTTCTGTTGCTGGAGCCTTTTGAAGCATTTCTACTACAACTATTTTTGCTTTCTGTGCAGTTAATTATACAAAAAAGAACCATCTGCAAGTCTGTCCTCCAGTTTTGATGAGTAAGATTATAGTTTTGTATTTGGATGTTACTTATCCACAATTTGTATATATCTGTGACTACAGATGTAACGTGCTAGCCAAGCCTGCAGGGGTTGGCTTTTAACATAAAATTCCACCTTCTTGTCTAAAATCAGTTTACCCTATGTAGCTGTTGCTGTTCTGAGAGTCTATTGTGCAAGTGGTGTGATATGCCCATGTAGAAAGGACGGCACTGCAACGCTGGACTTGCCCTTACTCTGGGCTCCCTCTTTATTCTGGCAACTGGTACAAAGAAAACAGCACACAGTCTTCATTAACAATCTGCAAAGCAACTGCAACATTCAGTTCACCAGCTTGGGAGTTTTTTTCCTTTTTCCTTTTCCAAACATAACACTTAACAAATGACTAAGATATATTTATACAACACAACATCAACAAAATCTTTATTTTAAAAGTTCTAGCTGAAACCAAACTTGTGATCGTATAGTAGCAATATTATTTATTTATTTTTCTCCTTTTTCCTAACCAACAACAACAATAACATATAAAAACAGCTTTTCTATTATAAAACAATCATCATTGTTCATCATTTTTTTTTCCTATACAACAGCATCAATTAAAACTTATACTTAACAGCGCCTACCTGGTACAAAGAAAACAGCACACAGTCTTCATTAACAATCTGCAAAACAACTGCAACATTCAGTTCTGTTAAAAAGAATTAGAACAATCACAATCTCATAGAGAAGCATTAGAGCTGAGTGCAAGTCAAAAAGCACCCGACTAGCTAACGAGTATTAGCTTAGCATGCTAACTAAAAATGCTACTCGTGAATAAAGTTACTACCTATGCATCAAAATGCCTGTAACTTTCGGGATACATGCTAGTACTGCTTACAATCAAAATACATGTTGACAATTACCACTATGAGGGTGTTTTCATTAATACAATTACAAAATTGACAACAGTATCGCTCACTAGCACCTACCACCAGCTTGGGAGTTTTTTTCCTTTGCTGAGGCATGCGCTGTGCAGCAATTTGGAACCTTAACAGTTGCAGTTGCTGTGTTTGTCCACCAGGTGGCTCCAACTATTCACAAAGCACATCAAGTTTGAGGAAATTCATTAAGCTATTTTCTAACTCTGTTACACCTAGAACACTTTTAAAGCTTCGAATCCAATATTAGCAATTATGACTTTTTTTTATGTATTTTATTTTATTTTAAGATGTCCCAGAATCATGTAACACAATCAGTGACACAGCAGTAAAACTGTAGTCATATCACATCACATCTTACAGGCCATGCTGGCTCAGAGATGTATCGCAATCACAGCTGCATTCAGGGCTGCTCAATCATATGAGAAGTGGTAGAAACAGTGTGGGCTGCCTGTCTCCAATCTCTTCAGGTCTCCTGGATTTCCTTCTATTTCCTTCAGTCCCTTGGAGGTTAGAAGAATGTCAGAGCGTCCAGATACAGACTTCAAATAGATTCAAGTTTATAGATGATTTGTAGCTTCTTCCAACACGCAAGCGGACAGAAAGAGTGCGCCAAAGACATCACATTTATCTCTGTTTGAGACCTTTATTGGAAATGATTAAACTTTAATTAGGCCGTTTGGCTTCCCTAACTTTCTTTGTATTGCTCATGATTATATGGGCTGCTTTTAACAACTAATTTCCTGATTCTTTTATTACTTTAGCAGTCTGACTTTCATTGTACTTTCCCCTAGCCCACACTGTCTGCTTGCCTTCCTTTTTTTATGTTTAATTTTCTCCTCTTCTATTTCTTCTTTTCTCCTTTGTCTTTTTCTAATCCTCACCTTGTGTATCTCCCATATATTCGTTCTTTACACTCACCTTTTTTCTTTCCCTTCATTTTATCTCTGTATGCTCTGTCCTCTACATCCAGGCACATGTGCGGCTAACCAACATCAGGAGTGCTTATCCACCATCTGTAACTCTGCACATTTCTTAACTTGCACCTTCGCGTTTTATAAAGCTAAATGAAATTCAACTGTGGAGCCAAAGAACCCCCTTAATAAGGCTGTTTAGTTAAAACATGACTTCAGAATATTACTGCCACTGTGAGGAACTAATCCATAATCATAACATCCATCCAAACACCCGAAGAAGCTGACCCTAGAATTCAAATGAACTATCAAACTGTGATATAGCCCCCCCCCACCCACCCACCCCTTTCTTCTCTTATGTATTGAGGCGTTCCTTAGTAATTACCCTTATAATTATCTGGAGTCTCATGGCATGTTGCTGAATAAGCAGAATAGTTTTCAGCAGGGCATATATTGATTATACTTAGGTCAGGACTGCTTAAATCAAACAACTGTAGTTGTTTTCATCTGCAGTAAATTATATTTTGCAGCAGAGATTTGTTCTACAATCTCTCTATACTTCATCATGCAGGAAAAGAAGGATCAATGGCAACAGACGTGATGCTGCTTATGGAAAACACAGCGTAAAAAGAAGCTGCAGTGGAGGTGGGTTGCAAAGTGGCTCTCAGAGGAAGCATTAACTGTATGCAGGCTAAAGTTATATATAGTGTTTGTTTTGTTTAACTTGTACAACACGTTGGTCAAGTTAGATTGTTGAAAATGTGCTATAGAAGTAACCTCTGACATAACTTAAGTTGGCTGTATCAATTGGTGAAATGGCATGTACCACAACTTGTTAAAAAAAGGACTCTGGGAGGAGAGGCTGACCAACCAGCTCAAATAAAAAAGTGTGCCGATTTTCAGACATGATGTTCAGGCTACACATTATTCAAACTGAAAAACATGTTCCAGAAAGCAGGTACATTTTATCCAAGTGCAGCCCTTGTTTTGTTCAAGAAGATCTTAGATGTAAAAACTAATTAATCAAATCTTCTCTCTGGGGCTTTTTGAAACTTCTTAAAGGTTAACTCTTGAACTTAAAATAGATTAATGAGTAACCTTATTTTGTAGGATGAAATTTTATATTTCAAACTTAAGACACGATGTTGGCCAAAAATGAAGCGTTTTTTTTATAGCTTCACTGGACAGGACTGACCTTCAAAGGAAAGCTACATCTGGTCTAAAAATGTCATGTAGAAAATAGTTACAGATGTTAAAAATCTTTTTCTTTATAAAATAAGGAAAATCTTTTTTTTTTCCACTCCAAATAAAAGTTTAAAATAGGTAATTATGCACTATTCTATGACATGGTGGAAGTTTTGGAGTATCCTATTTGTGTTATGCATCTAACATGTTTCCAGAAAGCTGGATAAAATTTTATCCAGGTTTGAATCAATAATGTGACATCTGAACACCTGATCCAGGTTTCTGAATATTCTTGGTTTGTATAAGTAATTTAAACACAACTGCACATATGATTAGAAACCCGTGTTAAATGCCGTCTACACAGAAATATAAATAACCAGGTTTCTCATTAAAAAGCCAACTGGGAAATCATATTGCATGCGAAACACATTTCATTAGTAAATAATTAGCATCATCTAACTTGCTAAATCCTGGCGTGTGCTGATGGTCATTTTGGAAACTACTGCTATGTTAAGAGGATTTAGGCGCTCACAGAAGGCTCTGATATCTGCTACGTGGCTGAGGATTGACAGCCAGATTGACAGTTTCAACGCCTGCTGTTATAAACTCAGCCTGCCTCTGACATTTACAACTTCTGTTTAAGAAATTAAGAAGCAATTTTCTTCCAGACATGCATTTCTATTGTGTTTGCGGTTAAAGAGTTGGACTTAGTTTATCCCACTTTGTGGAGTGCTGTGAAAAAGTATTTGCCCCCTTCCTGATTTCTTTTTCTTGCATATTTGACCTGAGTAAATTCAAAATGCACCTTTTAAGTGATGATTTAATTTACTAATTAAGGGGAAACTATTCAACTTGGGCCTATGTGAAAAAGAAAGTATCACCCCCTGATAACATATATAAATGAACTCAATTTCTCATCTCAAAAAGCAACACACCACGTGATGATCTAAAGAAACAGTTGAAAAACAAAGTAACTGACATATATTAGTCTGGAAAATGTTGCAAACCCTTTGGGACTCCGGTGGGCCACCGTTAGAACAGTGGTGACCCTTTCTAGAAGATTTATCCTAGAGGTCAAAGGAGGTAAGAATAACATCTAAAGCCTGGCAGGTCTCAATTGCCTCAATTAAGGTCAGTGTTCATGATTCAATAAGATAGAGTGAACTGGGAAAAAATAGCATCCATGGAGGAGTTCCAAGGCAAAAACCCCACATTTGCCAAAAAAAAAAGAAAAAAAAAAAAAAAAGAAAACCCATCTTGATTATCCCCAAGATAAAAAAATATTCTCTGGACTCTTGAGACAAAAGTTTTAGAACATAAAAAATTAAAAAGAGAAGTTCCCCTAACCTCACAGAAGAATTTCTTCTTCACCCATCCATATATTTATATACTCTTTTGAAGACTGCTTCTTTTTCAAAACAAGCTGATAAGCAGAGCAGGAAAAACATCTTAATGATGCAGCTTTGACAGCAGTGAAGTGCAACACAGCGAGATGCACCTGATAGGCTGATCATGTGTGAGCATACTAATAACCCACTCCTCCAGACTCCCATCACATAATCCGTCCGCACCACAGTGACATATAAACGTGTGGCCAAAAGTTCAGATCTGTGTACAAAGTCGGATCATTTGTTATCAGACCAGCAGGAGCACTTTCTGTTGTGTACCATCACATTTCAACAAAGAACTCCTGTTGATAGGAGGACATGGATCGTTCCCAAAACAAATCCATTACGTGAACTGGAATCTATGGAGCTTCTTTTCGGTGTTCAAACCAAAACCAGACGTCATCCAAACTTACAGATGTTAGAATAACATCGCAAACACTGGTCCGATTTTTTCTATGTAAATACAAAGTGATTCTGTTTGTTATTGCATTGTATTACACAGAAAAATGGATTTATCCAGTATCCAGACTGCATAACACAGATGTACTGATGTAATTATAACCAAACTGGTGGCATGGCGCAATGGGGTGCAATATCATTTCATAGACCCACCAAGTTGGTCTAGACTTAAATACCTCAACAAATACTACTACTGGCACTTTAATATCTATATTCAAGAAAAAACACTGATTATAGGTGTTTTTCTCTAGTGACAAGACAGTAAAGATGACAACGTTATTAAAATTTGGTATTCTCACCACACTTAACTTGCCTTGTTTTTTAAGGTATAAACATTACAAATTAGGCAATGAGCATGGTTAATATTAAACTCACGGTCACTGTTAACATGTCACTGTCACCTACACACTGAAATACAGTTCTGGTTATAGGTTTACATACACATATCATGGGCATGAATGTCATGGTAATTTGGGGCTTTTAATGATTTATTTTAACTGCTCTTTTTCCAGTGTGTAATGATTTACAGCATACGTCTTTAACAACTGAAAAAAAAAAAAGAACTGAATGCATACATTTGAATTCATGCTGGATTTTCTCTAATCCACACACAGTATATATGCATGTTCAAATATATGCATACACCCCCATTAGTATTTGGTTAAATGTCCCTTAGCAAGCTGCACCTCCATCAGAGACTTTTAGTTACCAATATGACAAGAAGCATATTTCTCTTCTTTCACTATTCTTGGCTGAAATGCTGGAGATCTTAAATTAGCTGGTTTCCTGTCATAGACTTGACTTTTAAGGATAATCCACAATAGATTTCAATAGATTTGATGTTGGGAGTTTGGTAAGGCCATTCCAGAAGCTTAATATTAGCCTGTTTGCTTGGGATCAATGTCCTGTTGGAACACCCAACTGTGTCCAAGTTTCAACTGTCTAGCGGTTGATTTGAGGTGAAGTTAAAGAATAATGATGTAGTTTTCCTCCTTCATTATTCCACCCGTGTTGTGCAATGTACCAGTACCACTGGCAGCAAAACAGCACCAGAGCACGACACAACCACCGCCATGCTTGAAAAATGGTACAATGTTCTTAGGTTTGAAAGCCTAACTTTTAGTCCACCAAACGTCTCGCCACTGTGGTCAAATAGCTAAATCTTTGTCTCAACTCGCCATAAAACCTTTCACCAGGAAGAATTCAGCTTGTTCATGCGGGCACCTACAACTTCCAGCCAAGCTTGAATGTGTCGATTTTGGAGCAGAGACTTCTTCCTTGGTCAGCAAAGTCTCAGGCCATGGTGATTTAAAACTTCCAGTTCATGGCAGGCTTGAGCATTCGTGGTTACTGGGTTGTTCTGAAAAACATCCTCTCATCAGAAGGTGACTGTTTGGGAGTTCTTTAATATCTTGGTAAAATGGTGATAATTTCAAACACCATGCACTTTCAAACAATTGTTTGAACTGATGATCTTGGAATCTGCAGTTGTTTAGAAACGGCTCTTGTCAATCCATCCATCCTCTTCCGCTTATTCTTGTCAGGGTTGCGAGGGAGCTGGAGCCTATCCCAGCTCCCAGGGAGAGACAGGTTACACCCCTGGACAGGTCACCAGAGTGACGCAGGGGTCTTATACACCCAGTTTTTGTTTTTTAAAGTAATTAAAGAATAATGCTGTACAGTCATTCCCATTGGAAAACAAAACTTCAAAGAATTCATTAAATACCCTAAATTACCATGACGTTTATGCTTAGGGTATGTTAACTTCTACCCACAACTGTAAGTGCAAAAGTGCAGGAATTGCTCACATATAGTTAAAATGGCACTATATTTTTACATACAAGGGAAAAAGCAGAAACAGGAATAGCATGATGTGTTGTTTTACTGTACAAAAAGATTCACCCTCTCACCATTTTTAACTGCCCCCTCATCCACTCTATCCTGGCGCCAAGCCTCAAGTGCAGTCCACTTCTGTCAAGTGCAAGCCATCCATTTTTTATGCTCTATGACTCTAATCATTGATGAAGTCAAAGTGTTTCCTCTTTAAACTTATGACAATCAAAATACTTGAAAAATTATTTTTAAGGCTCACCTACCCAATTAACCAGTGATTCCACATACAGAAAGCTTCTTTTACTAAAAAAAACCCCAAAACAAAACTATCTGTGATTTAATTTGAATCATAGTACCAGTAGACTTTTATCAAGACTGAACATCAGAATGTGTGGCAAGACTAATATCTTTAAAAAGAAAAGAATGGTTTTGCACAGATGCACCATCTTAGAGAGGGGTAGTTGCGCTTTTACCTATTTTATGTTGTGTTAGTATGATTATAGAGGTGGAGACTTGCATTGAACATGGACAAAGGTTTTTAAAAATGAGATCAGCACATGGACAAATGATTCAGATTTCAGACTGCTTTAAATGCTTGGCTGCAGACTGGACTTTTTTCTCTCTTAGCTCTGTATGATGCAAATGAAACTGGATATTCTTAATATACTCATCTCAGATGCACAGCTCTAGCTGTGAGCATACAGCATACAGACCCAGTATAAGATTAAAAGGCGATATTTTGAAATGTGGTTTTCAACATTTAAGAAATACGCTGGAAATTAACGAAACAGGCCTCCTTAATGTGCATTGTTTACACTTCCAGGCTGTACTCAACAATATATGAGGTGTCACTCGATTCAGGTATGAAAGCAGAAAACTCACCACAAAGGACTGTGCATATGACACAGGGCTACCTACAGAAGTTTGATACCAAAATTAACCAGGAAGTAAAGAAGTCCCAGCTAGACATTTACAAGAAAAGTCATGATTATCGACAAATGTTTTTAACTATATTCTTTCTTAGCAAAACTAAAACCTTACGAGTCCCTAAACCAAGTTTTTAATAAGAGGTTTTAGAGTTTAGAGCTCACAGACAACTACGCAGATCACGACTTTAACTTGTAATCCTGTTTCAAACATTATATGGCATTCATTTCTAGGAACGTTTTTGCTGTGGCAGCGACACTTCTGTTGGCCATTTTCCTATCTCTGGTTACTGAAACTATAAACATGTACATTTTTAAAAACAGAAACAGAAGGGGATTATAAAGACTAAAAACAGCCAAAGGAAAATATTTCTCCACAGATAATTATCTTATTCTGTGGAAAAGCAGCTGCACACATAAGAACAGAAAAACAAGGACACAACACCAGTGTAATACCTAATTCTGGATGAAACAAAAATTATGTTTCTGTTCAATATGCTTGGAAAAAATTAAATGTGAGATATGTAAGCAGCTTTCTGTCAGCTTATTTTAAGCAGTTGCCTGTTTTCCCCCAATAAACACATTAGTAATTTTAAAAATCATATACTTATTTTTACCTTTCTGTTTAGTTACTTTAGCAGAAGCTCTCTGCAGTTTGGGGTTAGTCACTGTATTATATGTCATTTAAAAGAGCTCTTTTAAGTTAGCTTTCTTTAAAAAACATCCATAAATCTGCAGGTATTGTTCTATTAATCGATACACAGTGTCCTTGGCATCTAAATAAATGCACCAAAAGAAGAGTGTAAGCCTTTTGTTGCTGCACTTGCCAATTTACAGTCTGCCTTCTATAGGAATAAGTCATAATAGAAAGTGGATCAACACTGACTTAAACATTCAGGTCTTCTGCAACTTATCAAGGGTTGCATGTTATCATCTATTTAACACAAATAAATAAATAAATAAATAAAAATGAAATGCAGAAGCAGTGTGTCACAAACTAAGCACACAATTCCAGAGGAATTAAGAGCAGAAGTAGCAAATCAACAAATCAAAAAATGTGACAAAATCTATAAAAGCACATGTTTTGGCAGTTTTTTGGCCCAAAGCACTCGGGTGTGTGTTAACACAATGTCGAGAAGGAAAAACATCAGTAATGATCTAGATTGATGAAAGCAAATACTGCTGCCCACCAATCCTGGATGGGTTACACGGCAATTTCTGAAGTCCATCATTTTATAGAAGGAAAGATTATTCACGAGTGGACGGCATTTTATGACAGTTGTCAATCTGCCCACCAAAATCACCCAGAGGTCAGGCTGTGCAATGGTCAGAGAGAGTGCAAAAAACCCAAGAGCTACATCTCACTGTTAAATGCTGACAGTACGACTAGAAACAGACTGAACGAGTATGGCTCTTTTGGAAGGGTTGCCAGGGAAACACCTCTTCTCTCTAAATAGAACATAGCAGCACAGCTTAGGTCTGCAAAGATGCATCTAAACAAAGCACAAACTCCTAGAACAATGCTGTTTGGACAGACAAGACCAAAGTGCAGATGTTTGTCTATGTTTAGCCAAAACCAGACAAAGCATATCAGCACAAAAACAAAACTCTCAAGCATGAGGGTGGTAGAGTGACGATCAGGCCTTATTTCACAGTCTTGATTTTGAGTCGATCATGAACTCTTCGGTATACCAAAATGTTCTAGAGTCAAATGTGAGGCATGCTGCAGCAGTCCAAGGTCCAAACTAGGGCTGCCTCAAATTACTATTTTGAGTCGACTAGTCACCAATTATTTTTTCCGATTAGTCGACTAATCAGATCATACAAGGATGTAAAACGTACAGCTTATTGCACCAGCATGCATCTGCTCTTATATAACTATCATTAGCTCACAGCTTGACGTGTTTAAGGTATGTGCTAACTAAAAATAAAGACAAGATGATAGTTTAATAAACTTTTAGTCAAATTTGCAGATTGTCTCGGTAGAGTTTAATAAAGTCAGCCGTCTGCTCTTTGCTCCTTAAAACATAAGAGAAGACTGGAGTAAAATCTCGACCATCTCACACTTCTGTTTAATCAGTTTTCTGCTTGACGTTTATTCAGCTGTGTACAAACTGTAACTTTAATCTCAGCCAAACCCATTTACTCAGGAACAAATAAAACACTGAAAAAAGCCAAACAATAACATTTTTAAGTTATCTAAGTGACTTATATATCATGTTTAACCTGAGTAGCGAAAGACCGTGTGCCGGGGGGGGGGGGGTATCTGAAAACGATGTGCTGGGAGTTCGCTGTTCTCACCAGCTCTAGTGGGCCTGACCTCCCGGTCAGCTGTCGAGCGGGTGGGTAACAGACATCTTGTCATGGTCCTGGGCCATGTTGGCCCAGCATTCTTAGTTTTCTTGTATTTTTGTATTTTGTTCCGTATGCCGTGGTTCCTAGCTTCTGTTAAAGATGTTCCTTATTTGATTACCCCGTGTGCCCCTCTTGTATCTATGAGCCCTCGTTTCCCCTCGTGTTTCATTTAATGTTTTCCCCAGCCCGTTATGTCTGTGCTCTCTCTCCTCCTGTCTGAACCTCTGTGTACTTCCTGTTGTACTTTGACAGTCTCTCGTCAGTATGCGTCATGTTGTGTTCACTCCTGCCCTGTCTCCTTATGATTATCTGTGTCAGCTGTGTTCCCCGTGTGCTCCCACTTCCCTCATTAACCCTCTGTGTATTTATGTGCATGTCCCTCCCAGTGTCGCGTCGTCAATGTCTCCTCCCCTAACCTGTGTGTCTTTCTGTGTTCCCTCGGTCTTCTGTTAGCATTCCCAGTTTAGTTCTGTTTCCTTGTGAACCCTACAATAAAGCAGTGATTTTGAGTTCAGTTCCTGTCTCCGTGAGTTTTGCGTTTGGGTCCTCATCTGCCTCCACACAGCCAGTTCATGATACATCTCCAAAAACGTCTGAGCATTTTTGCAAATATGTGATGTCTTGATAAATCTAGCAGATATTTGAAGTTTATACAGCTACATTCTCGCCTGAAAATATCTTTTTTTTTTTATTCTGTGACCCAGAAAGAGTAATATTAAAAGTAGCTGCCGCCATTGTTGGAAACTGGAATTGGCTGGGCCATGCACTGAATTCTGGGATAGGTTGGGCCATAAAGGATACACCTGACCCATCTTTCAAATCTGGGGAAAAGGAGGAAGCATTTGTTCGCCACATTTGGAGGAGTCTTCAAATTTGGACAGCCTTCGTCGAGTCGCTGTGACGTAAGCGGCCTACAAAGGCCACCTCCGAAGGATGCGGCCCCTGAATTTGGACACAGCTACGATTCCGGAGACTGCTTCTTCTTCTTCAGCGTTTAATGGCAGCTGGCATCCTCGTAGATACATTACTGCCATTTTTTGTTTCAGTCCGTTATTACAATGTTAAACACTACTACTTATTCTTGCGTCTTTCAGGATCTCACAAAAGTTCAAACGCCACATCGACTATTAAATTAGTTGTCAACGATTTTGATAGTTGACGTAATTGTGAGTAGTTCACTAATCGTGGCAGCCCTAGTCCAGACCTCACTTTGATTGAAAAGCTGCGGTAGATAAATTAATGATCACAAACCTCAAAGAACTGAAGTGCAAGTTGTCATAAAAGTGGGCCAAAATTCCTGCTAAAGGTGGTTTTACAAGTTACTGAATCATGGGGTGTATTTTCTCACACACTCTTTCTGCACTTTGGCATAAATCGTATTAAATAAATAATGAAATATGTGCAACATGTCATGTGTTGTTGCTTTCATGCTTTATCTGTTTTTATGTCTTGTCACATATTTATAACATGTGCAGTCAGCACTGAATTGGAGAAATAAAAACAAAACGCAGTTCCCATGTTTGTGCTTCAGTAACGAAACAGTTGTACTTGATGTGACTATAAGGTTAAGATTTCTCTTTTTGTGAAACATTTGTTTTGATATGGTCTACTGAGAAAGGTGTTTCTTTATCACCGAGCACTTGCGCCTTGAGGCACAGGCACTTTTTTTTATGCCTCTCACACACACACACAGAGTGTAGACTTGTCTCATAAATGTGTAGATTCTATCTAAAGCATTCTTTTTTTAAGATAAAAAGGGATGCGCATTTGCAAGTAAATGTTTGGAAAATGTGATAAAAGCCCCTTTAACCGAATTGTCTGTAGTGTAAACCTGCGTGCTCACGTAAATGTTTTAAATCAATGTTTACTCCAAGCTAAGGATGGAAAAAACATTTTACCCTTGCTCTTTCCAAAAAGACCAAATTGAGTGAAAGAGGAGAGAAATGCAACAGAGCACGCATTTGTTCCATCTGTGTTACTGGCTGGCAGCCTGATAACCATGAGAGTACAGTTATTGACAGTTACTTTCACAGGAAATGTGCAGCTTGCATTTATGAACAGCACCTTTCCAAAATCCACAGAGCCTTTTCCCATTTGTCCTCTGTTGAAATTGTATCACAGAGCCGTTGCTGTGACTTTGTAGTCTGAGCCAGTAGATATGATACAATTACCAGTATTTGGCTCAGTGGGGCAATTGATAATGTAGCGAGAACGCTCTGCAGGAGCCACATCACAGAGAAACAGATGGGCTGTATTCCTGCCTTAGCCTAGATCCTAATGTGAGAGAACATCTGAGTGTCATACCAATCAGAGCATGTGTGGGTACAGTAAAAATATATGAAGGGAAGGAACATTTAGCAGAAAGACTGTGATTAAACAAAAATGTAATCCTCAGTTCTCAGTGCTAGTGGTTATGATCTGTTTTTCTATCATGATTATTAAGATTTTCACTAGTTGCTACACAACAATCGTCCCTTTGACTCCTCTGGTCTGGGGAAACTGCGGTTCCTACACTGCAACGAATCGGTTATCCTCTTATGCACCTCTGTTGCAGATGTAGAACTGGAAGCAGTCCAAAGTCCCATTCTGACCCTTTGGAATAGCGCATGGACATAACGTGCTGGATCTCCTCTACTATAGCAAAAGGTCAGCCATTTAACTTAAAATTCATTTAGGTGATGAACATACAGTCGCAGGATGCCAAATTGAGCTAGCAGAGTGGGCAGTGCATGATGATCGTGTATGTACAATAAAAAATTCTAAAGTTTTTTCTATGTGCCCTTTGAGGGAGTACAATGGCACGCATGTATCTGAGGTCATTTGCAGTAAATCTCCCTCTGATATTTCAGTATGTAACAGTACTCTGCTTTCACAGTCTGAGCCTGGGGGACAAATCCACAGCCCACTAATGGGTGAATGTCAAAAATACAACAATCCTAGCACGATACATGTCCTTCAGCCTTGAAGACTGCAGGTTTTCCACTGAAAATAACTGTTTTGTCTCTAGGTCGCAGCTGGAGACTCCCTCCTACTCCCCCTTGACAGGAAAGCTGGATCAGTTTGACACAAAAGCTGATGTCTGCTCTTAAGATCCTTGATCACATGTGAGATTTGTTTACATTTTTGGCCACTCCCAATAGAGTGTGTGTGGGTTTGCTGCTGAGAAAGGTAGAGTCTGGTGACTGGCCAATTCAATGAGACTGCTGTCTCTGGAGTTGAACATTGGATGGACAGCAGCCTCTTAAACTTCAGCTGACATCTCACCCCTCTCGCTGCCTCTTCTACAGCTAAAAATGGGCCAGCGGACAGTTTATTTATTGACTCAAGAGCTCTGTGCAAGTAGTGTGCTGTTAAAATACAAAGTCGTACATACTGCAAATATTTGGCACTTTATTATGAGTGAGAAGGTGTTTTGCTGAATACATTATCCTCTTTTTTTCTAATAGGACTTTAGGTTGGAGAATTGTCATTTGCTTGCTTTTTGACTTTTTTTGGGGAAAAGTACAATTCGGTTAGAAGCTACATTTGTTGTTTTGGAATTGCTCACTATATTGAATAATTATGGTGTTCTCCCTTTTTTGGGAATAGGAATAGTGGAATACAATGGAATCATCATACCTTCTTTATATATTTTTTAAAAAGATAATGTTCATGACAGCAGGAATGGATCATACAGTAAATACAGTCCAGCACTTAATCGCTTTACTGATGCAATGTGGAGACCTTTCAAAACAAAATAGTGTGTTTTTTCTACAAAATCCAACGCCATAAAACTTGTAATGGACACCAATAGAGTTGAATAACATCTGTGCCACTTAAATATATAAAATTCTGAAAAAAAGATTTGCTTGATTCTATAATTTTACCATAAACGGTTGAGTTTGCCAATACCACTGGACACACAGGACAACCTTATTGATGCTGTTTGCAGGTAGCAAGGACTGAATGAGTCAACTTCACTTTTACATATAAAAGGGCAGCTCTTGGAGAAATGCAACAAAATCACAGGACTTTGAGTTGAGCTACCGGTTGTCTTGCCCCTCCTCTACCTCTGGCTGTTATTAGTAAACAACCATGGATTTTCTAAAATACTCGAGAGAGTGCATTTGCGTGACTAATCTGCTTGTTTGGTTTTTACTCCAACAATATTGACTAATAACAGAGTAAATTTGCAGTTAGTGCCATCCATCCATCCAGATGGATCATGGGCCCAGCAGGCTAAACAGAGATGCCCAGACCTCCATCTCCTCCGCCCACCCCTCTAGCTCGTCTGGGGTGAATACTGAGATGTTCTCAAACGAGCAGAGTCATGGATCCATCTTGGATATTTTGTCTGCGTTTTGGTCTTCTTTATAAACTTTATTTTTTCTCCTTCTTAATTTTTTAAAATTTTTTCTTCTGTTTTACTTTTGTTAAGTTAATGCATTTTAAAACTAGAAAACAAACATACAGCCAACTTAATGGCAGAAAATAACTTGCTTTGTTAAAAATACTGAATATACACAATTTATATATAAATTGTACTAACTGCAAAAGTACAAAATCAGAGAGTTTAAACAGCTGGTGGTGAAACGGGTATTGTTTTCATGTGAAGAGCAACAGTTGTTATTCACTTCTCAATGGTCCCCGGTGAGCCGGGAAAGTGAGGAAGCTCAGGTGCCTGTCAACAAGCCACACTTTGATCAATGATCCTTTGGATAGCAGGAACACTTTCCTGTTGTCTGTGGAGTCTGCATGCCATATTTGAATCTCATGTTTGCTAAAGTGAGAAACAAGGAAGGCTTCTCCTTCCTTCAAGCTCAGCAGGGGTTTTCCAGTGGTGTGGACCGACACAGTCATAGCTATAATAAGTAGAAATAAATGGCCTGCTTTGCCTTTAAACTGCTTTCCAGCTGGGAAGTCAGAAATAGTGCAATATGGAGCACTGTTTCCACTCCACGGAGCAGGCACATTGTAAAACTGTACCTGCAGCCTGGATTTTCTATTGGATCACAGGGCCTTAATGTTTTATATAAGCAGTGAGAGGATCAACATGTTTTTATGCTTTGAATATTAGTTGACTAACTGTTTATTCTACAAGGGTCGGTGTAAATACAAGGACAATAAAAGCGAATGCTAGTTGAGCTGTTTTAAATTATTTTTAGCTGATGTCAGCCAGTTAGCGCCGTCTGTCCTTGAAACCATGGGGTACACAAACAATGAGCACAAGGTAACTGCAGTGCTTGTTATTCTCTCTACCAGGGACTCAATTAGCATCACACAATTGTTACCGAGCTGCCAGTTTACTGTTGGGTATAGATCATGCAATGCAAGCTTGTAAGTGGTGACATATATGATATCATCAACTCAGTGTACTTTGCTAAATACTCTGACATGACTGCGTTAACTGCATTACAAAAAAGAAAATACTGGCAACTGCCAACGATACCCCTCACACTCCTAGTATCACCTTGCTCTCAGGTTTTCGCATTTACAAGATTTTAAGAGGACTCACTCTGACCTTGTGGTTGATTTCACTGAGATTCGCCCCAAATTTTTAGTAGATCCTATGGGATCATTTTGAAGCTTTTACGTCGCCTTATTCTCGAGTTATTACATTCACAAACTTCAGTGTACGCCTGCCTGCACGCCCGGCGGGATGACCACAATACCCAATCAGCCTTTTACTGCTGAGTTACTGTGTTTGTACGATCTGTACCATACAATGGCGGGGCACACTTTTTAAACATGAATAAAGTAAATACAGCATACAAGTATTTACAATGCATGTCTGCATGTTGCCTTCTTGGATACACAAAGTGTTTTTGCATCACAATGAAATCCATCAATAAAAATACCACTGAGTAAATGTGCTGACTAATAAACCTTGATATGCAATATAATGATTGTAAACAACTGTTAAATAGAAATGTCCAACAATCTAGTGAAAACGCAAGTGACATATTTTGTGGACGCTACGTCTGAATATTTAAAAATATAACTTCCAGTGTCCCTCCTTATCTGAAAACACAATCACCTGTCCACTATATTAGGTACACCTGTGTTAATGTAAATAACTAATCAGGTCACTTCCACAGTGGCTTTACTATTCAACACATACTCAAAATAAGTGGTACAGTGGACATATATACATACAGTATGTATAAACCTACTCTTTCCTAGCTGTTCAGCAATATTTTACTTCTTATTCTCTCCCTGTAATTTTTAGATTGGTTTGCTGGCTACCTTTGACCAGAACTCAGACATATTTCCACACTGAGAAGAGTATGCGGATGCCCCAGTCACCAAATCTTCAAAAAATGTTGTAGGGAAGGGTCACATCCCAGACATTCAATACCATTTATGGAGAAATGCTCTTTTAAAGATTACTTTTATGGCATTTCTGCTGTATTAGACTGCTCACAGTGAAAAGAGGAAGAAATGATGGGCAAGAGAAAATGTAACAAAGCAACAAAAGGATCCTGGTTAATTTCAAACCCATCATAACAGAGCAGCGAGCTCACCAAGCAAGTTGCTATTTCATATTCTGTTTTACCCTTTCTATGAGCTTGTACTGAATTTCCTTCTTGATAATCACAGTTGCTTAAAATTATATCCAGAGAGAGGATAACACAAGCGAACAGCTCTGTTTCAAGTCTGGGCAACGTTATATGTGTTTAAAGATGTTTTTTTCCAGTGTCTGACATCTTCTTTAAGTCTGTTGAAATCTCAAACACTTCATCAGCAGCAGGAGCAGCTTTGAGTAGATATACCAATTATTGCTGTGGGATTTTTGCATGTTGTGGCTATAAAGTCTACATGCTTAAAGTTTGCTGATCTTTGAAACTGTTGCTCGCCATGCTTTCTGTATTTCACCGTTCATCCTGAGCTTCCACACTATAAACAAGTAGCTGAACAGCCCTGCAGGACTTCAGCAAATGCAAAACAAATAGCACTCAATATTCAAGTCACTGTGCTCCCAAAGGATTCACTAGACCTGAACTAGTGAGGCTTCAACACCTAGAGGAAGTTAACTCTGGAAATCCAACACCAAAAATAATCTTGTTTAGTGCTTTTTCAACAGGAATGGATGGAAAACCACCTCTGTGTAAACTTTAATCCATCCATGTGCCACCTAGTTGATCTCCTTAAATAAAAGTTTCTTAAATGCCTCATGAACCAACAACAGCAGGAAAAAGAGGAGGTCAAATCCATCTTACAAAGTCTGAAGTGTGCCCAGATGCCACTCTGGTTAACTTCATGTTTTGCCATCACAGTAGGCATGACCTTTCGCTCGGCCTTAATTAAATTAAAACTGATCCAGGCAGATGTCAACCAAAAGGGCACTGGGCAAGGCTGACCTTTCTTCTCTCTTAGAGTGCAGTGGGTAGGCAGAGGTGCAATTTTAGTAGCTTGGCATGTATGTATGTGGACTAACATTAATGCTACATACTAACAGCAAAGGTTTTTATAAGACTCACAATGCAAAGTGACAAGAGAGCAAAATGATGTAACATTTACTCAGCCGCACTTTCATTTTCTCTGCAGGCAAAGGCAGTGACATCTCAGCGGTGTGATGATTATAGAAGCCTGGGAATAATACAAGCCATCCATCACAGTAGCCAGATGAGAATAAGCTTATAGACACGCAGAGTGAAGCAGTCGGCTGCAGGGTAAGGAGCTGAAGCGTTGTGGGCAGTTATGAGGGAGCATCCTCTCTCCTCCTGAGCACTGACAAGACAGCGCTCAGAGACATCTTTAGTTTACCCGAGTCTGAGCCCCGAGGGTGTTTGCAACACTAGTGATTTATTACGGTACATTAAAAGCTCAGACATTCTTGGCTCTTCTGTAACAAAGAAAATCCTAATTTGAAAAATAACTAAAGTGGTTTAGATTGAACAATAATCACATTTGTTCAGAGAGTCCTTCCAAGTGTTATAAGCCTGGAGTTGTTTGAACCTCAGCCTATTAGTGTCTCCTCTGATCTCCTGCGCATGCGTTTGTGGCTTTCTCTCTCCTTCTCCTTAGCGAACGTCCTGTGTTCCCTGCGTGATGGGAGGCAGGTAAGCCTGGGTGATTGGCTAAGTAAGTGATTGTGACTGTGGTTGTGAGAGAAATGATTTGTTTCAGCCAGCAGACACAAGGCTTCCTTATCTGACCACGACTAATCTGTGTGTAGGATGTGAAAACATGCATGGATCAGTAGTTACGTTAATCACTTCTTTTTCTCTTATCAAGTAAGTGTAGGTTGTATTCTATGGGTTACCTTAAATGGGGAAAAAAGCAGTCTCATGCATTCATGTTGCACCAGGGTGTCCTTAGGCCTGATCATAGCACGAACGGAATTCTGAATCAGCAGAAAAGTCCTTATATATTCTTTTTCCCTCCAAGACCTTTATCTCCAGTCACAAATGAAAACAGAAAGTGTTTGGCTGAATTCCAGGATGAGCCATAAAGAGACCAAGGTATTAACCTCAGTCACTCATCCAGACAAGATAACACAGACAAATCAGGGTAGAAATACTACCCAGTGAGACACAAATACACTCCGCTATTATCACTGCATCAAATTTCACCAAAGACCTTATTAATACATAACTGAAGCTAAGTGAGTCTAATACAAATGCCAAAATATGCCTGTTGTTTTACAAACAGGCGCATAATGTTGCATATGAGAGGCCAATATGGACGCTAAGGTCTAAGATAGCTGCTTACATCCTCTTGCGCATACAAATCTATAATAAAGGTGTTTGCAGAATCCGACAGCCTCGTCAAGCAGTTGGAAAGGTCAGGATGTGACATCACACAATGATCTATAACTATGCTAATGTTTAGTATGTGGAAAATCAAGCACACGTCTTGATCTCACTGAATTTCTGAATATTTGATGAAATTACTTTTTTCCAAATATATGTATACTAAAATGCAAGAAAGTAAACAAATTGCCTGTCATAATTTCTCACGAGGCACAGGTAATGTTTTTATGTCATTGGGTTTGATTAGCAAAAATGTAACACACAGCACAGACTGCCAAAACAATATTTAAAAAAAGGCAAATACACACTTTGAAGCTGAAACCATCCTTGTGCGTATCTATTTATTTTGAATGTGCCCAGCCATCTGTCAGCCTGACATGGAGGACTATACAGTACTTTATTCAGAAAGTGCTGTGCTGAACCATAAAGTCTCAGTACAGGTGTAATTTGCCAAATTCAGCCTCTTTTTTTTTTTATCACAAGGTACGAAACCTAGTTTAAAATTCTTATACGACTGGGAAATAGCCTGTGAACAGCATTCAAGTGTGGGTAGAGTACATATTTTTTTTATTCATGCCCCAAGACAAACTCAACCCAGCTTTAGTGCTACAGCATTACGTTAAATTTGTTAGACAGAGCTCGAGGGCTCCACACAGCCCACAAGCCGTACACTTCAGAATGAGTGCACATTATAAAATCACACTGCTCTGCACAATCTTGAGATCTTTTTAGGCCAGAAGTCTGAGAGCAGTGCAGACTTCCTGCTGAGTGATGAACCCCCGGTCTCTGAAGACAGCGGGGAGCTCATCATCAGCGCTGACATTTGCTGACACAAATGTGGAAACACTGACGACGACGATGCATAAATACATCAACAATAAGGTCACTTTAATGTTTTAATTCTTTTCTAAAAGTTTTGCTCCTATGTATTCTTTGTGAAAATATATACATTTGCATAGCTGTTTACATTGCTGTCCTTTATGATAGTGCACTGTGGTCTTAATTTTGACAGTTTAACAAGGGCAGGCTTTAATTACAAATTTTCAATAAAGCAACAGTAGCAAGCTGTTTTTGTGTTGGTTTTGGACGCTTAAATTAGCATCCACTGAATATTAATTCATTTTTTTTCTTTTTTCTTTTCATGATATCCTGACAGACATTGTTTTAATACGGAAAACATGTTTTAACAGCTTTTGCTTTGGACAGCTGACAGTGACTGCTATGCTACTGGTGTCAGTGGGAAAGGTTAGTAATTAGAATTTCACAGACATGAGGCCGTGTATGCTGCAGGTAAATCTGTGACTCATTTTAATGACTAAATACCATAACAGAGATTAATTTTCTGCATTTTTGGGCCTCACCAGATTTCACACTTAAGGAAACTATTTTGGTTTGACCAAAATTCTTGCAACTATGTGCAATAAGTTTTTGTTGCCTTTCGTTGCTCTGAAGACTGGGATAGATCTGGGATCACTCAGTGAGGTGATACACTTATGGTATGGTTTGAAACTCCTACGTCGCCTTGTTCTTGAGTTATCACACTCACAAACTTGGGTGTTCAAAGAGTCATTATTTGCAAACCTTATCAAATCTTAGAGTGACTGCAGTCTGTCTGAGTCGGACTGAAAATGTTTAAAGACAGAAAGGCTGAGGGAAACTATTTGCAATCATTTGCCAAATATAAAAAAATTGAATACAATAACTGGCAATCACAGATTTTTCCTAGTCACAACAAGAAGGTTTCTGTCCTATTTTTTCCTCTTGTGTGAGCGATCCACATGTGAAAGATTATTTGTGACTAGGGCTGGGCCATATTATACCGTTCACGGTAATACCGGTATAATGTTAGGCAACGATAGGAAAATGAAATATCGCGATAGAATGGGAGTAAAACGCGCATGCGCAGTGCCTTTGTTTTCATACGCACATGGCCGATTGTTGAGTGAAACAGATGAACCAGAATTGGTTTGTAAAAATGGTGCAACTTCCGTGATGTGGAACTGGTTTGGTGTTTGTCCGTCAGATACACGACAAAGCACATTTTTTTGCAGAACATGCAAGCGGCCGTATTTGTCGGACTAAGATGCTCTTAAATCTGGGAGTAATCTGGGTCCTAAACTCCGTATGCTTCAGGTCAAACAACACTGCAGCATCACTAAGAGTTAAAAACTGTCTAAATTCTTTCATCTTTAATAAAACGATCAGCATGCTGCTTTACCAGGTGTAACTATAAAGTTTAACTTCCAGGCATCCATGAAAACAAAATGTATTACATTTAACGGAGTTAGAAGTTAGCAGGAAGCTAGCGGAAGTTAGCTCGCTAGTTTCGCTAGTTACCTAAGCATGATATTGCATGTTCTGACTGAGAGATTTCTGAAAAAAATCAAACGTACAGCTCTGCTATCACTTCCAACATAAATGAAGACAGGAAACTAAACAGCAGTGACGTTTGTAGGGTTACTGAAGTTGGGCTAGCTGGTATATAATGATGTGCTACGTGATCGCTAGCGACACAGCTATGTTAGCATAACATAAACAGTGAAGCTGGAGGACGAACACTAACACTTTTCCACTTATAAAAGTTAACGTGAAGGTTCTTCATGGTTAGAGACAAATGCAATCGCATGGCAGGATGCTGTAAACGGACCAAACTTCAGTCAGGAGAACAACTGAGATAATCCATCCACAATACGAGGTTAGTCATTAATATACTGCAACATGGGAATAGAGCCGCTGCCAGAGAATTCAACATTAATGAATCAATGGTACAGAAGTGGAGGAAGCAAGAAGAATGAGTTTAATAAAGTTTGATTTATCTGACTGCTTTGTTTCGCTTAATGTGCCTTATAATCCCGTGCACCTTATGGTCCGAAAAATGCGTACTGCACACTGCAGTTTAATGTTGCAAAGCACCTCTTTTTAACTTCAGTGGATATTATACATGTTATGCTCAGGATATGTCAGCCCATTTCTACTGGAAATGCCTTTTGGTTAAAGTTTCAGCAAGGAATTTGCATTTGCACTGTTACATTTTTATAAAGCTTTAATGTACATAAAAACCAGCTTCTTGTTTAAGTGAAAATAAATGGAAGGTTGTCTTTTTGCGCTAGTAATGTTGTGGAGTTGTATTTTGTCTCGCATCAATTATATCGTCGGTTATATCGTTATCGCAAATTTTCAAATATATATCGTGATAAATATTTTTGGCCATATCGCCCTGCTCTATTTGTGACTGTGTTTTTTCCTCTTCTCTTGCGGGTTTCTTGACCTCTTCCTCAACCTCTTGAGACAGTGTTTGGCATTTGGCCCTGGAGGCAAAGCCAGGTGTGCGGTGGAGCATCACCCTAAATCAGCAAAGGCCTCATGGAGACATATTGTACCAGGGAGAAAAACAAGCTTTTTTTTTTTTTAGAGCTGTTACTTATTTAGTTATTTATTTATACATCTGAGCCCTGGATTCAAGTGTAAATGTGCTTGTAATAGAAGTGCCACTGCTTTGTTTTTATTCAGGTGTTTCTTAATGAGAAACTTCCACTCCACATGCTAAGCACTAGGCACCAAAACAAAGAAAATGGGGGAAATTGGGGCAAGAGGAAAAAACAGTTTGAGTGCTGAAAAATCCAGTTTGATGGTTTCACAGATAAGAAGTGGCTCCCAAGTAGAAAACACATATGAAAAATAAAAACAAACAGAAAAGGGGTGAAAAAAAAATTTCATTCTTATTTTCTTTTTGATAAAAGTTCTTTTTTTGTGGTTGCTAACAGCAATCAAGATATGCTATGCTGAGTGTGTATACCCGTGTGGGCCTTTTAATAGGAGTCTGGCCAATTGGCTGGTTGATGGGCATGAGATGAAGGGCTCAGGGGAGGAGATGTCCAGCCCTCTGTTGCCATGCCACAAAGAATACACAAATCTGTCTGCAATCCAACCAAAGCTATGCACTCAAAGGATCAATGCTGTACTACCTGAGAATAAAATGGTCAGTCTAAGCCCAGTTTTTGTTTAATAGTGTAAAAATAAATAAATAAATAAAATTGCCGCACCATTTAGTCTGTCATATTTGTAGTTTTACTTCTGTTTATTTCTCTTGTTTCCTCTGGGATTTTCTCTGTCATATTTGTAGTTTTACTTCTGTTTATTTCTCTTGTTTCCTCTGGGATTTTCTCATTTCTCTAATTTGTGCCTCCCCATCTCATCTGTCCTCATACTCCTGCCTGTGACCCAGAAATTACTCTTAGTGCATCTTGAATGGGGGCTTGCTGGAGAAGCTATAATCGGGGAAGCACAGGTGCATCCTTTGTGTTTTCACCCTTGAGGCATAAAAGAGGCACGGCACACAGCTGGAATATACAAGCCTATCATCTACAAAGTATTTCTTTGCATTAAGTTCATCTGCTTGATACTTTATCCCTTTCACAGCTAATGGGTGCATGGTAAACAGAGATATATATGATATCAGTACATTGTGGCACATGAGAAGAATTTTTATCTGAGATCATAAAACACAGTAATAAGCTATGAAAAAAAGAGAACAGATTGACTCAATACACACATCGTATTTAAGAGACATCGTTTTAAAATTATGGATCCTAATTAAGAATGTCTGAGTTTGTTAATTGACCGTCATCTCGACTCTATTCATGTCTCCTCCTCGCCTCATCTGCTTGCATCTCTGGTAGGAAGGACTGAGGCGTAGAGGAGCAGGAGAGGAAAAGAATCAAGTTTGTACAAAGTGAAAAATGAGAAGATAAAGAAGTGTTTTTCTACATGTCCCTTTACCTTAATGGGTGGCTGTAACTCAGGAAATGGAGGAGGTCATGTATTGTTTGGAAGGCTGGTGGTTCGATCCCTGGCTTTTCCAGTCTGCAGTATCCTTGGGCAAGTTACTGAACCCTGAGTTGCTCTCAGATGTGTTTACTTGAGTGTGAATGTTAGTTAGAAAGCACTTATGTGTGGAAAAAAAGTATTTTTATGAATGTGTGTTAACGGGTGAAGGCATGGTAAATAAAGTGCTTTGAGTGCTCAGGTAGAGTAGAAAAGCCCAATTTAAGGACCAGTCCATTTACCCTTTACCTTCTTCTCGATTGCTTTGATTGAACAATTTTTGTTCTTTGGAAGTAATTTCCAGGTTATTAAAGCCTGGATTTCCTCTGAAAACTGAAAACAGCACATCTTGTTTCAGCACAGCACAGTATGCGCTGCCCCCCCATGGTGAAGAAAAATAGAGATATCAGTCTTTTTAAGGAATGGTCAACCGGTTTACTGGTAGCAGTAAATATGTATAGAAGAAAAGTGGTGAATTGGAAAACTCCATCTGTTGTTTGCAGATTCACTGAAACATCTCTCAAAGGAAATGTCATAACTGGTCAGAGATTTCCTGTTTGAGACGACAGAAACAGCAGATGTGAAAGGCAAATCCGATTCTTCTAAGAATATGTGCTGGCCCATTGGTTAGAAAGATCGCTGTGCTGATGCACCATGGCCCCACATGGCTGCTTGGCAGTTTTAATGTACACCATTAAATACCCACCACCTGTTTTATGTCTGACCCTCTGATCTGACCTCGTTGTAGGACTAGCATGTGGCACAAATGATTTTCTGCTAAATTAGCTATCACTTCATGGTGGTGCTGAGTTACACTCACTCTGATCATGACCAAGTAGTTATTGTTAACTAGTGACCAACAGGATAGTGTTTCCTGAACGTTTAAGTGTTTGGTAGTTTTTCAGGAGGTTGTTCATTAAACTGTTGATCTAAACTTGTTCTTTCTTTTTTTTTAATGCTTAATGTGACAAGTTTGTAGAGAGAGGCAGATCCCAATGAGAATCCACAGAACACTTGCATGAAAGACTCAGTCACTAGTTTGCTCCAGTCCATAAAGAAAACCATCCATCCATTCGCTTCCGCTTATCCTTTTCAGGGTCGCGGGGGGTGCTGGAGCCAATCCCAGCTGTCATAGGGCGAGAGGCGGGGCACACCCTGGACAGGTCGCCAGTCTGTCGCAGGTCTAACACACAGGGACAGACAACTATTCGCATTCACATTCACTCCCGCATTCACACCTATGGGCAATTTAGAGTTTCCAACTGAGTCCATTGGAGAAGTCCATGTATGGTAAAAGTCCATTTACCCCGCATTCACACCTATAGTGAATGCAGTCAATGGTCAATTAACCTATCCCCACAAAGTGCATGTCTTTGGACTGTGGGAGGAAGCCGGAGTACCCAGGGAGAACCCACGCAAACACGGGGAGAAACTCCACACAGAAAGACCCTGCACTCAGGACCTTCTTGCTGTGAGGCAACAGTGCTAACCACCGTGCTGAGAAAACCATGATGCATCATATTTCTTTTCACTATAAGGGAGACTATAATGTACAAAATAAGACTTGAAACCTAAAGCACATCTATACTGGCTTCACTTGACCACAAAGCTTTTTTATAGTGAAGTGTTGGTTGTAATGCATTAGTTTAGCAGTTCAGGTAAACAAAGGGATCCACAGCAATATTTGTTTCTGTTTCTTTTCCTCTTTTAAGGGCTGTTGCATAATTTTTGAGTGCACATGTGTTGCTTAGCTAGAGAGACAGCAGAAAGGATAACCTTTATGTGCTGGAGGCATTTGTATTATTTTGAATTTTGTTAGTGGAAAGGACAAAAATAACATCATCGTGTAAATTTCCAACTGTGCCTGGTTGATATGTGTCTGTCACCTGGGAAGAGCTCTAATTTCAGATGCTTCTGCTGGCTGCGCACAGCAGCTCCACAAAGTGGTCCAATGGCGTGATTTTTACAGGGCTGGCCTTAGACGATGGCACAGCTTCGCTATTTTGCTTCTGCAGAGCAAATTGCTGTAGAGAAAATACTCAGTTTTTGACTGCAAGGTCGAAGTGGCTTTCGGACTCATAATATACTTTTTTTGTGCAATTACAAATCTGGAACTATTGCTTATGTTATTTTTTTTAAAATTGCTGATAATCAGAGAATGGCAGACAGACAGACTTTACACAGGCTTCCTCATTACCTATATGTACTAGGGGTGCAACGATATTCGTATCGATATTGAACCGTTCGATACAGTGCTTTCGGTTCGGTACGGATATGTATCGAACAATACAACATTTGTAATTTATTTTATCAACTTTCCTTCCGACGATGCTGTCTGTGTTGAGCGCTCAGTGAATCTGCGTTCGACTACTCCGCCTAGGCTGCACTGTCGAGCGCAGATCCACTGAGCGCTCAACACAGACAGCATAGTCAGAAGGAAGAGCGCAGGGCAAGCTAGCAAGACACATGGACCTCCCCCACCCTCATTCAGATCTGGCGTTTGGAATTATTTTGGTTTTCATGTGACGTATGACCCTGAAGGTAAGCAAGTCATGGACTAAAGTAAAACAGTATGTTGGATGTGCCATGCAATGCTCAATTACATGGGTGGGAGCTAGTGTGTTAGCGCAGTTAGCTCGTTAACGTGTTGGCTGTCTAGCCCCACACACGGGGCGATCGGCGGTAGCTCGTTAACGGAGATTTGCCGTGTTGTGGCGTTAAGGTCATTTCAACGAGATTAACCTGAAAGCACTAGTGGGAACACAACGAATATGACTGCACATTTACACCGACATCATCCTAGTGCAAAGACCAAAACAACAAGCATGCTACTAACTTTAGCCGAGTCATTTAGACAGCTGTTAGCACATGATTCTCCTTATGCTGCTGAGAATATAGCCCAGAAGAAGCGGATAGTATAGCTTTTATTTTGGAAAGAGACATTTCTCTGTAATAAACTCTCTTTTCCAAAGATGAGTGATTCCTCAATCAGATACAGGGCTTGCAATATCGCTAGCCCGACGTCCTGGAGCTAGCGATTTTTTTCAGTCGGGCTACCAAAATCTATCTCTGCCCTGCCCGTCGGGCTATTGTAGGAAGGAAAAATATATGTCAATGCTTTTGCATTCTTTCAGAAATGTAGCTGGGTAATTATGTCATTGGCATCTGTGAGCCACTGTCAATATGTGACATATTGAAATCGCGTTTGAATTTGCGCTTGTTTTTTTGCTTTCACTTTGCAATCGTGCGAACTGTGTATAGAGAGCGACAGCACTGATCTGTGAGTGATGATAATTTGCGCACCAATTCCTCTGACATCGTCTTTTTAATCGTTAGCTTACTATGCAAACATGACAAGTGAAATCTCCCACAGCAAGCTTAAACATGTGAGAGGTTGATCGCGCAGAGAATCGCTGAGCTTATGTGAGTGCGTGTGTAAAAGCAGCAGGATTTATATTTCAGTTCTGCTGAGCCAAATAAGACAGGTCAGGGTGAAGAAGTGACAGCCAAAGAAAAGCTTACCACAAAACGGAGAAGTTATGACAAATCAGACTATAAGGCAAAAAGAAAGTGCAGCTTTATGGTTTCATGGACAAAAGAATTTCTGTGGCTGCAATATGACGAACTATATAACCAGGGCTGCACATAAGTGGTCCGCAGGTGCGCATTCGCTGTCAAAATAAAAAACACGCACAAGGGTTAGGGTTAAATTTAAAAACTGTACTTTTGAGTTAAAATATAAATTTATAATTTTAATAAATGAAAAATTAAAAAGGCATGAACATTTTTTTTGTATCGAAAAAATATCAAACCGTGACACCAAAGTATCGAACCGAACCGAACCGTGAATTTTGTGTATCGTTGCACCCCTAATATGTACATATAACAATAATGTTAATGATAACGAAAAACAGCAATATTCAGATGAGCAGAGTAAGAACTCGACAGAACTGAAAAGTAAAATCACCCTGATATTCAGTGTTACTCCCTTGACTGTAATGCTGTAATATTTACTATTAACCCTTAAACACATAATTTCCTCTCAGTGCATGTTTTTTTTTGTCAGACTTGAAAAAACTGAATATTTATCTTGCTCCGTACATAATTTGGACTGTTTTAAGCTCGGCCAGGTCAATAAATTTAAGTGTGTTTAATTTAAGAGTAAGTTAGATGGTGGATTGAAGCCAGTTCTATTAATGACTTTAATTGCTCATTTACAATGTAAATCAAGACTGTGCTGTGAAAATGTATCCAGGTGACATATCGAGAAATGTTTTTGGAAAAGGTATTTTAGAAAAATTAAATAATTGTCTCCAGTCATTAATAAATCCAGTTCTGTGAATATATGACTCACATTAAGTCTTCATGATATGTTTGTGGGGTGGTTAAAAGGATGGCTACACTTTAGTTTAGCCAAACCTTAGCCAACTCCTTTAAGCCAACCCTTTACTCTGCTCCTGGGTGCAAATGCACATAAAAAGCAATGACTCACTTTGGTTTCAAGTAAAACAACTTAGTTTTGTTACTGACCAACAAAGTAACATTACAAGACACTGCTGGACGTTAAATGGTAAATGGGACTGATACTCATATAGTGCCTTTTGACTCATTTGAGGAATCAAAGCGTTTCTACTGTAAGTGTCATTCACCCAATCACACACAGCAACATGGGGTTTAGCATCTTGCCCAAGGATACTTCAGCATATGGACTGGAGTATGGATCGATCCACCAATATTTACAGTTTAACTGCTACTCATGTGCTCCTCCTTATATTGTACAATTGATGTCATGCATATATGTACGTATATGTACGTACTAGAATTTCTAAAAACTTAAAAATATCAGTATTTAATGTCACAGGGAAAAACTGAGTCCACATCATTGTAATTTGTAGGTACTCAGTAGATAAATATAACAAGGCAACTAAGACGAATGACAAGAACACAGCACTGTGAGAGAACAAGAGGAGGCGGTGCTATGCTGGCAGTTGGTGTGTGTGTGTGTGTGTGTCTGCATGTTAGCTTGCTGTTGGAGCATAACTGGCATCAGCCCATTAATACTGTGAAAAATAAGTGATGACAGCTTAGAATATTCAGAACTGACATACAATGAAAAAATCATTAGATTTTGATAACATCAGTTTGCAATTCCATTTGTAGTCATCAACTACAAAGATCGACTGAGGCACACATCTGCTCTCCAAATCACTTGCCCTCTTCAAATTTTGGGAGAAAAAAAAAAGAAAAAAAATGAAACCAAAAGGGAAAATATATTTTCTATATTTGTGTCTTCATGGCAGGTTCCTCCTGCTAATGTCAGTTTTCAACGCTCGACAGCAAATAAGCTACTCAGCCGAAACACATTAAACAGCATGTACAAGTCACTCGGGTCTGTTGAGATGCTGCCGGGCTTCTTGCGCCTCAGCACCACTAACAACATGCTGTCTGCCCGTGACATGTAAGTTACAGTGCGAGTTTGATTACTTTCTCTCTCATTCCTCCTGGTGTATCAGCAGCAGACAAACACAGGAACAAGAATGACTTGAGCTGGCCTTTTCAGCCTTAGATGGTTATGTGCATTTATCTGGCATGCCTCCTATCCTGATGCAATAATAATATTGTTTACAATAATATTTTGAAATTCGAGTCAGGTCAGTGCATTTGAAAACAAGAGATCAATGCTAAAAGAGTAATAATAAAACAATACAACACATTCAAGTTATAGTTATGAAAAAAATAATCAGAGCTCTGTCTGGTTTAAAAGACAAGTTGTAAAAATTAGTTTTATAACAGTCTGAAGATTTTGCAGCAACTACTGTAAAAGAGACGATATCCTTTATATTTAAATCTGTACAATAGGACATCAAGGATTACCTGCTCAGCAGATAACAGTGAGTAACGTTTAAAGATCAGCGAGGTAGGTGCCAACCCATGTAATGACTTAAAAACGAACAATAAAATCTTAAAATCTAACATGGGTGAAATGCAGTGTTGTTTGCGAATACCAGGTCAGAGTCCCACAGCAGCCTTTTAGACGAGCTGCAGTCGAGCAAGAAACAACTGACTGACACCTGAATAGAGACTATTGCAGAAGTCACGCCGAGATGAAATGAAGGCATGAATAACCTTTTAGAAAGTCTCTGAAGCAGAGAAACGGTTTCACCTTCACAAGTATCACTAAGTTGAAAGAAGCTAACTTTGACAGCAGCATTTATTTGTTCATCAAAAGAAAAAAAATACTGCAGAGGATCAATCCCATGTTAAAGTTTTTTTTTTTGGATCCTTAAAGGATCGACATTGTCAGGTCAAGGCTTTCCAAACGATGTTTCTGATCGTTTAAATTAGGAACACCTAATGGCATCCAGAAACAAGCCACAATAATGTAATACAGCTGTTAAAAGAAAAGCATTATGCATATATATTTTTTAACCCAGTGGTTTATCTGATGGCAAACCGAGCAGAGCCTGAGCTCAGCAGAGGAAGCTGCAGATGTAGCCTGCAGGTACTTTTGCATTTGTAATGAACAATCTCGAACAGACCATATAAAGAAGCTATTTCCTCATATCGCAAAATCAATACAGTGAGATGCACTGTAAAGCAATATAATGAGACTTTTGGCATACAGCAAGTGTTTTTGGCATGAAAACCGTGTGGGGGAGGAGCATACTAAAATGATTTCAAATAGCTAGCTAATCTTCTCATGTGAATTCCAAAGTATAAGTAGCTATGCCGCAAGACATAAGTTAGATAAACAATGTAAAACAATGTAGTGAGAGAAAAATGAAATTGAAGCAATACCTTCAGTCCTCCACACTCTGCTGCTGACCCTTGGTCCACTCCAGTGATGTAAATACCCAAAGCGTATTCCGCTCCCCCTCGGATCATCAGACCCAGAGACCGGCCATCATCTAAAACCAGGTTGACCTATTTAACACAAAGAGAGAAACCAATAAAACAGGATGAATAAGGGTATAAATATCTGAAGTATAATATAAATATCAACATTTTAAATGACACTGCAGTCTCGATTGTTTTCCTTGACGGGCTGCCAGATTTGCTCATGGTGTCGGGCTGCTCACATTGAAATGAAGTTGTGAAACACAATCCATGGAGCAAATGACAGCCCTGCTCTGAGATGGCATTTGAGAGCAAGGAGATGAAGAATTTCAGGAACTACTTAGATGCGGTGAGTCAGCACCATTAATGGGGGAGTCAGAATCTGTTTTGATTAGAGGAACGGCTCTCTGAATTGGTCAATCAGTTGGTTCACAAGGCTCATCCGTGTCATTTCCTCTGATAAGCAGCATGGACAATATCGGACACAGTTTGAATTCAAATAAACCACCACAGGAATTGTTGGGGGACTACAAGATATCTCTGCTACACCACCCAATTAAAGTGCTTCTGCAGGGAGTGAGTGATTTGTAGACGATGTACTGTGCATGACTAATCCGGTGCTTCCCTTAAACTTGTTTTCAAAAGATATTCCACTAGAACCACAGCGTCTATTCGGTTTGTGGCCTAATGAAAAAAAATGTGGTCTCTGATAAAATATGGCCATTACCAATGTTATCCTTGCGCACTAAAATAATTGTGCTTAAGGGCACCTTGTGTGCATCACTCAGATGCCACTGGCTTGGCAACACAGTAGTACACTACGAGAAAAGAGCAGGTCAATGAATCCGACTAAACCAACTAACTAAAACACTGACGTGAATTTAAACCAATTCAAATAAATAAGGTCAATAAGGTAAAAACTTGTTGGCATATTTTTTTAACCAATAAATACAATTCAGTTTGTTTATATTCTTGGATACTATTGTCAGATTTTATTCTACAAAGTTAGGAAAGCAAGGAAGTCAAATCTGATTTTGCCTCACACATGCAGAGAGGAGATGCTATGTTATAAAGAAGTATAAATGTAATAAATGTAAATGTGTCTGTTTTCTTATACTTTCAAAACTAGAAACATTAGAAGACAGTATTTATGTGTTTCCTTGTTTGTCATGTATACTGTCACAGTACATGCTTATCTTAACCAAAGTTTTAAATACTGAGGTCAGTGTGTGTACAAGCAATCAAAAAATCCCAAACTTCAGACTGTTGTAAATGTTTATTTGAGATATTTTCCCTATTTTTTTTTTTTAAACAGTATGATGTAACTGAAGGGGGTATGCTTAATATATCATGTAACCTCAGGCATTTTAAGATAAATAGAGATTATCCTCGAGTCCTTGAGTAAAATTATGGACCTGGAAATGAGCATAATAGTTCCCCTTTAAAACAGGCATGGCACTTTTACCCCAGGTTATATATAGTACTGCAGCTGTAGATATTAACCACCCAGCTGCTGCCAAATGACTTGGTTAGCAGAAGAGTTTGAAAGACTTAGGTGGTCCTATTTGCAGTGTGTGCAAGTGTAATGATGGGTTCATTCGACTGTTAAACCACTTTATTGTAAACTGTCAGGAATTCTAGCAGGGCATTGTTTAGTGCCTCTGGGTCATCTCATCAAGACTTTCCTTCAACTCCACAGCTATTTGCATTGGCCCTTGAGCCTCTAGCTCACTTAATTAAGTAATCTTCTAATGTCAAAGGCATCTCTTATTTTATGACACACAACATTACATGCTAATGATTTTCAAATGTGATTCTACCCCAAAACAACAATAAAAAGATATTAGGAAAAAAAAAAAAACATCCTAGGCCCATTGTTTGCTCCATCCCCCCCCCCCCCCCCCCCTTTCTACTACTTTATACCAGAGCACTAAGCCATGCTTTTTAATTAACAGTTGGTCAAGCTTACCCAGCTTAAACTTCAAAATACTCTGGTTTCTCTATAATTGCCATTGGGGCTACTTGGATGAACCTAGCATTTGTAGAATATCTACATTTGGAAAGCAAAGAAACAACATCAAATTTTACTCTGTCCACGTGGGGAGGCTCAGTATTGCTTAGCTATGCCAGACTATAAATTGTACTTTTCTCCATCACAATGAGGCTCTTGATTACTTGGTTTGATCAGAGTGCAGCTGTCTCTTGCCAGATTTGAAACGAGGGATCAGTTGCACACTGGTGGCTACAAGATGGCACATATGCTAATATCTGTATTAAACAATGTCACTTTCATCCAAGTGATATACCCCTTGGCAAAGACTTGACATCTGACGCAGAGGTTTTACTTTCATTCAGAGCATATTGCACTGTGGTCCTCCTTTTTAATAACAGCTATCTGCCTATCGGCGATAAGCGAGCCACCTTTGCTCACTTCTAGGAATATGCAGGCATTCATGTTTTCTGTGACATTTATGCAGGACATGGAGCATAGTTTTAATTACCAGATTCATTCTGCTTTTTCTGGCACAATATAGCAACTATTGGTGCACACTATATTCCCCAGCATCACTTTAATGCTCTGTCTGTCTAAAAGAAGTCCCAGTGTTCTAATGTTTCTGGTTTCTAAGCAATGGCCCTTGAGACCTGTTTATTTTGGACAGACAAATGCAATTATGTGTGCAAGTTATACTATTTTACTGTATTGAGTGGAATTTGTAGGTACTGTATAAAAAGTTAAACTGTACCACTTCTCACTGATAACGCCATGCCAGCCATTCATTTGTTAAGTTTACTACTGGGCTGAGATCAGTTGACTGACCAGTTGACTGACCAGGCCACTGAAGAAGATCCCATTTACGGGGCGATCGTGGCTCAAGAGTTGGGAGTTCGCCTTGTAATCAGAAGGTTGCCGGTTCGAGCCCCGGCTCGGACAGTCTCAGTCGTTGGGTCCTTGGGCAAGACACTTCACCCGTTGCCTACTGGTGGTGGTCAGAGGGCCCGGTGGCGCCAGTGTCCGGCAGCCTCGCCTCTGTCAGTGCGCCCCAGGGTGGCTGTGGCTACAATGTAGCTTGCCATCACCAGTGTGTGTGTGTGAATGGGTGAATGACTGGATGTGTAAAGCGCTTTGGGGTCCTTAGGGACTAGTAAAGCGCTATACAGGCCATTTACCATTTATTTGGCTTGAGAAAGTCTTGAGTTACATTTGCAGAATTTTCTTCTTCAGTATCCACTTGCACTGCGAAGCATCATCTGATCATTTTGCAGCATGTGACTGAGTCTGAGCAGAGGTTATAGCCCTGCACGCTTTAGAATCCTGCTACTGCTATCATAAATCAGAGAGCGCCACTCTTCCCCCAAAGGGAAGGGCAATACTAAAACTCTGACACTCTCTCCATGCTCCATTTTTTTCATGGTCAACTTTGATCTTGGGTACTAACAATGAACGTCAAGGTCAAATGCTTAGCTCAAGTAGCTACTCATGTCCCCCAAGGCCTACAATTTTGTTGTGAAGTTCGAAGACGACTCATAAAAAGTTGTGGGTAAAATATGAAGTTTTTACTGATTTTCACATTTGATGTGACGATGTGAGTTTCACTGAAATGAAATCACATGGAGTTATTGGTATCTAACACAACACAAAATTTTGAAAAATTGTATTTTGAAAACTGTGGATACTAGATAAACAAACAGACAAACAAACAGACAGAACCGATTACATAATGTCTCCATTTGGGGGAAGAATTAACACTAAAGTCACCAGTTCCACTGCAGCCATAAATGCACATAACAGTGTCTCCACTACATTTGACAGATGTTGTAGATTGCTTCAGATCATGAACTGTTCCCCTCGCTTTACTTTTCTCTCCTCATCAAGTACAAGTTAATTTTGGTTTCATCTGTAAAAATATTAATATATTTGTTTTTGGTTGTTGTTGTTTTTCACAGAACTGTGCCAGCTGTGATGTGTTTTTGGTCTAATCTGGCCTTTCTGCTTCTGACTATAACCACTGTTTTGCATCTTGTTGTGAACTCTCTGTATATACATTCATGCTCTTGGTGTTGCCTTGGCTAGATGTTGTGAAGGATTCTTGACCAGGGAAAGAGCTGATGATCACAGAATTCTTTCCATGGTTAAAAGAAAAATCTGTATTCATCAATTTTCTGTGATGTTACTGAGCTGGCTGGTGTTAAACTTTTCCATTTTTAATGTATTTTAAAAATATTTTAAGTGCCAGGTTGCCTAAAGTTTTGCTAATTCTTTATAAGTTTATTTTACTTTTTCAAAATTTTACATTGAGTAACATTCTGAAATTTTTCCACAATTTGTAGACAGGTATTAGCAGATTCATGCACATTTGTCCATGTTTACTTCTGAGAAACTCTTAAATGCTCTTTTTATATCAAATTATGTTATTGACCTGTTGCCAATTAACCTAGTTACAAAATGTTCCTCCAGCTGTTTGTGTTTAATTCAATAACTTTTTAAGCCCTCTTTTGTTCCCATTTCAACTTTTTTTTACGATGTATTGCTGTCATCATATTCTAATTGACCAGATATTCATCCATCCATTTGCTTTCACTTATCCTTCTTCAGGGTCGTGGGGTGGGGGGGTGGGGGTGGAGCCTATCGCAGCCGTCTTAGAGCAAGAGGAATACCGCATGTGCAAGTGCCTAATGTAACAAGTGACAAGTGATAAGTGGCATCATATGGCAGGCAGAAAATACCAAAATCAGACAAACCCGCAGCCAACAACACAAAGTAATTCATTAATTTATTGCTGCATGGTTTGAATTATTTACTACCAAGAAGTTATGATCCTAAGCTAAACCTGAGCCTTAGCTGGCCAAACAGTGATTGATTTCTGAAGCATCAATATGAGTGTCTGCGGCACCCAAAGCCAGAGGCGTTTTGAAAACCAAGTTAGATTGGAGGCTTGCTACATTTTAATATAGCTAATAAAAAGTTGTACTACAGTAGAATGACAATAAAATTCCACCTTCCCGAAGAAGTAGCTGAGAGAGCATTGGATGTTTTAAGAAATTTGCCAATAAAAAGCAAAGCCATACATGTACTGTCCGGATGCTACAAAGCAACTTTCAGTAGTTGTGGTATTGATACAAAGCACCTGATTGGACTTGGATGCCGTTCACTTACAAATTCATACATTTCAAATTAATGAATGATTAGTAGGTTTCAGATTATCCAAAAGGGGAACAGTTCTGTCATTATCAGAACAGCTGTGGATCAAAGGAACTCTAGCTTGCATAATTCAGAGCATGGTCTCACCCACAGACTAGAGAGCTGAATGAAGCAATTCCAAAAGAAAATAAACTTAATTGAGACATATTTTCTAACATATTTCTAATTCCATCCTATGCATGACTCAAAATTAATAATATCAGAAATAGAAACTAGAATTTCAATGAACTGCCAAACTCTATTTAGTACTGGATTAATATTTGCTCATCTGCAATGCAGAGCTGAAGTCTGCATTAATAGAGCTGAAGCAGTTAAGATTAATATGTAGCTCTTAGGTGCTAAAAAATTGAAAGTTCTAGTGCAATAAATCTTTTAAACAGCTCTGATAGCTCCTTTCCTGCAGGTCATGAGGTGATGAGAGCGTAAGGTTTTACGGCACTCGAGGTCCAATTATTTTTATCGTTTAAGTTTTTAATTTTAGCATCCAGTGTTATACACTTCTTTTACTGTGCCTAAAGTTAGCCGGCTCACACAACCAAACTTAAAACCAACTCCCATTAAAATTCAGCATCTGAAACATATCTTTTCAAATTTATTCAAACTGTTTTTAACTGTCTCATTTTAAGAAGATTAGAAATTACAAGATAGGACTAATATTTATCCAGTGGCTGTATTTGTCCAGTCAGGTGATGAAATGCTTAAAGTTCAACCTCATGATTATTGTTCTCTAAGGTCAGTTAATTGAACTCTATGAATATGTAGGATGAATGGAGGATGAAGCCTTTTCTAGCTGTCACTGGATTAGAGCTGGGGTACACTGTGAACTGGTCGCCACCCCATCAGGCTAACACAGTGCAATAGACAACCTTTTCTCCTCACATTCTCACAAACAGCCAATTTAGAATTTCACCAGTTAACCGAACAGGTATGACTTGGAGAAGAAGCTGGAGTTCCCTGTGAGAAAATATGCAGTCACAAGAACATGCATTATAACACCACACAAAAAGGCCTCTGCACGAACATTTTCTGCAATTCTGGGATGTGATCAAATAGTCAGTTTTGCTTAGGAAGGTTCCTAAATACAAATAGTGGACAAGCAGTGCAGGTCGTGTAAATGTTAATTACCAGTGAGTCTTCATTTCATGCTACAATGTCCTGATATGTTCTGGACCTGAACAAACTGTTAAACCCACAGGTTAACTATAGCAATTATGCCGCAGTAATGCAATCTGTCTGTTATGAAGATCAGAGTGAGCTTAAGGTTTACTATAATTCAGCTTGCATTAGTTATGTGCTGAGTGTTGCTGCATTGCCAGCCTTTAGGATTATAATTAATTATTTTGCTTTAGTCACAGAGGCTGAGAGGAGCAATAAAGGCAGGAGTTACCCTGCATCATGTCTGTAGTGGGAAGAGTGAGGGGACAGGATAAATGACAAACATTTCACTTCACTTTACACATTCCCTTTCTAAACATTCTAGCCTTGATAATAACGTCACCAGTTCATCTGAGTTTATAAAGCCTGCGTCAAGCAACACAACAAGAATAAAGTATCTAAAATGGGCTAGGGGACATTGTCATTTCCATACTGCAGACAAATGTCAAAAATACCTACTGTCACTTTATTAAACGGTGTACTCTAAGTGTATGAATCGTCTTGCTGTTTTTTGTTGAGGTCAAGCGAAAGTGACAGGGACTTCAGAGAAAAACATCAAAAACATCAAGTTGTGCCTCAAATGACTCAAGTAAGAGTTAAATAGAGTGGGCATCAGAGTCCAAACAAAGCAGTGCTGCATGGGGACTCGTTGATCTGTATCAGTACAGTGAAAAACCTTCCCTAAAGTGAATACTCCCATCTCAGTCTTAAACCTTGTTCACAGCGTGACGTCTTTTCCAGAGGCAAATTTTTAGTCTGTGCCACTGGAGGAAGTCGAATAGGATTTTTATTTTGTGAAATCTATGAGACGTTTGATGATTTATGTATCAAATGCTTTTAGACTTTGTTACTTACTTTAGCATCACAAAATTTAGCCTTAGCATACACCATTAATCTTTTGGGGGTGCATTCTTCTGCCCCTTAAAACATACTGGTCAATATAGAGCGTCTCTCTAGAAGTTCTGTGGATGTCTGTGTGCAAGACAGGTGCAGAACACTGACAGGTTATCAGTTAACTGTCCATTTCATTTAAAGTTTCTCATTGGGAGTTATGTTGGTGAACTGCTTGTCAAAGCAAACGATTCTTGCTGTTGTTTCCGCGTACTGTCCAAAACCTAATAAAAAGATATAGTAAATGACAGTTGGCTTCTTTCTGACCAATGCTGAAACTAAAAATGTTTTGGAGGCTTCTTTGCTCCAATCAGTGCACATAGTGTAGTGTAATAGTAAACATAGCAAATACAGGCTGTTAAAAGTACAGGAAGGAGCTAATTTTATGTTTTTTTAAAAGGCATTTTTGGTCCTCTAGTTTAATGGTTTGCATGTAAGGTCTCTACCTTCTTCTCATCCCCTTCCTGCAGTAGCTGCATGTTGCTTCGGCGCTGACTGTCAGTTCTTCTCAGAGTGGCGCTGCGATGCTCAGGCAGGTCAGGAGGAGGAGACACGCTTCGGCCCTGAGGGTCAACCCAGGTATAAACGTGGTTGGTGACATAGCCGCCTGGAATGCGACCGACTGAACGCACTGAGAGGCAAAGCTTTTTACTTCCCTTGAGCACCTGAGGAGAAGAAAAGAGAGCGGAGGAGAATAAATTGAGGCCAAATAAAAATTAAAAATTAAAATTTGCTTTTCAGTATGTGCTTGAGTTGAAGGAGCAAAGTATACTCGCATATCTACACTTGAGTCAATTTAATTTGATTTGACAAAGCCAAAACATACTCCCACACATAAACATCCATGGTTATAAAATCAGTGTGAGGGCTTAGAAGAAGATATTGAAGTGAGAGACAACACACACAAAAAAAATCAAGCTGAAACGAATGTTTGGTCGAAAATTAAAGATTGCAGAGAGAAATGGCCAATATTTGGAAGGCTTTTCTAATATCCAAAAACCCCAAATGACCAAACAGCACCACCACCCACCCACACAAACAACAACACTTCTAACACATTTCTACAGAAAATTGCTGTTGGCTGTGCCTCATTGCCTTCTGATAGCTTGCCATATGTGCAATCCCTCTGCAGATCGATGTATTCCCATGTGCCTCGTGGTCTGGAGGAATCAAGCTGAATAGGGTTGAATCTCTTAATGATCAAAAAAATCCTTGTGTACCACCAACACAAAAGGACTCTCGACTTTCATTTCATACTAACGAAACACACACTGTTGATTTTTAAAACAGATACTGCAACAATCTCAAGATTTGTGAAATACTGGCTCACTATAGAGCTAGAGTCCAAGACTGTCACAACAAAGACCACACCACAGCGTGGTAAAAGACTTCCCAAAGTTCCTCTTTGTCAGGAATCCAATTTAATTTGTTACACAGTGTCCCTCCATTCTCTTCTTTAGTGAGCTACAATTAAGCTACCCCTCCCATCAATCTTTGTTCATTTGTCTTCTTGCTACAGTTCTCGCAAGGAACTACTAAATGCTTCTGTTGAAATGCCTATTAACATATGCTCAGAGCAACAACTAAAATCATTACTTGTCAGAGTGCTGTGGATTGCAGCGGAGGCCCATCTCTTTGAGCACAACAACCCGACTGAATCAATTTCACAATTTTGATTTGTGCCGAGAGATAATAACTTCAATTCTGAGGCAACAAACCCCTGTCAGCAGTGAAGATGCCTGATTGTATTGCCATGCCTTTGAGCACTCTCTCCCTCTTTCACCTCCTGCTCCCTTTCTGGGTGGCATCGATGCAGAACTGTAGATAAACATACATAGCAGATAAGTTGAGTAACACATGAGCAAAGAAGGAAGAAATGTGTGCATATAATATCCAAGAAAAACCACAAACTGCATGAAGTAGAAAGGGAAAACTGCATGTCTTCGTGATTAACTGCGCCAATTATGACTGTGGTAACGTCAAAAACAATCTCCTTGTTTTGAGCAATGCGTATTGTCACCAGAACATGAAATGTGTTGCATCCGTCTGAGCCAGAAGACATCACCAGAGGGTCCTGGGAATCAAAACATAATCATGATGGAAGGCTGATACTGAAAAAAGCAAATAAACTTCATTCATTGTTTAGTCAGCATTGGCATTCCCATTGCTGGGTCCATTAATAGTCTAACAGCACAAAACTAGTAAATTAATTTTTATTACCTACAAGCATGGTGAAATAAGTAAGAGTCACTATATATTACTCTAGAACTGGGACACAGCTATAATTACAACTATAGTTATTATAGAGGAGGACAGAAATTTGTATTGCATGGTGATTAAATCACTGCAGAACCTTTAAAAATCAATTCAGGCTTTGAATGTGCTGCACCATCTATAATCTAAAGCGGTTAATTATAGTTGCAAAAAATGTTTTTGAGATGAAGAGTTCTGCACTGATTGCTCATAAAATGTGGTCTGACTTTCATCTAAGTCACGATTACAAACAAACCCCCACTGCTGCTGTTCCACCTCTGACACCTCAGACACTTCACACCCTGCTCACTCCTCCCCACCCCCAACAACAGCATCCAATACACACTCAACACAAGGCTCCAGCCTGTCTCTCTCAACCACCCAGGTTAGGAGGGAACTGAGGAGGATTAATGGCAAGAAGGCAGCGGGTCCAGATGGCATCAGCTCGAGGGTCGTCAGGTCCTGCGCGGACCAACTGTGTGGGGTGATGGAGCACCTCTTCAACCTGAGCCTGAGGTTGGGAAGAGTCCCACAGCTCTGGAAAACCTCCTGTGTTGTACCAGTGCCAAAGACTTCACGCCCCAAGGACCTCAACAGCTACAGGCCGGTGGCTCTGACATCCCACCTGATGAAGACCCTGGAGCGGTTGGTCCTGGCTCAGCTTCGGCGCCTAACAAGCTCATCACTGGACCCACTTCAGTTTGCCTACCAGCCTGGCATTGGAGCGGATGATGCCGTCATTCACCTCCTACATCGTTCCCTCGCTCACCTGGAGACCGCTGGAAGCACTGTGAGAATCATGTTCTTTGATTTCTCCAGTGCCTTCAACACTATTCTTCCCTCGGTTCTGAAGGACAAGCTGGAGAACTCTGGAGTGGACCATCACCTCACTACCTGGATTTTGGACTACCTCACCGACCGACCACAGTATGTGAGGACTCAGGGCTGTGTGTCGGACAGGGTCGTCTGCAGTACGGGGGCCCCACAGGGAACGGTTCTGGCTCCGTTCCTCTTCACCATCTACACTGCAGACTTCTCCCACAATTCCACCCAGTGCTTCCTGCAGAAGTTCTCTGATGACTCTGCAATAGTCGGCCTCATCACTGATGGGGACGACAAGGAGTACAGAGGACTGACTCAAGACTTTGTGGACTGGTGCCAGCTGAACTACCTCCAGATCAACGCCAGTAAAACCAAGGAGCTGGTGGTAGACTTCCGCAGGCACAAGCATTCTCCACTGCAACCACTGAACATCCAGGGTATGGACATTGAGGCTGTGGACAGCTACAGGTACCTTGGTGTTCATCTGAACAACAGACTGGACTGGACTCATAACTCAGACGCCCTCTACAGGAAAGGGCAGAGCAGGCTGTACCTGCTGTGGAGACTCAGGTCGTTTGGGGTGGAGGGCCCACTCCTGAAGACCTTCTATGACTCTGTGGTGGCTTCTGCTATCTTTTATGGTGTGGTCTGCTGGGGCGGCAGCATCTCTGCTGGGGACAGGAAGAGACTGAACAGGGTGATCCGAAGGGCCAGCTCTGTTCTAGGATGCCCTCTGGACCCAGTGGAGGTGGTGAGTGACAGGAGAATGGCGGCTAAGCTGTCATCCCTGTTGGACAACGTCTCCCACCCCATGCAGCAGACTGTGACAGCACTGAGCAGCTCCTTCAGTGGGAGACTGCGGCACCCACGGTGTGGGACGGAGAGATTTCGCAGGTCTTTCCTCCCCACTGCTGTCAGACTCCACAACAAAGACTTTAACTGAACAAACACACACATCCACACATGTGCAATAACACTAAGTGCAATAATCCTTTCTGGCATCGTTGTATTTTTACTCAGTTGTATATAGCATTCGTATTCTATTTTTATCTTATTGTATATTTTTATTCTATTTTATTCTACTGTATATAGTATATTTTATTCTATTCTGTACAGCTGTGTACTGTATTTATTCTTATTGTATTCTAATTTTTGCGTCATAACTTTTGCACTGTCCACTTCCTGCTGTGACAAAACAAATTTCCCACGTGTGGGACTAATAAAGGTTATCTTATCTTATCTTATCTTAAACAACCTTTGACTAACATTACAACACGACAACAGCTGTACTTTTCAGGTCGTCATTAACACGTTGAATAATCGCACACAGAGATAGTTGAAGTGTGTGAAACTGTGATAATCAGTCAAATAAAGTTGGAGTCAGATGTTTCACTTAAGAAGATGGGACTGCAAGTATTAGATGTGCAGACAAAGTCTTGTTATTGACAGTTGGTTGATGAATGTGACCTTACAAACAGCTTTACATAGATGCATTGTGCTGGAAAATGATAGTATAACATTTCTTAAGATCTGGCTATTTAGTACTTTGCAATAACACAAATGGAAATTCGGCACACTCTCTTAGGATTGGGCATCTTCCAAGGATTGCACCAAGAGCAGAATGTGCAATCCTGAAATAGGAAAAAATGCACATGAAGGTAACAAGAAAATTAGAGATACAGTTAAAGTTCTGGCAACAATACAAAAGCCTATGTAGCCTTAGTACTGTGTGCCCACACCAAAACCTTATGCATACTGAAATATTACAGCCACACTAGGGCAAATAGCAGTTAGATACTGGCATGATCAAAATTATTGTGACTGTATGCAATGAACTTGCGATCTTGTTGTTTTGAAATGGTTGCTTTAAAGATGCGAACCATATCTCCAACCACTCGCAGTCAGCTGCAGTCTTTAAATCGACTTTAGCCCATTAAGACAGTGATAAAAATAGAAATGTCTGCTATCAGTTTGAGTCGATTAAACACCATCTGTTTGTAATATTATGGCAATTAACTGTAAGAAATCAGTGAAAATTGGGAGTCTGCTGCAATCCATTGCAGTTCTATTACCATCTAAGCACACACATGTTAAAAAGCAATTCACATTAACTACTCAGATTTAAAGTTTACCTCAAACCTTGTAGATTAGAAATAGAAATTCCTCCACAAACAAAGAAATACTTGCTTCAGGATGGCAACTTAACTGCAAAGTGACGCTCAGTAGCCTTGCTTGTTGTTAGGAACATAACCAGAAAGTTGGCAACAAGTTGAAACAAGATGCATAGACGGACTCAGACTAATTGCAATGTATCTGCAATCTTGGCAATTATAAATTAAACAGCAGGTATTGCACACTTCACATCTGATCAAGGCAGTTGATCATCACGACTACTTGTAATAGCAAAATTACCACCAACTGATGCTACTTTTCGTAGTTGTAAGGAGTCTGCTATCCTATTATATACTTTAGTGTGAATGAGCCATAAAGCATGGTGGTGGTATGAATACAGTTTAGGGCTTTTTTGCATTGGTTTGCTGCGTCAGTCTCATATGTAAGCAGCTATGAAACATCTGGCCCCCTGTAGATTCTCCTTTAGCACCAACAACCTACAAGATACAAAAATCAAGTGTTTACTTATCTATCCAGCCTGTAAGTGATGATTAAACTGCTTGTTGTTTGTTAATTTAGTCAGATTTTGTTTTACAATAGCTGACTTAGATGAAGATCCTGATTCCAAAGGCTTTAAAAACTTTTTGCTCTAACTGTGACACACTTTTGTGGCTTTTTTTGCAGTGATTGCTTGGTCCAGGGGTAGACTGGTTTCCTTTTCCAACCAGCATGCACACAGCCTCTCTTTGATTTATAGCTCCACGCAGGTGCTATCATTGTGTGTGCTGGTCTGAGAATCTTGACTGAATTTAGAGGAAATAGAGGGGGAAGGCAAATGAGCAGTGTTTAGACGCAATGAGAAGAGGGAGAGCAGGGCGTTAGGGTAACATGACACACAAGGAGAAAACGGGAAGATGGAGGGTAATGGAGGTAGCGGTGGGAGGGCAGCAGGTTTAACAGGGTCTCTCGTCCTGTGAATAAGAAGCAGCAGTAATCAACAAAGCAGCTGGGGTACACTGGTCCTAATGCCTCATCCCTGGATGAAAGTGCTGATAGTGACACCGGGCTGATGAAGCTCACCACTGCTTCCGAAGCAGAACAAAAACCATTAGGACAATAATGGAATATATAGTAGGGGATAATCAAAACGGCAGCGGCAGGTGAACCGCTTTCATACAATGCCATACTCTCACGGGAGTCCAGGCAATCCATTTCATACGCAGAAGCTTACTGCACAAAGCCCGGCTGCAGAGACCAACCACTTCCATCTCTTAGAAATGCACGGTTCTATACTGCAGGAGGTTTGTGGCAGGAAAATTACTGACTAAGAAATTACTTAGGAAGTCTGAGGAGTCAAACTATAAAGCCTGGTTATATCGTGGCTATTAAATGGTCCCTATGGTATTGTAAATAATTTTCAACTGGGATAGCTAAAGCTTCAAAAACACACTAAACACAAATCCTTTGATTATGTTCTATGCCTCTTATATGCCATAACTACAAGTTATGTAAATACTAGTTCCTCAATTAGATTTATAACGGTAAAATCTTTAAATACATTTAAATAAAAAATGATCGTTATGAGGTTGGAGCAACATCACCTTTACCTCTGCCCATTTGTGGTGCAGCAGCAGTTTTACAATATAGACCCACGCAGTGTTAAACCACACAATAAACGTGGGTGTAGTGAAGACTGGATATACTTCGGTTCCACAACTATTAGTTAAGACTTAAGAGTTATATTATCTGAACTTTATAATAATTGCTATAAGCCTTTATTAAAGCTCTGTTACAATATTTGGATGGGATTAAATCATTAGCAGCATTAGCTATATTCTAGACAGTTTCTCATGAGGTGCAAAATTATAGAGACAGAGAGAAAAAGAGTGAGAGTAATGTGTGCAAGCTGACAAGGAGACTAATATGAGCTAATGATATCTGACAGCAAGAAGAAGAAACGTTATTCATTTAAATGGGCCTGTTTTGTTAGAAAAGAAGTTAGGAGGACAAAATAGGTTAATATCTATAGACTTATGTACCATCTATCCTCTGACCCAGTGGCTGCTGAAGTAGGCCCAGCTTGGCCACGACCCTGAATTAGGTAAACAGTTATACATGTGATGTCACCTGCTGGTCAAATAGGGTTTTGTTTTTCTTTTGTTTTTTTTAGCATTTTGGCAGTTGCCTTGATTTTTGTGTGTTTTTGTTAAATAAATGTCAAAAGTGCATCTGACATTTTCCACATGTCACTTGCTATCAAAAGGTACGGTAGCTATGTCGTGCATCTTAAAGCATGCCTGTCACTAACTCTATCCCTGCAAACACAGAGGTCAGCACTTGGTACCCATTAAAAAGAATGCAGACCCAGAAGTACTTTTATATACAGTCTATGGTTCAGATAAGGCGAAGTAATATAATCCTTTAGTCTTCTGTTACATTTATTTATTTTTTTGTGCTGGCTGATGATTTGGCTCTAAGAGATTAAGCCAGTCAAAGCTCATTTTACCAAGTGACTTCACATGCTTGAGAAATTATCATGACTGTGTGACCCCCGTACACAGTCACGCACAGAGACACAAAACAAGCGGCTAACGCACAGATGTTCAAGTTCAACAAAGCACAGGTAAAACGTCTTTCATCACTTTATTTACTGCTGTCACAAAACATTTGTCAGAACTATTCCAAGACTGAAAGGCCTCTTGCAGCTGAAGCAGGGAAAGATCCAATTGATGTACACGAGAAACAAACTCTGAGACAGCTGATCCAACTTTGGTTTGACTTCTTCATAAAAGCAGACTGTTTTCTACACAGATTTACCAGTGAATGAACTCAAGGAAAGGTCTGTGAAGGTTCTCCGTCATCCAGGTCATCGTAGTCTAAGGAGGAAGGAAAGGGTTGTCAACAGTATTGTCTAAATTTTTACTATAGGAAAGTTTCTTGGACTTGAATATGAATAACAACATATGGGGAGTCACTGTTATGGAAACTGGCCACTTTCTGTGTCACTCGATGCTGGCAACATGGAAAGGTCATTGACCAAACAGACCGTACGTAAGAAAAATATGAGTAAATGTGAGTAAAATACATGTAACAGCTGTCCAATGCAATTTTAGAAAGGACTGGAGACTGTAGTGAATTGCCAAATAAGTGGATCCTCTCTTACTTTTTTGTATAGAAAATTGCTGCTGTGACAAAAGATGTCTAGGCTCAGTTTTGCTCCTGATTTACAAGAGCTTTTGGTAACAATATTAATAGTTTTATTTCCATATTTGGTTCCAAATTTAGAAGAAACTGACTGCTCGAATAAGGTCTCAGCAATTCTGCAATTCATGTCAAGCAAGGCTTTCCTTGTGACGAATACGATTTCAAAGTGAATTTTAAATGCAAACAGCAAGAACAATATTGATGTGTGGTAACTGGCAAGTTACCAGCTGCTAACAATAACTTCCATTACTCAGGGAGGACTGAGCTGTTCAAGAAAAAAGTGGCTTACAATCTAGATGGAAGAAGAGTGTGTAGTAAAAGCCCTGGGCGACCGTGGCTCAGGGGGTTGGGAATCGCATCTGTAACCGGAAGGTCGCCGGTTCGATCCCTGGGCTCTCTGTCCTGGTCGTTGTGTCCTTGGGCAAGACACTTTACCCTACTTGCCTACTGGTGTTGGCCAGAGGGGCCGATGGCGCGATATGGCAGCCTCGCTTCTGTCAGTCTGCCCCAGGGAAGCTGTGGCTACAACTGTAGCTTGCCTCCACCAGTGTGTGAATGTGAGAGTGAATGAATAGTGGTATTGTAAAGCGCTTTGGGTGCCTTGAAAAGCGCTATATAAATCCAATCCATTATTATTATAAAAGTTCCAAGTTATTGACTGAAAGAATGTTTTATTTTTATTTCAGCTTTTTGTAGCTGAAATAACCAAGACTGGATGACTGGAGAGATGTGAAATCCAATGTTCAGTGCCGGTCAAAAATAAGATTCTCAGTACAGATACTGGGGGATGCTGTTTGCTTTCCACTACCTGATGCAAGGTGTTTTGCCCAAACTGGGATTTTCTGGCTCTATTAACAATGTACAAAAGAAGTAAGTAAGTGCCAGGAGCACAAAATGAAAAGACAACAAACAACAAGGAGTGTAATTCTGCACCCACATTATCTTAGAAAGGCCTAGGAGATTAAAATGACTGATTACTCTTTGCTGGCACTGCTACATTGTGTGTTCATAATGTGTGTATGTGTTCAATTACAGCAGGCCTGGGGAACTCCAGAGAACAAGCGAGCTGCAACAAAAGTAGAACGTGCGTTTGTTTGATGGCTTGTTGGAAATCCGAGTGCGCCTGGGAGGAAAGCGGATCTGTCAGCGGTGTCAATGGATCATAGCTGTGCAGCGTTGGCACAATTTTCAAAGTTCGATCTATCGGCTGCATGCGTTTGTGCCTTTAGGAGAAAGGCGAAGCGTGTGAGTGTTGATGAAGTGCGTTACCCCGACGCTGAGCGGAAACAGAACGAACGCAGGAATCACACGAGCTCGTTTCCACATCAGTTGAGCTTGCATGTGTCACTCTGACAGGTAGGCCCACAAGGTGTCAGCTTCATAGCACTGGGTGCAGTCAGTATGCATTATGACAACAATATGTTTTTATGGTGGTGAGCTACAGTCAAATGGACAGTGAAGATTCAATACCCCATCCCTTGTCCGACTATGTACTAAAATGTTTTTAGTACCTTCAGTTTTCATCTCACATGATACTGTGTTATTTTCTGTTATTTAGCACACAATAACATTTCGCTGCTTAGATATTGTATCAGTCACACCTTGAATGGTAAATAGTAAATGTACTTACATTTATACAGCACTTTTTAAAGTCTTAATGACTACTCAGAACCACACATTTACATGCGCAAACACAGTCACACTGTGCTTTTATTGTATGCATACATCTTTATCTGTCACACAAACATGCACTCACACACCAGTGTATGCCTCACACCACCCATGTCCCAACTAGTGAACGTGGACCAAACCACTGTGAAGGAGTAGGATTGTCTCAATACTGAAAACTGCAAGCTTGATATTATACACAGAAAGATATTTGATAATGTTTGACATTTTTGATACCACATGGGCCAAGAATCACAAAAATTAAGAGGTAATATTATTATTATTTATATATCAATATTAGAACAATACAACCTACCAAAAGATTATCTTAGGTAGTGTAAAAAAAAAAAAAAAAGTAAATAAATAACAGCAATATTTTTAGGTTATTTGAGGTAATGCTGTGCTTTAACTGAATTGAAACCATATTACATTGCTGATCCAATAGAGTTGTCTCAGCTTCAATCTGGGGCTTTCAGGGAGGCACAACACTTTGTAGACACCGTGTAACGTTTTATTATTAGCATTGCCTCTAGCTGCTATCTTAATGATAACTTAACAGATGGCTACTGTGGCTATCGGATAATGATGCTTTTGGCTGCTCCTTCGAGTCTTGTTTAAACTTTCTGCATCCACAAGTCCACCAGGGTAGGCTTGGGTCTGAGTGACATGAATTTAATTAACAAACGAGCAGCAGACAGCCATGTGCCCACCTGCTTTTTTGTAAGCACGTGGATTCGTCCACTGAGATTTAACATTGCAATGCACCAACTGTGTGCTCCAGGCAGTGGACTTCAAATAAGTCTAACAGGAATGCCTACTTGACCATACTGTCTCCAGCTGTCCCTGGTCTAGAGATTTATGTCACTGGGACCTAGAGGAATAAATGAATAATAAATAAATAAATAAATAAATAATAAAGCTACTTTTGGCAATTCAGTTGCCACAAGGGGTGGCACTGCACACTTGATTTGGCAGAGTTTTACACCAAATGTAAAATTCTGATAAAACCTCACAAGGGATTTGTGTTTCTGGCTGGAACTCAACCAGCAGTCTTTCCTTTGCTAAGCAAAAATGTTAACCACTACAACATTGGAGACATTTGACACAGAAAGTATAATCCTGGTTTAATCAACTTTATTTCCCAAGGGATTTCCAGAGCAGATGGAGCTTCATGTTTGGTTTAGCTAAGATTTTACATTGGATTCTCTTCCTGAAGCACCATTCTCAATTCTGTGACTCCCTGAAGCTCAGTTTGTGTCCTTTAGATAGTTGCTAATAGCTAAAGGGAAAATGTTAACATGTGCATCAGCCAGGTTAACTTTTATGATAACTGTTTAATACTTCAGTGTTGGTGAAATGGGGGCTATACTGACCTCTCAAAAGTCCTCATAAAGACTTTTCAGTGTTGTGACATCAACTACTTCTGTAATATACAGCCATTTACTGTAAAATAACTCATCTGAATTATATGTGGCAGACTGTATAATGTTTTTGTCACAGGACTTACAGCCTTTACAGATATGCAGTGGGATAGCAAAACTGTTAGCTAAAAAGTACAGCTCATTTTTTCACCAATTTCTTTTTGAAAAATAGCTCTGAAAATGGATCAAATCTAACAACAAATTAAGTTGGTAATAAATTGAACTGAAGCATGATCCAATAAATCCAAAGTAGAAACAGAATCCCTGTTTATCTAAAGATTGAGGATCTGAATAATCCAATATTTGGCTAGTTCCAGTCTTAGTATCTCACTGTCAAAAGGCCTTTAGTGAGACCTTTGGGTCATCTTTTATTAAACTGATGATCTTTCTTGCCATTTTAGTGATTTTAAAATGTGAGCGTAGTGGTGTACTATGTGTATAAGCCGACACATGCACATTTGTTAGACATAGGGAAGCAGTTTAGGCTCCAAATGAAGTAAACACTTCAAGGATTAATGAGTAATTGACAGGGCTGCAAACACAGAGACTTAATGGAGCCAAGTCATCACTCACAGGGATTTGCCAGAGGAAAACATCCACAATGCATCTCTGCTACCCAAGCCATCTTCGTTAATCCTTCTATTCCCTAATCCATCTTGAACTGTGTTTTGTTTTCCCATTTTAATTTGAATAAATAGCTTCAGCTACCTGCATATGTACACACGTATGCACACTCATCTCTGCAAGTTGCATACAAAATACAAAAACAGTCTGACACCAAGTATGCCGAAAAAAGACTCGGGAAGCAATCAGTAGTAACACTGTATCTGCTGACGATTTTCTCTGTGTTTCATTTAATCTTTTCTGCTGCTGAGCCCATCCTTTCATCACAATTCACAAGGATGTGAATTATTGTGCCTAGAACTCTACTCTGTGATTGATATCTCTACTTTAAGTTAAAAGTAGAAAAAGATTGATGCTAGCTTTATGCAAATGACAGGATGGATAAAAAAAATTTTCTCTCAGTGTGGCAACAAAGAAAAATCTAATGTTAAAGACTGTTAACCAATTCATCTTATGCAAAGGGCAATCAAAAAGTTCTTCAACTTCAACCAAAAAAGAAAAACAAGAGTCCAAACCAAATTTAAATGTGTCTGCCATATCTGCTTGTGTTACTCAGTACTGCTTTCAGTCTGTTATGACCACTTGATTGTAAGTGTTTCAGTTTCACAATACATCTCAAACCTTCACAGAGAGCAAACCTGTTTAGGATCATCACTGGTGGCAAAAGCTGGGACTGCCTATGAGTAAGAGATGAAATGGCAGTCTTCACTGTGCAAGCCCAAAATCTGCATATCAGCTGAGGAGTGCAGCCAGAAGCATGATCATCAGAATTTTCTTGCATATCCACTGGTTGTACACCATGAATCTGAGCCCCAGGATCAGGCTGCCAATGAGAGTTCCACATCGCTCATCCCTTCGTCACTGATGGTCAGTCCAGTCTCCAGTTGCCAAGGAAACCCCCTTATTTAACATCCAGTCAGATGTCAATTAATGGCATCCTGTGCTCTCATTAGTAGTCACTATAATCGTTCACCTTCAAGTTGAGAGCAGTTTTAACTCTTTTGCATTGCCAGCAGTTATTTCACCAATCCTCACTTGAAGCCACTGAATGTCATCGGCTTTTGACGGCCTCTGGTCATTACATCACTGCTAGTTTATTCCTGTGTGGACAACTTATAAGATTTTGATGTGTCTAAGAGAGAATATAGTGGAGCAATCTGGAACAATTTTTGACCGCAGACTTCACACTCAGCCCTCCCGCATTCCCGAAATTCTTCAACTTCATAGTCTGCCCGAAAATGAAATTCAACTTGAAGCCCCACTATTATTATGAAGATGCAGTTTCACACCCACTGGTCCTGCTGCACATGGGCCATATGAAGCGGAGTGTCCTCGGTATAATGCATTTTTTGTCCTGATTTCATGAGTTAAATTACTGACGCTTTAGACCCACGGCATTTTCTCCAAAGTATGCACAATACACATTTGCGAGAACCATAAAAATGCAGTGGGAACATGCATGTTTTTAAGAAATTTCAAGCCCTCCTACCTGCAAACAGTGACACCAAAGACTAATAGGAGGATACATCTATGGCTAATAAGTTATAATTATGCAGTGATCAATATGGACACTGAAGTGCGTAAAATTGTACAAAGAGAACAAAGTGTCAAGGCGGCAAGTGTTACTATGGATTAATTTACCCCCCACTTGTTCCTTTAGACCACCTCATTAATCAAGCTCGTCTCCTATAGCTCCTCTCCTCCCTGCCATATCTCTTGTATTGAACCCCATATCTCTCAGTGGATGTTATATATGATGCTGCCTCCAGGACATAGATGCCCACCATCTTTCAATGAAATTTACTCACACAGACAGAGAGCAAGAAAAAGGGAGAGGGCAGATAATGAGACCAGCAAATGCCAATTCATTGCTCGCTCTCTGCTTCATTCATTCACAGCCCTATTGCGCTTCACTGCAAATGAGTATAAATTTTCTGTTTGTGTCAATTTAGAATGACTGCATTTGTCATTGTTTTGTTGTGAAACAACACAATAGCGAGGGCACAGTGGTGCAGTTAGCACTATCACCTCATAAGCCTGCTGGTTAACTCCTTTCTATGAGGAGTTTGCAGGTTCTATCTGAGCCTCCAGATGCTCTCGTTTGTCTAAAGCATATTAGGTAAACTGGTGTTTCTAAACTGGCTGTAATATAGATGTGATCTCAGTATGATTTCAGAGCTATCGCCCTTTTCATTAAGCTCAGTCCGTCCTTTGTTCTAAATTGTGCAAAAAGCCTGTTTTGATTGTCCTGCAGGCAACTGCAGATGCTGAAAGCTCTGTTTCTACCGCAAAACAGAATCAATTAATGCACCTCAGCATTAAGACCTGAGATCTGCATGGACACATCGGAAAAGTGCCTCAGATATCAAATTGGATGGTTCTGAGTAATTATCACTGCTGCGGCACAGAGCCTTATGAAAGCATGTGCCAAGACAAACTGAGTTACTGCAGCTACATCAGTAAATTTAGAGATGGTAAAGAAGTGAAGATGCTTAGCATAGATTGAAAATGTAAATGAGACAAAATGCATTTCTTCATGAAGCATTTGAATGCCTGACGACATGACTAATTTTTTATATTTAGACTTCGGACTTAAGAGGAAATGATTAAATACTGTAAATTATCAGATTTTCTCATCTGAACTAACAGAAGATTAATATCATTGCCTCTGAGTATTTGTTCCATCTCCAGAATAAAATGATTATTATGGTTCAGCTAATATATATTTTTTAAATGGTTGGCCATGGTTTAAGAAAATACACTGTTAGTGAGGCTATTTCTAAAGCACTTTAAATCATTGCGCCTAGCATCTGAACTCCAATACATGAAAAATGCATTAAACAGACTGCAATTATATGTATTAAATTGCCTTTAGTGCCTTGCTTCATAAAATACAGGATAAATAGATACAATTATTAACTAGTGGAACTTTAAAGCAGAGGTATAGACTGCTGTACTTGTATAAATTCTTTCATTTTTGTTTGCAGCGGAACTAGAAATAGACAAGGTCCAGGCATTTAACCGCTGTGATTACAGCAACATACAGCAATTTAAGAAGCAGAGGGCAGACAGTCTCCTGAAGGACATATTCAACTGCTGCCTTCTTGGGTGAAGATGATCACACATAAAGGGGTCAAAAAAAATTGGCATCTCTGTCAGTGGGCAGTGTTTCTAACCAGCAGTCTACTGTCCACAAATATACTGTCAGTCTGAAGGCTTTATTCATCTGCCCTCATTTCTGTAAAAGACACTTCTGCAGGGAAGAGGCATGAATTATAGAAAACCGGAACTACAGCACCTCAGCAGGAGCTAGTGCATGTCTGCATACGGTATAAGACAGTCTCATTACGCACCACTAAACTGTGAGTGGCTCTAAGTGTGCGTGAGTATTTCTGTCTGTGTGTGTTTTCCTGTGTCTGCATGTGTGTTTATCTTTGTTTTCAGGCAAGTTTGCCTGTGTGTGGGAAGATCAAAAGAGTGTGGAGGCAGTAAAGTTTCTACTGTGGTACCTGGATAGGAACTTTTAATGCCTGGAGACCTGACGTGTAACTAACAAGTGTAGGAAGGCGCTTTATCCATCACTGTACATGCATGTATACTGTCTGCTTATAGGAGGCATTTTATCATTCTTTCCAGTTATATAATAAAAATTTAAAGTTGCCTTTCATACTATTAACTATTAAAATATGTGTCCAAGATCTAGGCTAGTAACTCCAGCCTGCCAAGGGGAAGAAAAAAAGTTAGATGATATTCTAAGCTTCTGATCTTCTGCCTTAACCCAGGTTAAAGCACATGAAAGAATCATGAATGTGAACAAACTGCAGCAATACTGTTAGGCTCCAAAACGGTCGTTCTGTGAGATAGCCTTGGACAAAATTCTCAGTCAGTAGACGCATATCATAGCAGCAGTAACACTTAAAATGGGCTGTCCTAAATTTCTACCTATTAGGAAAGAACAATTATATGACACACGGATCAATGAAACACCAGCAGCATTGTAAACTTAAATGGAAACAACATGGTTAATAAATATAGTTAAGGTGTGGTTGAAAATGCCTCGCTCATATGATTTGTCTTCCAGATGTTACCATGAAGATTAAAACATACATCACAGTCTAGGATTCAGTGGGCTTCATTATCATATATCAAGCCTATATCTTTATCCAAGTATATCTGATTCAAAGTTTTGCTGTAATAAACTTTGCTGAAACTTTACAGTCTGCATCTGACTTAAGCCTTGATTGTACTCTGTTGCAACCACAGCACAGTGATGACATAAGAGTATACAGAAGTATACTCAGAGCTTTATGGTACATTTGATGCAAAGTACTTGTGTCAGACATAGCTAGTAAAATCACATTCAAATGATACAGATGACCAATCATAACACAAACTTTAATATTAGACAAATATAAACGTAAAGTAGTAAAGCATACGTAGAAAACAACTGAAGTCATCATTTAGAAAATACGGGGAAAAAAAGTTATCCAATTCTAGCTGACTGCAAAAAAAAACGTGCCCCCTTGCTAAAGATTAACCGCATTATTTGGAGAGCTAAGTTCAATTTCCCTTTAGACACATCCAGGTCTTATTACTTGGAAGACATGTTGAATGAAGAAATCATTTAAATAGAACCTGTCTGATAATATAATGTACGTTAAAGGATCTGAAAAAGCAACACATCATGCCATGATATTTGCCAGGAAACACTATGATGACTCCCAGGACTTTTTGGAAAACATTGTGTGGACTGACGAGACAAAAGTTGAACTTCTTTTGAAGATTTGCATCCTGTTACAGCTGGTGTAAGCACTTTGAGATCACCTGAAACAGGCCATTCGTGCTACCAAACGCTCCAAAGTGGCTGAACCCACCTCCACAGTGATGTTACATTTATAAACCCAAAACACAATGACATTTGCCTCAAGGTACTTTATATTATAAGCTAAAGACCCAATAAGTTAAGTTTGATTTCAGTTCTTGCTGCCAAGAGTGGTGGTACCATTTATTGGGTTTAGGGGACAATTGCTTTTTCAAATAGCGCCAGGAAGGTTTGGGTAGCTTTTTCACTGAATAAAATCATCATTTAACAACTGCATGTTGTGTTTACTTGGATTACCTTTGTCTAATATTTTAATTTGTTTGATGATCTAAAGCATAAAAGTGTGAGCATCATGCAAAAAACTAAGAAATCAGAAGGGAGGCAAATATTTTTTCACTGCACTGTAGACACCTTTGTCCCTCAGAGCAAAAACAGAGAAACTGGTTTAGCCTTCTCTTCAACATGCCTGTGAAATAGTAAGCAGAGCCTCCAGCAGGTCCCTGGGGTCTGACATCACTGGGGAGAATGGCGCACACACACACACACACACACACACACACACACACACACACACACTTCAGGCACTACCCAGACACACAAACATAAAAGCACTGCCTAACTTCTGTTTTTCATGCAAGCAGACACACACATGCACATTCATTCATGTCCTAGGTCACCTTTGATGTGCACAGCTGTGTTGCTATGTGACAATGAAAACAGAAAATCAAAAAAAGAAGATAATTGAGAAAAACAATGTAAGCCAGTGAACAAAGAAATAACCGAGGAGTCCCAGGATACCGAACAATATTATGTGCATTACTTTAAGGATGTCTAGCTACAAGAAGCACCGAGTACCTTGTTTGACAACTACAATGTTATCACATGGCATTAACGCTTCACAATGAATCATAAGTAGATAAAACTACATATTAACATACTAACATCCCTGATGACTTTATTAACATAATAAAAGGTTCTCATCTGGGATCCAGGCCCAGTTTATTATGTTCCAGCTGTCTCTAACAGCAAACATATTTATTGACACCAAAAAAGGTCAAAGTCTATTGAACGTTTGAGTAGATGAATACATAAATAATAAAGATATACAGTAACAAGCACCTTAAAAGTGCTGCTGCAGCACACTGGACAGTGAGAGAAAGAGAGTAAGATGAGCCCAACACACAAGCCAACACAAGTGCTTGTCAATCAGCTAATCAACACTGAAACAGAGCATAGTATTTACTATAACATCAAAGTAATTTTAAGCATTTGTAATAATGCAACAATGATTTAGAAGCATAAAAGGCTAGTTAAACATTTAACCCAAAGAGGTTCAGAGGAAAATAACTTTATTAATTAGTAAAATTAACAGAAATGTATTAAAAAGAAGATTGTACCCACAGGCCTATCTCAGCTGAAATAAAGGTGGCTAAATCTCCAGTCTATTACAGGTCCCAAAGAATACCTATGGTTATTTATATATAAATAATTACATTTATTGCCCATGCTAATAAATAAACAGGTTATTGAATGAGGGGATAAATAAAGAAAGAAATTATTTTAAAAAGCTAAATAAATAATCCAGAAATATTTCCTTATTTTGAATTTTATAACTTAATTAACACCTACAATAATATTTGTCAACGCATTTAGTAAGATAGGCAGTCATTTATTTATCTAGCTTAAATTTTGAGAGTTGTGGTATTCCATATATGAGTTTTGTGTGGTTTACACAAAGCTGGATGCACGGAAATATAAAAGGCTGCTACTTAAACATATGTTAAAACAGTAGAGGAGAAAAGCAAATAAAGTATGCTATAATACAAGGGCACATTGAACCTCTGTAGCTTCAAAAGCATTTGATTTACTGCTCTGCTTTACTGTTTATTTGATTTGGGTTTACAAAAGCAGAGAGGGGCAAGGAGAGAGGAAAATAGGAGGGGATGCAAATGAGTGCATGCGACAAAGGGGAAACAGATTCATACTCTGAAGTCCTGTGCATGTTTTGTTACCCTGCATTAGTCATGCATCATTTACAAACATAAGTCTGGAAAATCACCGTAGAGCTGCAAAGTTTCCAAGTTTCTGATAACATCAGTCAATCATAAAAAAGATTAGACATTTGGTTTTCCAAAGGGCTTTGATTTAATGTCTTAAATCATCATACTTCTGCTGTGAGCACTATCTGGGCGCACACATTTACCGCAGCATGCTGAACACATAATCGGCCATGCCATAAATCAATCAATACCAACCGACAGAAAACCACTAACTTCAACTGAACAGACAGTTTCAACTCCAGTTGTTTTATCCTCATCTTTTTATCCTACTCGTCTTCCTCCCTTCCTATCAGCGATTGTAAAGAGCCTGATTTAGATCCAGAGAACTCATGGTCAGCTTCTCATCTCATCTCAGAAATCAAGAGGAAGAAAAGCAGGTGCAGCCAAAAATTACATAAGCTTTCAGGTAATAAACAAATGCAATCAACGACTGCCAAAAATGCCATCAAAGCCTATTTCATCTCCATTCTGCTGAATAATCTCAACCAGGAAACCTTTCTGAAATATGAATGAAAAACATCCAAATAAGAGCCTCTACGAACACCTTAAAATACATCTTCTTTATGAGCTCCCTGTTCCCCACGTGCCTGGCAAGTCAAAAGCCATTTAGAGCTTTTATATAATATGAGTTTATGAACATACTGAAGCTTTTTATGGGGCCAGTAGTAGGCTGGGAAAGCATTCAGAATACTGCAGTCAGCACCAATAAATAAGCCCTACTCAAGACCAAGTAGCAGTCAATGCCACATCGGTCCATGGAGGATACTTAGGGGGGCAGCCAATTAAATATACAGGTGAGTGGGACAGGTGGTCATGAATAATGCTGCAGAGACCAGCTTATTTGGGTTTAGCCACTTGCACAGGTTTTCCATCTGTGTTTACCTGCATTTGTCAAGGTGCTGCATCTGGCTAAAAGAGATTAAACTTAAACTGAAATGAAATGTCTGTGGCTTTACCTTGGTTCACTCATTCATCTCGTTAATGCTATTCTTGCATTCCAAATATGTTTTCCTTTTCTAAAAAAAAAAAAAAAAGAAGAAGAAGAAAAGTCAAAACTGAGACTTTTCTTTCTGAAGTGTGTCTCTGTCTCTCTTCAGAAGGTCTTGGTGCTCAGACTGAATCCCGCTGGAACAATGCAAGTATTCTGCATCTGCAGAGGTCTGCAAAGGCCTGAGAAGAAACTCGCTCCTCTAATTTTAAGGGAGTAAACAAGGCAACATAAGAGAAGGCTGCACAAGCAAATTATGTTTATTTTGTCAATATTTTTAATAAATACAGGTATAAACTTAAGCAGTTTTAAAGAAAGATCATTTCCACATTTTTAGACTCAGCTGTAAATTTTTCTAAATTCTTTGACTCTTTCTACTGGAGAAACACCAGCTCTACAGCATTTGCATTTCTGGACAAATGAGTGGACCTGAATCAGGGTTTTCAACGCTAATAAGGCATCCCAATCCACCCATCCATCTTCCCTCATTTATCCAACGCAGGGATTCTACAGCAGCTGGTTAAGCAGGTTTTCGCAGGCATTCTTTTCCTTTTTTTTAAGTTTCTCCTGTGGGATGTTGCTGCACTTCCAGGCCAGATGAGATAATAATCTCTCTAGCGGTTTCTGAGTTTACCCCAGGGTCTTCTCCCAGTATGGTGTTTGCTGAAAACCTCCAATGGGAGGTGCACAGGAAGTTTTCTGATTAGATGTCAAAACCACCCCAGCCTTGTGATAAAAAAAGAGAACGGTACGCTTTAAAGAACCACAGACCACAGGTGAGGGTTGGAATGTAGATCGACTTGTAAATCAAGCACTTTGCCTTCCGGCACAGCTCTCTTTACCAAGGCCAATGTGCAGACCATCTCATTCTTCAGTTTTCCATCATTTTTGATACTTTAATTTAAGCTTGTTTAGTTATGTGCCAACCGATGACACAAGAACAATCAGGTGTTAAAAAATGGGAAATTATTTTCACTCTGTCACTGTTGAAAATATCGTTGTTGAAAACAATATAGACCTCCAATATATTAGAGTACTTGAGATTTTGTCTCATTTGTAACTGCAAAGTAATTAGCTTCTCTGCCCAGCCATTAAGAGCCGTTTAAGCCTTCACTGATTTCAAATACTTATCTCAACTGTTCCATCTAGGACATAAGTCTTGTATCTTTCAGCTAATCACATAAAGCAGAAAGACTGATGCTCTCTGCCTCCGACACAGGCTCTTAAAGCTGAGATGTGTCATTATTATTATTCATTATTATTCTGTCTCATTTCCGGTCTTATCCATATTCCAAAGTTTTTTGTCAACTGAAGTTAAACTAAAAATAAAACCTCTAATTTCCAACGTGGAAAAAGTCTCGGTGACCTTTTCATACACCAATTTGTAACATCTGTTTGCTTTGACACCATTTTTTTTAAGGTGGAAAAACTACTCCGAAATTCTTCTCGTACTTCATAGATGCACTAGTGACAGGACCTTTCCACAGCAGATATTTTGACTTTATATGAAAAGCACCAGGGTCACTAATAACATTACTCCTCAAGTGTTTCCCTGACTGTGTGACAGTGAGTCAGCAATAACAACAGCCGGACGCTTCATCAAACAGCGCGCTAGTGGGTGGAAATACACTTGACACAGTATTTTCACTTTGTTTACAAAAATGGCAGCACCCTACTAGCTTTGTGTATCATGCATTTAAAATTATGCACGGTCAGAAGCGAGCTGGACAGCATTTGTGTCACAGTGGAATTACAGCACCTGTTTTCATTTGCATTTGAATTAAAATACTGTATTTGAATCCCTAATAAACTTTCAGAGTTTAGCTCTTTATTTTACACATGTGTACAGCTAAATCTCAGCTCCAAAGTAACAAGTAGCATCAGACAGGACCATGATGTCAAATGCATGCTGGTGTTTTCTAGCTCCACACTGTCATAGAAATTTCATGGCTATATAAAAATAATGTCAAAGTCATTCTCCAACCCTGTTTGACGTGTAACTTTGCACACTCTGTGACACTGTCCTATGAATTCAAAGACCTCTGAGGAGGCAGCACTGCAGTAACCGCCTGAAGACATACACGCGCTGTCAAGCCACCTTCCAGCACCCTGCAGTTCTGCTCTGTCTTAAGAATGGCCATCTCCCTGCAATACGCAGCTGTTTTTCACGCTTTCAGTGCTCAGCTATGCAGAAAATTAACTCCAGCGGCTACAGCATTTCCACACAAGCCAACCTAAACACAGTCTCCACCTTTATCCACTCCCTACATCTCGTTTCCTCCTCCTTTCTCTCCTGGATGCGGAATCAAGATGACGTTTCCTATACACCTGCAAACATCCATCTACTCCGTCACATCAGCAGCAGTCAATCACCTGGACACTATTTTATTTGCAAGCATGCATTAAATCTTCTGTCCGCACTGTGTACCAGCACATTATTCACAAGGTCCCCTCCCTAAACTCATTGTATTATCTGTCGATCCATCCATTTTCTTAACTGCCCATCCAGCTTGGGTTTGCAGCAGGGCTGAAGCCTATCCCAGCTGTCACTGGGCAAGAGGCACAGTACAAGCTTGACAGGTCAGCAGTCCACAACAATGCCAACACAGAGACAGACAACCACAAAACCTTCACCTTCATCCCGTGGCTAAGTCACAATCAAGAAGCGCAAGGGGCAAGGGAACACAAGTTGTTGTTTTTTTTCTTTTGCTGCATTGTCCACAGATGTAACATTTAACAAAAACCTCCCAACAGGTAGGGCAGTAATGTGCATGATACGTTAAGAACTTTAATAACCTATGAAGAGTGGAAAACACGGACGTTCTAAGTGACCTTAAAGTGGGCTTAAAGTGCCTAACTGGAAAGCACTTTGGCTCAACTGCAGCCGTTTTAAATGTGCTAAATAAATAAAAATGATTCAACTTAAGTTGTTCCCGGGTCAAATCTGGCCTTTGAGACTGCTTGTTGTGCATCCTTTCCCCTTCATTTTCAAGTAATCTCTCCAGCAGCCCTGAAACAATAAAGTCTAGAGCCCTATAATTCTGTTATTTTAGCAGTTGGGTCAGGTCTGCTCTTGTAGTGCACTGGCTTGTAGTATAATATGACAGAGGCTATAAATAACATTGAATTTCTACAACAGAAAAGTGCCATTAAAGTGTATTCTTTACGTTAAAACTATTAATAAAAACATGGCAGTTGGGATACTGTTAGAATAGAACCAAGATGCCTCCTACTGCTAAATATTATCTCTCAGTTAGCCTCAGTAGTAAAGGGGTGCCAGACAAATCTTCACTGGCACAGGGCACAGACGTGTGCACACACACACAAACACGCAATGAGTCTTTCATTTTGCTGTCAGCTGTCACTGTCGCTATGAGCGCCTTCCCTCTTCCCCCTCCTTGTCCACACACCCATTTATGGCAGTGGCAGGTCTAAAAAGACGTGGGAGGACAGGGGATGTAGAAACAGATGGATGCTGGCACCAGCCGAAAACCAGAGTCTGGCAGAAATGGGCCCAAAGAGAGGCCGAAAGAGACTACCCCATCTGGGCTTGATTCTGCTCAACCAGCCAGCAGCAAACCACGGATTCAGAAAACAAGAATAAAGGGTCCTGTCGCCTGAACACATGTTACTTTTCTGCACTGTTCTGATCTGATTTACAGTTTTGGCTTCACAGCAAATATTTAAAGTAACTATGTGAGTTAGTCAATTTGAATGTTATGATTTTATTTTTATTCCATCTTCAGTGAAGCTATACGTTCAAACAACAAATCGTATGTCATGCCCTCTGCCTCCTCTTCCTACAAGACAGGAGTGTTTCTCTTCCCTTTCTTTCTCCCTGTACATGTCTCTCTGTTGTCTTTTAATTATAAGAGTGGGATCAGGTGCACAGAGTGGGGCAGTCAGCTGCTATCTATCTCCAATCTTCTACTACTTGGCTGCCAGTTCATAAACTACAGCTACACAGTTAGTCATGTTTGAGCAATTCTTCTAGCTTCTTCAAGTCTTAATGGAAAATTCTGCACTTCACGTGCGTGCAGTTGTCCTGGATGTGACTCCTTCCACCGTACTCGCTTTTTGCTTGCCTGCAATCCTCGCTAGACTTGCTCAGTTTCACTGCTTGTTCTCTCTCTTACTGGCTCTGCCAATTCGGCAGCTCCTGTTACAGGCTCTTCTGCTATCCACCTGTAACCTCTACTCATCTGTTAACACAGTCTCTGCTGGATTCTGAATCCCTGCTACTGTGTTTCTCATATTTATTGTCTCTAAAACACAATCTCAAAATCATAACAATACACAAGTACAATCACAAGTACAGTCAGCAACTTTCCGAAATGTGTGTTTGCTTGTGTTCAGTTTGTTCATGCCTTCCAGGGTGCCACTGTTTGAAACTTTTCGAAATGTCTAACACTAGCTAAAACAGAAATTTGCCGACTACATAGTATCGGATCAAGATCTCCCCTGAGTTCTAGCTCACAGATATTTATTAATTATTAACATTTATTTAGGCAGGTAGCAAAACTCTTGAGATTTTAATCTAGCATTTTTTTTTAATTGCAAGAGAATGCATGTCCAAACATGGGAGAACATGCAAACTTTACAAAGAAACGGCCTGACAGGGTTTGGACCTGTGAGATACTGATGACAACCACTGTTTCACCATACTGGAGTCGATCCGATAAGAGATGAAGTTAACCACTGAAGCCCCACGCCCTGGTACCTGGGGCAAAAAGGAGGATTTCATGTCTAACCGGTTATAACACGGGGTGAGAAATATAAGTCCCAACATGTGTGGTATCCACAGAAACCAATGAATCTCAGCTAAAATCTCATATAAACCATTTCTACAACCACCAAACACAACGAAAACAAGCCATAATTAAACAGACAGTTACATAAATGCGCACAAGTCCACTAAACAAACAAAACCCAACAAGAAATTCTTCAAACTTCATGTAACTGGCTAAAGAAAGGCTGGTTATCTTCCAGAGCTATCACTGACTCCAAACTCCAAGTTTCACCACACTCTGACCAACATTTACTGAATGAGCTGTATAAGAAGACCACAAAAACACACAGCGGCACTAATGCGCTAAGACAGAAATTGGCTTACCGTTGTGATTTGCTCCGTTATTTTCACCGGTAGCCACGTGATTATCAGCAGTTACCACGCCCACCTAGCCGCATCAGAGCCGTTTTCCATCAACAACCTCCATTTTAGACCCACCTACAGACAAGTAGGTGTAAATTTGCAGTAAATTTGGGCCCACGTGGATTATGGCCTTGCAACGTCTCATTGGTTGAAGTGGTGAATGTGGCATCGTTACTATGATTCTATTGGCTCAAACGATTAAAAAGAGGTGTCAGTCATGTTTGTGAAGGTTCTCAGTCATCCAGGTCATCGTAGTCTAAGAAGTTTGGAAAGAAAAGCGTCTGGACTTCTTTAAGTTGCTTGAAGACGTTTCACCTCTCATCCGAGAAGCTTCTTCAGTTATGAGGTCAAATGGTGGAGAGTCCCAGATTTAAGCTCTGTGGGAGTGACCCACCAAGAGGGGCAATGGACCCCCTAATGATCCTCTACCTAAGCACATGAGCCAAGGTGTGAAAATGGGTGTGGGTCCCAATCAGTCAAGGTTTCAGGTGAGCTCATTGTGAAACCTGGCCCCACCCTATCATGTGATTTCCTGAGGTCAGATGGCCCAGGATGTGAGTGGGCGTTAAGGCGTCTGGGAAGGGATCTCAAAACTGGATTATAGATGGCAGATGCATGTCAATCATGCAAATTTACCAAAAAAAACCCCCAAAAAAAACAAAGTTACAGCCCCTCAGAGTTTAAAGAGCCAGAGGCCAATTAAACTCCATGCACACGGCAAAAAAGGGTCATTGCCATGTAAATGTGTGGGTAATTCTTCACAAATATATATATTTTTAATTAATTAATTAATTAATTAATTAATTAATTAATTAATTAATTTCTGCTCTTTAATACCTAAAAAATTCAACTGGCATGGTGTCCAATTGTGTGCCATAATTGGACATTTTTGTACAATGTCTGGATATTCATGTATTGACAGTGCTGTAATTTTTCACTGTTTCACTTCAGAAACATAAATCTTTGCACAGATGTTGTTTATATGTCGGTCACTGAATTTCTGGAATGAAATGTGAACTGAGGCATATTTTTAAAAGGGTTATATGCTTTAAAAAAAAAAAAAAAGCAAGGATAAAATCTACGTACTTTTTCTGTGTTCCAGTCTCAGTAACTTTGACACAGTAATATCTGCTTCAATATTTACACCTCTGATGATATTTCACAAGTGTTAGCTTTATTTTGATACTAAGATTGTAAGGACAGAGTTTGTAATTACAGAGAAATAATCAATTAATTTGGGGCATTTCATTTTCGAGCAGGAAGCTCAGAAACCCCTTTGGGGCTTAAGAGGTTAAGTAATACAAATCAGATTAACAACAAAATGCAAACATAATGAGGAAGAGCAGGCCAATTGAGAATGAAGCAAACATTGCAAGCATGCTTACCGTCAACCATTTCCAGGTGTGTCATCTCGCGAAAAACAAACAGAAAACCTGTTGGAGTTGTATGTGTGAAATACACTAAAAGTATTGACCTAAAAGTATTGCCAAAAGTATTGACCTATCCAAATCATTGAATTCAGGTGTTCCAATCACTTCTATGGCCACAGGTGAGCTTCTTTTTCAGAGCCAAGTGCCGCTTTTAAAAAAAGTAGTGCTTGGCTCTTTAGTTTCAGTGAAAGGAACTCCTAATGCATACAAAGACGTTTTGGACAATTTCATGCTCCCAAATTGGAACAGTTTGGGGACGGCCCCTTCCTGTTCCAATATGACTGTGCACCAGTGTACAAAGCAAGGTACATAAAGACGTGTGAGTGAGTTTGGTGTTGAAGAACTTGTCTAGCCTGCATAGAGTCCTGATCTCAAGCCGACAGAACACTTTCGGGATGAATGGGAGCAGAGACGGCGAGCCAAGCTATCTCGTCCAACATCAGTGTCTGATCTCACAAATGAGATCAGAGTTGAAGCTGATATAGCTGCAAAGGGCGACCCAGCATGAATCTAAAGGGAGACGAATACCTTTGGCAATATAGCGTACATTGAAGCTGCTGATGATATAGATCTGCCCACTGCTATTCAATATAGCTTTTTAAGTGAAGATTATACCAATATCTGATCCAAACATTATATCAGTGGGGCAAAAAAGTATTTAGTCAGATTAGATTAGATTAGATTAGATAGAACTTTATTAATCCCTCGGGTGGGTTCCTCTGGGAAATTCGATTTCCAAAAAAGCACAGCACCGACAGAAGTTACAGAGTTACAGAATATTATATATATATATATATATATATATATATATATATATATATATATATATATATATATATATATAATACAATACACACACACACACACACACACACACACACACACACACACACACACACACACACACACACATATATATATATAAATACAGAGACAATATAAATAAAATATACGAAGGGGATAAATAGAATAAATAGGAATAAAAATAAAAAGTCAGCCACCGATTGTGCAAGTTCCCCCACTTAAAATGATGACAGAGGTCAGTAATTTGCACCAGAGGTACACTTCAACTGTGAGAGACAGAATGTGAAAAAAAAATCCATGAATTCACATGGTAGGATTTGTAAAGAATTTATTCGTAAATCAGGGTGGAAAATAAGTATTTGGTCACCTCAAACATGGAAAATCTCTGGCTCTCACAGACCTGTAACGTCTTCTGTAAGACGCTTTTCTGTCCCCCACTCGTTACCTGTACACAGCAAATTCAAAAGTGTTAAATTTTTTGGTGTTAATGGTCTTCTTGCAAAAGTAGAGTTAATTTTACTCTAAGCAGAGTCACATTCTTTTAATGTAACTGTGGCACTATGTTAAAGACAGAGACATGAAAATAGTAGCCCCCCCATTTTATTTGATGCTCAGAGACATTTTCTTTTAGTAAGGCCACTGCAATGTAAGTTTTACTGTTGTATAAGTTCCGCCAGCAGAGGGCGCTCGGTCCTGCACGCATCGGTAGCTGACGCTACACTAGAAGAAGTAGTGTCAGTGGCGAAGAGGCAGCGTACGGCCTGCGCGCCAAAGAGAACTGATTGTCTTATTTTTCTGTTTTTACAGGTAAGCTGGGTGGTTGATAATATAAACAGATGTTATAAAAGTGACAGACAGCAGTGGCGATTAATGATAAATGTCTTGTGTGTGGCGAATGTTAAGCTAAAGAGCTAATTTCCAAGTTGGTCCAGTTGTTAGCCTGTGCCGATCCAAGTGTTAGACTGTACCGAAACTGTGAGCTCGGTGCAGGTGTATTTTTGGGTTAAAGCCACAAGATATATATTTTGCACAATAAGAGAAAATGTGAATTGCTTTATGTTTAGTTCATGAAGAGTGAATGCTGTAGAAATATGTTAAGAAAAACATTTATTTGAAAGAGATCTAGTTTATTAAATACAGTTAAGAAGACAGGTTCATAAATAGATTAAAACAGTAGTAAAAACAAGATAAAACTGTAATGAGAGTTCACTATGTTATTCATGTGTATAGTAAAATGTATTTGTGTGATTTAACCAGTTTACAAAGGTGGTGCATGTGAATGTAAAATTGTATAAGTTACTTGTATAAAGTAATGTCAGCTACACTAGAAGTAGTGTCAGTGGCGAAGAGGCAGCGTACGGCCTGCGCGCCAAAGAGAACTGATTGTCTTATTTTTCTGTTTTTACAGTTTTCTGTAAAAATAAATATGTTGCACGGGAGATGAGTTGGCCCATCATTTCAACAGTGTAACATAACTCTGAGGTGTAAAATGATAGTAGTTAAAATCGAGTGTTAAAAATGAGTGTTTCTCTGTCAAATCTGGAGGTGTTACAATGGAAACATTAACTCTTGACCTCTTAACTCTGAACTCCTAGAGGGGCTATGACACCAACAGAGTAAATTCACAGACTCCGCCCCCAGCACGGCTCCAATCGAAGCTGAAGTGAAGCCGTTTCAGAACATTTTGCTCTACATATTTGAGTTGTTTGCCATGCTTGGTAAGTCATTTTTTCAAAGATTGTTTCAATTATTATTATGAGCTTTTACTTCTGTGGCTCTTTGGAGTTGAGACAAAGCTGTTTGAAAGGCATTAGCCATGTTGCTCGCTGATAGCATAATATTCTGTTTTAGCTAGCTGAAAGGTATTGTTTGCGGGCAAATACCACAGCCTTGAAAAACAGCTTGCATGTGAATTTTCAGTCAAACTTTTGGTCAAATACACCTAAAACAATGTCTAGAATGTGAAATGTTGGTGTAATGGTGCTACTTGAACCCTGAAAATGATCGCCCATAAAAAAACAAAAACGAGCAAACAGCAGTAGCAGACGTCCTGACTGGGTTCTACGTTAGCATAGATCCCTCCAGAGTTTTGTGCACACGGTTTAGGTAAAAATTTAAAAGGTTGAGGTTTTACATTTAGTTCAGTATTACCTGTTGCCTGTGTCTTTGTCTTTTGGGAAAATACTTTACACAAGTAATGGCTCAAAGAGGATTCCTTTTTTTTTTTTTTTTTTTTTACTGTGCTGCAATTGTTTACTGGATTATTTGTGCCATTAATTAGTGTCAACTAATTTTTTATTCAATCTCCACACAGGATATGCTTGTGCAGATGGAATATGGGGGAGAGCAGAAGTGCGTTGAAGTTCCACAAAGGGATGAATGAAGGACATGCATATTGTATTGAAGAAATAAGTGATGAAATTCTGTTATTTGCATTTACCATGTCAGACCTTTTGATAAACAAAATTCTAATGAAAGTGAGAACATGTATACTGTTACATCTGTCAGAAAATGTTTTGAAATTGTGGCGCACAGTTCAGAATAAATGTTTTTCAAAAACCATTGTATCTTTTTAGTAAATGTTTATTTCCAAAAGAAATTTCTAGAAGTTCAGAACAGTAAAATTCTCGCTTTTTAGAATGAATTAGAAGATAACTCTTACGTAGTTAAACTAAAATACTCTTTTGAGAGTTAATATATAAACTCTTAACACCAAGTGTTAAATTATCAACTCCAGACAGAGTTGGTGTTTAACACTAAATCAGAGTTAACGTACCAACTCTCCAAAAAGTGTTAAATTAACACTCTCTGGTGTGGACCCATATAGACACTTTAATAGTGTTGAAATCAAATCAGACAGTGTTAATTTGGACATGCTGGATTTGCTGTGTATGAATGGCACCTGTTTGAACTCATCATCTGTATAAAAGACACCTGTTCACAGCCTCAAACAGTCAGACTCCAAACTCCGCCATGGCCAAGACCAAAGAGCTTTCGAAGGACACCAGGAAAAGTATTGTAGACCTGCACCAGACTGGGAAGAGTGAATCTACAATAGGCAAGCAGCTTGGTGTGAAAAAATCAACTGTGGGAGCAATCATCAGAAAATGGAAGACATACAAGACCACTGATAATCTCCCTCGATCTGGGGCTCCACGCAAGATCTCATCCCGTGGGGTCAAAATGATCATGAGAACGGTGAGCAAAGATCCCAGAACCACACGGGGGGACCTGGTGAATGACCTGCAGAGAGCTGGGACCAAAGTAACAAAGGTCACCATCAGTAACACACTACAACGGCAGGGAATCAAATCCCGCAGTGCCAGACGTGTTCCGCTGCTGCAGCCAGTGCATGTCCAGGCCCGTCTGAAGTTTGCCAGAGAGCACATGGATGATACAGCAGAGGATTGGGAGAATGTCATGTGGTCAGATGAAACCAAAGTAGAACTTTTTGGTATAAACTCAACTCGTCGTGTTTGGAGGAAGAAGAATACTGAGTTGCATCCCAAGAACACCATACCTACTGTGAAGCATGGGGGTGGAAACATCATGCTATGGGGCTGTTTTTCTGCCAAGGGGACAGGACGACTGATCCGTGTTAAGGACAGAATGAATGGGGCCATGTATTGTGAGATTTTGAGCCAAAACCTCCTTCCATCAGTGAGAACTTTGAAGATGAAACGAGGCTGGGTCTTCCAACATGACAATGATCCAAAACACACCGCCCGGGCAACAAAGGAGTGGCTCCGTAAGAAGCATTTGAAAGTCCTGGAGTGGCCTAGCCAGTCTCCAGACCTCAACCCCATAGAAAATCTGTGGCGGGAGTTGAAAGTCCGTGTTGCTCGGCGACAGCCCCAAAACATCACTGCTCTCGAGAAGATCTGCATGGAGGAATGGGCCAAAATACCAGCTACTGTGTGTGCAAACCTGGTAAAGACCTATAGTAAACGTTTGACCTCTGTTATTGCCAACAAAGGTTATGTTACAAAGTATTGAGTTGTATTTTTGTTATTAACCAAATACTTATTTTCCACCCTGATTTACGAATAAATTCTTTACAAATCCTACCATGTGGATTCATGGATTTTTTTTTCACATTCTGTCTCTCACAGTTGAAGTGTACCTCTGGTGCAAATTACTGACCTCTGTCATCATTTTAGGTGGGGGAACTTGCACAATCGGTGGCTGACTAAATACTTTTTTGCCCCACTGTATCAGTGGAGCCCTAACTTAAAAGAACCCTATTGTATCCAAACCATTTCAAACATAACAATGGCATCAAATATAATAAGTATCTTAAATGTGACCGACAAAACTCTGCATTTAAAGCCCAAATGCAGCTTTATTTTTTCTTTTTTTTCCTGATTCTCCCAATTAATCAACTGAAAGACGTCAAGGATCAATATTTCCACTGAAAGTTTTAATACATAAAGCAATAACATTCAAGTTATATTCATTATAGCCTTCTTCCACTGTTGTTAAAGTTAACCTGTGGAGTTTTTTTTCCTTTTGTAAAACTCCCTTACAAGGCAGATTTTTCGTACCATAGCTCACAGGTGCAGCTGTTTGCATTCATTTGCATTTTCTTGCAATGGCACTATTGAAAGGACAGCGTGTCATTCACATTCAAAATTCAGGAAAACACATGTAAACATGTAATAACACACGTATAAATATTCTTGGTACATGTATTGTTACTTGCGAACAACTTGTAAGTGCTTCATTAGATCAAAGGATGCAATGGAGTGAGGAAACCTAATTAACCAAAACATAATTAAAAGGACTGTTGAAGCACATTATTGCTCAGATTAGTTTGCCAACAGCCATTTTCCTCCCACAGTGTGTGTGTGTGTGTGTGTGTGCGCGCTTGTCTGTGTGTGTGTGTGTGTGTGTGAGTGTGTGACAGACAAATGCAGAAAGACAGAGAAGAGGATAAAAAAACCTTTAAAACAATGACATGAAATATATTTGAGATTTTATATAACAAAGATATTTTCATGCATAATACTTTTTGCTTTTCTGCAGGGATTACTGTGACTTAACAGATTAATGATAACACTACAGTGTGCAAATGATCATTGTCTGATCATAAGTCTTGATTTTGACTTGTAAGTAGGGCACTTCAGAAGGAATAATTCATGTCCTTCTGAATCCGTGAAGCAGTGATGAAGCAGAGAACACTGAGCTGTGCTAAGAGAGCTGTGTCAGAGATTATGATTTCGGCTATGTGAGTTGATTTCATCACGCTTAAGATGTCATCACTCAGAAATAATGAGGGCACAGCTTTTTAACAGTTTCACATATTCTGCATTAGTTAAACTTTCAAAATCCAAAGGTGAATTTGTTTTTATAAAAATTGGGTGAAATATATTTAGGTCAGTTGCCACCTGCTTAGTTTAATTTAACTAAATACATTCAAATTCTATGATACTGTAGTTAAATTCAAATATGATCATTAAACTGCCACAAACCATTAAACAGTGGCAGCAGAAGAAAGTCTCACAACTTGGCAGGTAGTTTAAATGAAGGGGGAGAGAGCTATAACTTTAATTTCATTGGTCAGCAGGACATAAAAACAAAATGCGCAGATTCGTTTTTGCTGAGCTTGCCTCACAATAAGTTTTAAAAAGTTGCTTTTTTCTCTCCCTGTGTGTCACATGAAACAGAGCGACATGATTGGCTAATACATTTCTGGTGTTGGCCGTTGATTGGCTCTTTGAGTGCAGGGATGTCTTTGGTGTTTCAGTATTGTCCCACAGGATTCTCTTCAGGTTTCTTTCAGTGGCGTGTCACTGGTTGAACTCTTTTATAGGCCTTGTTAGGAGAAATCTGAATCCCATTTACCTTCTTCAAGGTCCTGGCACTGTGCACGTTGATCCACTGTCACACTGTCATGAATTATTGAGGTTAATATTATCGGCATCAGACAGTTGTGGCGAGCCAGCCAAAGAGCCTTAACTACACAGCGGCCTTACTGAAAGAGGGTCTAACATAATGCAGTGTTGTTTTTCCTCACTTGTTATTTAATTTTATTCTTGTTATTTAATTTTCAAAAACAACAACAGGGAAACTTTAATTTTTCTTCTTTTTGATTAGATTCTTCTGTAGTTTTAGTCAAATCAATATGCGCTGTACATGCTTCACCCTAATCCACTGCTATAAATAAAAAGAAACTTGGACCAGTTTAGTGGTTGTTCATTTCTACCGTCACTGCTAATATACATAGTGGATCCTTGTTCAGCAGACATAATTTTCTACAGGATATTATACAGCTACACTATATACAAAAATGTACCGGGCCATGTACAAATTACACCTTCACAAGCTGCTCGATCATGTAAACCCACGCCATGAAGCTCCTGGTGACCAGTTTTTGTGCTGATGTTAATGCCAGAGGAGGTTTGGAACTCTGCAGTTGACACAGCAGAGCACGCTTACGTGCCCGACGACACCACGCTATAATTTTATGGGATCTGCCACTTTATGGCTGAGTTGTGGTGATTCCCAAATGCTTCAACTTTACAATAATACACGTTCTGTATGCCAAAGGTTATTAACTGACCTGCTGTAATAGTGACATCCTACTACTGTACTGTACCACTTTATGCCTGAATTATGGTTCAGCTGGAAATTTAAATCATACCTTATAACATAATCTGAAACCCCTCTTAGCCCTACACTGCAACCTGCCATGCCACTCAGTCAGTGTGGGCTGCATCTATTTGATGTGTAGTTACATTTCTCAGGAGATGCACATAGAGCGCTACGGGAGGAAACTAGAGTCACAACTCCAACAGAGTGACTCTAGGAGCCTGTGGCGGGGACTAAGGACAATAACGGACTATAAAGCACCAACAACCGGTATGACGAACGCGGCCGTGACTCTGGCAGACGAGCTGAACACTTTCTATGCTCGCTTCGAGGCTGCAGCTAAGGACTCCAACAATGCTAGTGCTAGCGGCACTAACGGCTGCAGACAGGAAGATACTGCCAGCACCGGAAACGTGCTTGTCATCTCCGAGCATGAAGTAAGGAGAGCCTTCAAGACAGTGAACACCAGGAAAGCAGCAGGACCAGACGGCATCCCAGGTCGCATCCTCAGAGACTGCGCATACCAGCTAGCTCCTGTGTTCACTGAGATATTCAGCATCTCTTTATCTCAGTCGGTGATCCCCACATGCTTCAAAGAGTCCATCATTGTTCCCGTCCCGAAGAAACCCCACCCTGCTTCTCTCAATGACTATTGCCCTGTAGCCCTCACCTCAGTAGTGATGAAGTGCTTTGAACGCCTGGTCAGAGACTTCATCATTTCTTCACTATATTTATTTCTTCACAGTTCGCTTACCGTCCAAATCGTTCCACAGACGATGCCATCTCTCATCTCCTCCACACATCACTCACTCACTTGGACACTAGAAGGGGGAATTATGTTAAAATGATCTTCATAGACTACAGCTCTGCATTTAACACCATAATTCCCTCCACACTCACCACCAAGCTGGAGCATCTGGGACTCAGCTCATCTATGTGTCAGTGGATCTCCAACTGGCAGACCACAGGCAGTAAGGATGGGCGGACATGTCTCAGCCTCCACCACTCTGAGCACTGGAGCCCCCCAGGGGTGTGTTCTGAGCCCCCTGCTGTACTCTTTGTACACATATGACTGTGTGGCCACTACCAGCTCCACCACATTCATCAAGTTTGCTGACGACACCGTCGTGGTGGGCCTGATCTCTGATAACAACGAGGCGGCCTACCTGAAGGAGATTAGGAATCTGGAGAACTGGTGCCAGAGGAACAACCTCCTTCTAAACGTCAGTAAGACAAAGGAGCTGATAGTGGACTTCAGCACTAAGCAGGAGAGGAACTACCAGACCCCCGTCATCAACGAGTGCCCAGTGGAGAGAGTGGACAGCTTCAAATACCTCTGAGTTCACATCACGCAGGACCTGTCATGGTCCTGTCACATCAACACCGTGGTGAAAAAGGCCCGACAGCGTCTCTACCACCTCAGACGCTTGAGAGACTTCCAACTGCCCTCCAAGGTGCTCAGGAACTTTTACTCGTGCACCATAGAGAGCATCCTGGCGGGAAACATCTTAACCTGGTTCGGGAACAGCACCATGCAGGACAGACGAGCTCTAGAGAGGGTTGTGCGGTCAGCTGAGCGCACCATCCGCTCTGAGCTCCCTGACCTGCACTCAATCTACAGCAGGCGGTGCTGGACCAAGGCCAGGAAGATCGTGAAGGACTTCAGCCATCCCAACAACAGACTGTTCTCTCTGCTGAGGTCAGGAAAGCGATTCTGCTCCCTGAAGACCAACACAGAGAGACTGAGGAGGAGCTTCTTCCCGCAGGCGATACGGTCTCTCAATCACACCACCACACAGTACTGACCCACACATACAGTTCTTACACACACACTGGACTTTCTGGACTTTGGTTTTGCACAACACTGGTCACTATATTCTTCATTTCCGGTTAATACTTGTACAGTTGCTGTTATTGTGTATATATTTATTTATATTTAGATTTCTTCATACATTCTTATATAGTTCTATATTGTGTATTTTGTTGTACAGTTATTTTATTTTCAACTTTAATTTATATATTTTATCTTATTCTTCCCAGTTAAATTTACCCTTCATTCTAATTTGTGTTGTACAGTTATTTCATTTTTAACCTTAATTTATATTTTATTCCTTCCTAGTTAAATTTACCCTTTTTAATTTTTCATATTTATTTCCTATCTTATTCATAGCCTTTTCCTTTTTTGTTTTCTTTAGGTCACGAGCAGTTGTCCAAGCATTTCACTACATATCGTACTGTGTATGACTGTGTACGTGACAAATAAAATTTGAATTTGAATTTGAGAGTAGAGAAGTCTAAATCAGGCATTGGAATGACCTGTTCTTTCACAAATGTTTGAAAAGGCTGCATGGATAGGTGCTTGATTTTATATACCTTTGGCAAAGTGACTGGCAACACCTCAGTTAAAAGATTAAAACCCAATGGCCTAATACTTTAGTACATATAGTGTACATCATGATGGGACAAATCAAGCAGATGGTTACATCTAACTGGGTGACCTCACCTTTGTTTGGAGAAGTCCCAATATTTTGGGGAGACCTAAATGGTCAGGCCTGGGGAAGCCTCTTTTGAATATGATCACTTGACCATCTTAATTTGGCGTCTTTGCTCTTGCCTCTGTGCCATTGGTACAGTGGAGAACCAGCGGCACTGTTACTTGCTCTATTCTGGGTTTAAAAATATTGGCCAGGACTTTCTGTGTTGAGTCTTCATGTTGTGTCTCTGTGTCTGCGTGGGTTTCTTCATTCATGCTGGGTGGTCAATAAGACAAGACAAGAAAAGTGCTGCATAAATGCCAGTCTTGTGCCTATCAGTGGGTGTATAAAGAAAATTCTCTTTGAAACATACAGTAACATGGATGTTCATATGTACTGTAACACATGCATATATGCACTGTAGATAGTAATTACTGTATTTTTTGAGCAACAATCCGCTAATCAAAATTAAATTTGGGATTTTTTAACTATGTGTAATCACCGTTTAGATCAGAACATTCAGAGGATTCAGTGTGTGCTGCAGCTCAGCAGAGCTCACAGAAAGAAAAAGAAAAAGGAAAAGTTATTTTTGACATCAGAAATGTTCAATCGTTAGTGGAGACCTTTTCAGATAAGGTTAGAGACCGGCGACAGAGATGTGACTCAACGGGACCCGTCATCCAGTGTGACTCACCACAGGACAAACGCAGGCAATTAAAATACAAACAGCGACGTCGGTAACAATTACTCTCCAAGGTAACCTGCTAAATATAAAATCACAGGAATTCCACACAGGTGAGGTGACATTAACAGAAGATTTTTAAACTTTGTATGACATACCACTGTCATAGAAACAAGCAGACGCAGGCTCCATCCCAAACAGTCAGAAGTGAATCAACTGATGGAAGAGATTGCCTCCCCCCCTTCCCCCTCAAGCTAAAGGACCTAAACACAAACAGGTGAGGATAACATTTAACTAACCTGTTTGTGCCTGTATCAAGGTGCCTGAAAATGCACATTTAGTGGTCATTTTTTTGTTTTTTAATAGCTTTTCAGCATCAATCAGACAGCAGCCACATCCAGTCTTTTGCAAAGTAAGACCCTATGAGTCCCACCCCAAACATCCAGTTTCTATTAGCCCACATGCTGAATGTTAATTATTTACAGAGTTCAATTCTCATGAAGGTAGACCATTAAATTATCTGCATAAACAGGCAAAAATCCCATAGTAGTTTGCCCCAGAAAACCTACCCGACAACTGCCAATTTATCAATAAAATCATTAATCTGTGGATAAATTGAGGTAACTAATAATGCTCAACTCAGATTAAAAAGCAATGGTTGAATGAAACCACCTACTGAAAGGAGTTTAAGCATTTTCCACATTTATCCTGATGCAGAGTAACTTGGAATAAAGTGGAATAATGGTAACACTAACATCTAATATCTGAATTTCTCATTTTTTTGAAAAAGCATTTGGAGCTAATTTACAATCTTGCCATACCTATAGTATACTTATAGGTATAGTTGAGGATCGCAAGGACCAGAGCCACAGCATCCTGAGAAAGGTGTTTTTCATACACAAAACATAAGTAAAACACCTGTAAAAAGTGTAACTGTAAGATATATATTTAAATCTAGTGGTCCCCACTACAGAACCTTCAATAAAAAGCAATAGCCTATAAATAAAGAACAGACTGAGTTAAAAGCTGCTTCGCTGCGGGAGTCCTGAATGTCTCTTATAGACATTTCAATTTATTTCATGACATCTCCTGAAATGCTTATTCCAACATTAGATCACTGGAGGGAGAAAAATGTGCATCCTGTTGCCTGCAAATCCCTGTGATGTTGTGGAAAATGGATGCATGGGTATGACAGTTTGATTTCTATTTATGAGAATATTAAACTGCATACAGTCAACATTGGAAATAATTGGCACAAAGAGCTCCTGATACCGTTTTTAATAAGACGCCTGTACAAACCTTCCTGTAATGGAAATCAGAGCCACATGGCTTCATTTTGCAGCAAATCAAGCAATGCAAACGACAGAGTCCAAAACACTTTTTGTACTTTAAATGTAGCTTGAAATTGGCCATAGATACGCCTGGGTGCCTAGCACTGCCTTAATGTTGGATTATTTAATTCCTTCTCCATGGACTGTAACATGTTCTAGTCAGCAGAAAGACTTAGGTATATTGCTGTGTGACCTACTATAAATACATAAAATATAACAGACAGGAATAAATGCAAATTAGGTGATTATACACTGTCCTCTGCGTATTAGACTGTGTTAATATATTTTCCAGAAATTTAACTGATAAAAGATTAAAGTTAAAATGTCTATACAGAATAGTCAAATATACCCCAACAAGGGGTTATAGCACACTCAGGTCCCAACAGCCCTGTATAAAGAGCAAGGCAAAATCTCTAATGGGAATCAAAATTTAACTGTCCAGTTACCCTCACGTGGCCCATAGATTATCTGGTAAAGCACACAAAATCCCAGAGAACACTGGTTAGCAAGCTAAAAAAAAAAAAAAGTAATGAAAATGGATGAAGGAAATATAAAAGACAGGAGTGTTTGCGTCGATGTGAGGAATACTGCAACTAGGGATGTCACCAAAACTAATAACAATGATACTTTTCGATACCTTACATTAGGGCTGGGCCATATTATACCGTTCACGGTAATACCGGTATAATGTTAGGCAACGATAGAAAAATGAAATATCGCGATAGAATATGAGTAAAACGCGCATGCGCAGTTCCTTTGTTTTCATACGCACATGGCCGATTGTTGAGTGAAACAGATGAACCAGAATTGGTTTGTAAAAATGGTGCAACTTCAGTGATGTGGAACTGGTTTGGTGTTTGTCCGTCAGATACACGACAAAGCACATTTTTTTGCAGAACATGCAAGCGGCCGTCGTTATTGTCGTATTTGTCGGACTAAGATGCTCTTAAATCTGGGAGTAATGTGGGTCCTAAACCCCCCTCTTCAGGTCAAAAGAACACTGCAGCAGCAATGAGAGTTAAAAACTGTCTAAATTCTTTCATCTTTAATAAAACGATCAGCATTGCTGCTTTACCAGGTGTAACTATGAAGTTTAACTTCCAGGCATCCATGAAAACAAAATGTATTACATTTAACGGAGTTAGAAGTTAGCAGGAAGCTAGCGGAAGTTAGCTCGCTAGTTTCGCTAGTTACCTAAGCATGATATTGCATGTTCTGACTGAGAGATTTCTGAAAAAAATCAAACGTACAGCTCTGCTATCACTTCCAACATAAATGAAGAAAGGAAACTAAACAGCAGTGACGTTTGTAGGGTTACTGAAGTTGGGCTAGCTGGTATATAATGATGTGCTACGTGATCGCTAGCGACACAGCTATGTTAGCATAACATAAACAGTGAAGCTGGAGGACGAACACTAACACTTTTCCACTTATAAAAGTTAACGTGAAGGTTCCTCATGATTAGAGACAAATCGCATGGCAGGATGCTGTAAACGGACCAAACTTCAGTCAGGAGAACAACTGAGATAATCCATCCACAATACAAGGTTAGTCATTAATATACTGCAACAACATGGGAATAGAGCAGCTGCCAGAGAATTCAACATTAATGAATCAATGGTACAGAAGTGGAGGAAGCAAGAAGAATGAGTTTAATAAAGTTTGATTTCCTGACTGCTTTGTTTCGCTTAATGTGCCTTATAATCCTGTGCACCTTATGGTCCGAAAAAAAAACGTACTGCACACTGCAGTTTAATGTTGCAAAGCACCTCTTTTTAACTTCAGTGGATATTATACATGGTTATGCTCAGGATATGTCAGCCCATTTCTACTGGAAATGCCTTTTGGTTAAACTTTCAGCAAGGAATTTGCATTTGCACTGTTAAATTTTTATAAAGCTTTAATGTATATAAAAACCAGCTTCTTGTTTAAGTGAAAATAAATGGAAGGTTGTCTTTTTGCGCTAGTAATGTTGTGGAGTTGTATTTTGTCTCGCATCAATTATATCGTCAGTTATATCGTTATCGCAAATTTTCGAATATATATCGTGATAAATATTTTCGGCCATATCGCCCTGCTCTACCTTACATGGTGAAGAAGAAGAAGAACACGGTCCACACAGCACAGAAAAAACTACACATGAAAGATAGGAATAGCAATAGCAACAGCACTGGCCTGACTCACTGATAGCAAAAGACAGTAAGAGTCAAGTATGGAAGGACTATTTATTGAAGGCAGATCACCAAACAATGCCACTGTGCACAGGACTCCATACAGCCTCATCAAAACTCTAGAATACTTTGGTATACAGACGACGGCATGTCAACTCCATAACTTTAAAGTTCCGAGATCCTGTGGTGGCAAAAACAAGCTCAAATCATCTCTCTTTCTCCACTGTGCTTGACAGTTAATATTATGTGTTTGTTTTGATATGCTGCCTTTGTTTTGTTTTTTTAACCAAATGCGGTGCCGTGCATTACAATCAAACATCTCCAACGTGGTCTCGTCTGTCCAAAGATGTTTTTCCAGAAGGCTTATAGTTTGTTTAGATGCAACTGGTGCTGTCGAGCTCTCTTTAGAAAGAACAGACTTTCTCCTGGTAAACTTTTCAAGCAAGCCACACTTGTTCATTTTTCTCTAATTATACTGTCAAGAACTTTAAAATTTAATATGCTAACCTAGGCCTGTAGCATCGACATCTGTGATGTAGCTCTTGGAATTGTTACGGGTCCTCTGTGCATAGCACAGCTTGGCCTTAGGGTGAATTAGCTGGTGCATCCACACATGGAAAGACTGTGGCAATGTGCTGCTTTCATCAGCTTCTCCAGAACCTCACAGTAACTACCACAACAAACACCCAAACTGAATGGGTCCCCATGATACCACCTGGTCTTTATAGTCCACAAAATGATCTCCTATTGTGATCATAGACTGTGTCCCAATTGCTATCCAGCCTCTACACCCACTACCTTCACGTTCTGTTGCATTATGTGCTATTTCAAACCAACTATCCTTTAGCAGAAGAGGATTATAAAGTCCTTCAGCACCAAGTCTGCACTGAATCAGGATTAGTAACCACACTCTCTGAAGGCACAGCACCTGTTTGTGTCCGATAGGGAGGAAACGTTACACAATGACAGATATGAGTTTTGTGTGAATATTTCAGGACTGTTGCTGCAATCAACACATAGAAATACCTTTTACTGGTCTTCAGTTTGGGTACGACTTTATACCTGATTTTGAAAAGTGTTTCATAACCGTCTTCTGGTGTTATAAATGCCAATGTTAAACAATAAGAAACAAGAAAACAATAAGTGTGGAATTATAGACAATTACATATTATAGATGTGTTTTCCAATAAGTGACACATGGACATAATAAAACCATCTAACAAATGTCGCATAAATGTCAGAGGGAGCCTTCAGCTTCCACACGTGCGATTTCATGCACTCATCACAGAATAATGGGGTAAAGGGCGCCATTTGAATTGGTTCTGGTCCTTTGAAGAGCAGTAGCAGGGGAATACTTTCCAGTAATAGCATGGGCTGCAGCAGCAACAATCCTAGACACAACCGCTTGAGATCTTTTTAATGTAATGAAGTTCTTTTACACTGATCAGAGCTTAGAGAATCTGCTTGTTTACCTAATAGTCAAGCAGGAAATGTGGCCCACGTAAGTTAAGCAAACAAAAATAATATCGCTGCAAGTTAGAACATGGTTTTTGTCAAAAATCTAACCCAAATCTAAAAGTTGCCTTTTATTGACAACATTAAATTTTGAGCAGTGCTTTCACAGAAAACCAAATCTTACAGAACACGAATGTCCAACAAAAGTAAGGCATGGATGGCATTTACTTGGTGCATCTCCAGTCTTAGTGTAGACACAGATTACTTTATAGCACAAAACACATCTACCCATATTTACTCAGCAGTTTTTCTTATCACACAGGTAGCTACAATACACCCTGGTAGTTTTCAGGTTCATTATCTTGCCTGAGGGCCCTTTGACATCCAGACTGGAAAAGCCTGGAACAGAACAACTAACCTTATTAAAATCAGTGGACAATACGCTCGACCGCCTCACAGTCACTCCCTAAACGAGCGTCTTGAATACCTTGCATTTTAAAGTGGTCTGTCCAATCTAATCATGCGAAATACCCATCTTGCCCTGACTAATAAATATGCTGGGCTAAGGTTATGAAAATAAGCTTAAAACCTTTAGAATTTATCCCTCATAAAAAGTTTTAATGGTGCCATTAAAACTCAGATGTGAATAGCGTATGCAAATTCTGTGTAGACCATAAACTAAAAACAGGACAGCCGAAAAGCCAAACAGTGCACACTAACCTCACATCCAGTGCGTTATTTAAGCCCCGACTCAAACACTCGAGTACTAAATTTCATTACTGCTGAAGCTGATTGGTCCAGTGGTTTTTATGATATTCTGCAAATGGAGGCTCATTCGGGGCACTTTGTAATGCAGCTGGAACAAGAAGTGACTCCACACTGTAGATGCAAATGCCTGACCATTTTTACTGGATTAGATTCAAGTGGATGATTAGAAAAGTCAGTGAGCATTTGTGCCAGGCCAAGTAAGGGCACATGCCAGGAGCCAGTCAGCATCAGCTGGCCTGTATATATTTAATTAAGAAAAAAGACATCTGTAAAGGACACAGTTGGTGATTACTGTGATTAATGTAACAATAACAGGACTTTTCTTTGCTAATTTGCCTTCTTTCACACAGAGGTTGAAGTATGAGAAAAAAAAAAAAAAGGAGTTGTCATGAGGGATATTTTAGTAGACTTGGCCTTTTGATACCATCCTTGTCTAGATTATTATGTTATGCTATGTTGTATAACATAGCATAGGAAACGAATAATAGGCCCCCCTCAATAATTATGACCACACTGAACAAAAGCGTCCAGGTTTCAGAGGCACCACTTCAACTCCCTGGGTTGAGCAGGTGATTCAGTTTGCTGTGTGCCTTCCCCCTGCTCTGTCCCAGCTTTCATATCCAATCCCGAAAATAAAAGCTAAAAGCTCTCCACGTTTCTGAATCCAGAATATGTGCAAACAGCAGTAATAACCTCCTAAAAATCTTGTTACCAAGGCTCTCCTGTGCATCTGAAAATATAAATCAGAGACCAGACAGAAGAAAGGAGGAGCAGACCAACAGGCAATCTGTCTGCAGTCACTCCATCCTCGCATGAAAGTTGTGCCTCATTTGTCGCACCAGGAAACTGTTGGGCAGCTACATGTTTTTCCCAGTTTTTCACGCTTTGTGATTAACTGTTTTAATATGCCACTGTTTTGCGCGTGTGTGTGTTGTGTGATCAACGTGAATGCTGGCAACCACTTGTATCTACATGAAAGTCAGTTAATTAAAACAAAATATTAAAACATTCATCTCTAGCTTGATAAAAGAGCAAGAGTACAACACACATGCTGACACACTTCAAAGGACAATATTTGATAACCCGCTGACAATGTCAAGATGTTTCCTGCCTCTCTGCGTTTGATGTGAAGAGCGTATGATCACACAAACAAACCAATTTACCAATGAGATGAGCAACATCATGACTGGCAGCATCTTGATCAACTTTGGATGTCAAAATATTGGAGTTTTTAAATACTCAAAACCCTGGATTTAGGTCTCAAGTCTCTAAAAGACAGTGCTCTTCAAGACAGTGAAGTAATCTAAAGATATCTATACTGAAATATTTTACTCTGGCAGCTTATCTTTTGTTTTCTTTTATGTAGCTGTTCTGTACTATCAGTAAATGATCAATGCTGAGGGCGCAAAAAGGGTAGATACTTTCTGTTTAACATGGGCTCACACCACAGTATGCCCTTTAAAAGTTTGATTTTTAAGACAGTTGGAAACAGTACAGGATGTAAAGTGATAATGTATGGAGTACTAAAAGTGTCAAAACCCTAAACAAATAATAAACTGTCACTATAGAAATTAATAAATTATTAAAATCTATCATAAATTGATGATACAATTTTCATTAATTTATTCACTTTAAATATCAATATTTTAATTATATTTTTCAAAAAAAATTTTTTTTTTTTGATGGACTTACAGAGATATTCATTGGTTTACTGACTTAAAGCTACGATCACTGATTTTAGGAAAAATACTCGTATACAAGAGGTCACTCATACACCATCTACAGTGCTTAACAAATTTCTCAGACCTACTGTGATTGTGCATAAAAACAAGAAAAAAAATTTGTGTGTATGTATGTATGTGTATATATATATATATATATATATATTTACATGTGAGCTGCCACACTGGAGTTCTCAGAGACATCAGAAATTAATCAAGCATAACGGTCAACCACCAAAACCGATTTTTCTGTCCAGGCAGGCAAATAAATAACTGAGATCAATCTAAAAGTTGAAAAAGTCTTAAGTTATTTCTCTTTTTTTTTCTCTTTTTTTTTTTTTACATTTGTTCATGAAAAAAATGGATGTTAACACCACTTATATTTCAGCTTTAAAAGAAGTCTCAAAGCACTTGTGCACACTGGTGGATTAATATTACAGAATCATAAAAATGGTTTTGGTAATTAACAATATTCTTCGTGTAGGGCACAAACCTGAATGAACCTGTGAAGCAGTCCCAAAAAATGTGTATTGCACAGTCTGTGTGCAGACTATGTCTGTGATGACTGAATGAATAAATAAATGTTAAAAACTTAACTGTGTTAAGTTTAATTGATGATTATTTTATTTTACTGTGCTTTCGTTGAGTCCATTTTCATTTTTTAACTCTTGTTTGTCTTGGTTTAGATATTTATCTGTAAAGAGCAGAAACTCGCTCATGTTAAATGGTCAAACAGGCTTAATGTTGGGACACCTGACCCGAGCATCCTTGTATACCAGATTGTGGCTGGGTGGTTCACTTTTCCTTGACAAGTTTCCATCCTTTCCGTAGTAAGTTCAGTTTCTTTCTTCTGGATTAAGTTTTATAGTTAATCCAGAAGAAAGGCATGGATGGCATTTACTTGGTGCATCTCCAGTCTTAGTGTAGACACAGATTACTTTATAGCACAAAACACATCTACCCATATTTACTCAGCAGTTTTTCTTATCACACAGGTAGCTACAATACACCCTGGTAGTTTTCAGGTTCATTATCTTGCCTGAGGGCCCTTTGACATCCAGACTGGAAAAGCCTGGAACAGAACAACTAACCTTATTAAAATCAGTGGACAATACGCTCGACCGCCTCACAGTCACTCCCTAAACGAGCGTCTTGAATACCTTGCATTTTAAAGTGGTCTGTCCAATCTAATCATGCGAAATACCCATCTTGCCCTGACTAATAAATATGCTGGGCTAAGGTTATGAAAATAAGCTTAAAACCTTTAGAATTTATCCCTCATAAAAAGTTTTAATGGTGCCATTAAAACTCAGATGTGGACAGCGTATGCAAATGTAACCCAACTTGTGAATTATTATTAAGAATGACCGAACTCCCACTAGCCAGTATCAGAAGATCTAGGATTGGCAGGAGCCCAAGGTATAAACACCAATAAGAAGAGACCACACCACAATATACTGTTCACAAATTTGTTATATTTGACACACAGCAGCTGCAACAATGTAATGAAAAAACAATAAAATAAAATACAAAATATTTCCCCCAAAATAACAAACTAAATAAAAGTGCGCGCATACAGCTTTCTCTGAGTCAATTATATGAGTGGATAATGTCTGATAACTGATGGATCGTTGGGGCCCGTTCAGTTTGTTTAATGTTTGTCCTACCACACTCCGATGAAGGAAGAAAGTTCGTAATCCTGCAGGTATCTGAAGCTTCAATGGGAACGAAACTTTGGCTTCAATAAAACCTTGGCAAATCCTTTTCAATTTCGGGTTGGCTCGCCATCCAGTTAACTGGAACTGTGGAATCACTGCTCCTCGATGGGGCTTGCTTCAGACTGGGTCCGTCTGTCAAGTCATCCTTTTACCAGATAACAAAAAAAACCTGACCTATAAACAGGTCACAGGTCCATATAGTCACATTCACTGTTGTGAAACAGCCACACTTACTTAAAACATTCAAAAATGAACAATAAGTATTAGTGTAACTCTATATCTTAATTCAGCTAGCTCTGTTGTACAACAAAATTATATCACTGCAGCATCATATCCTCTTAGATGAGCTATAATTTTATCAACCTGACGGCTGACAATGTTCTCAAAAAAAACACAGCTTCTATAGTTAACACTGTAGCTGCAGTCAGCAACTCACAGTAGCTCACCAGACTTGTGCATTATAACCAACTCAAAGAACACAACTGAAAATCTGAGAATCGGCGTACAATTGGATTAACTTGTTAAACATAAAACTGATTAGCACCATTTCTTTTGTTTTTTTTTCTTAAACGTAATATGATTGCAGTCACTAGCCATTTCACACACAGAACACAGTCAAATTCTGCTAGCGTGAGCGCTAGCAGTTAGCTTAGCGGCTAGCGGACTCGCCGTCCCGTTAAGTCTGCCCTTTTTATCCTTAACAAATTAGGTTTTCCCCACTTTTCGTACTCACCGTTGACAGGGTGAAACTCTGAACAACCAAAAACAACTGCAGCAGACTTGCTTTTAACTCCTAGCGATTCGACTTCGGGAACATTAGTTTCTCTGGCACATGGCATTATATGAACAGGAACGAAATGGCAACACAGGAAATCATGTGATCAAGGTCAACAGCAAGGGTCACTGGGAGCTCATTGCTGATTGGCCAAGTTAAATGACAACAGATAATCTTATTGGTCCACATCTTCCTCTAAACATAAAAGAAAAAAGAAATGACTAAATTCTTTACATTATACATGAAAAAAAAACTACTTTCCACTGCTCTTTTTTTCTAGCTGGGCTACACAAATTCTGTGTAGACCATAAACTAAAAACAGGACAGCCGAAAAGCCAAACAGTGCACACTAACCTCACATCCAGTGCGTTATTTAAGCCCCGACTCAAACACTCGAGTACTAAATTTCATTACTGCTGAAGCTGATTGGTCCAGTGGTTTTTATGATATTCTGCAAATGGAGGCTCATTCGGGGCACTTTGTAATGCAGCTGGAACAAGAAGTGACTCCACACTGTAGATGCAAATGCCTGACCATTTTTACTGGATTAGATTCAAGTGGATGATTAGAAAAGTCAGTAATAGTAAGTTCAGTTTCTTTCTTCTGGATTAAGTTTTATAGTTTCACAGTACAGAACAATAGAAACTGAAAAACAACAATGTGCATGGACAGATGACTCGCCTACTGCAGCTCAAATAGCCCTATGGGTACAGTTAACCTGATCCTGAACTTTATTAGTTTTTGATTTCAGCTGTTTTGGTTCTTCATAACAGTGAAACTGAAAACAGTGTATCTAAGCAGTCAAAGTCATCTGAAACAAGAGGATTTCTTTGTCTTGTGTGAATTTCAGATTTGAGCTCTGCTTGTGCTCAGAGGAAATCAAAACATTCTCTGCAGTGAGTCTGTGTTTCAGATCAGCATGCTGCCCTGCGACTCAGACTGACTCTGAGGCATCTCGAGGCAGCCGGTAGTTTGGCGGAAAGCTTCACATTCATCTGTAGGCAGGTGGGGAGGATAAAGAAAACATGAAGATTAAACTTGTGGTTTGAAACAAACCAACTACTCACTGTGTCTTTGATGTGAGCGAGATTGAAATTTAAAAGAAAAACTGCATCGGTCAAAGCAAAACACATCAAGAAATTGATATTTCATGATTTGTTTTTCTCTTTTGTTTTTTGGCCTGCTTGCCTTAACTATTAGGGTCTATTTCAATAAGGGGATGCACTCTCAAATGAAACTTGGAACAGAGAAAGTACGTTGCGCAGGACACCCTGTCAGCCTGAAGCAAACCTCTGAACAATGTTTGGTGAGTTAGAGTTCTTTCTGAAGCACATTAGGAAGACATGGTGTTTACACAGTATGTTACTGATGTGCTATCTTATTCGGGCAGTAAAATCAATCGAGCATAACATCGAGCACAACATGAAGAAGAATATAGAAGAATTTGTTTTAGCAGAATATTTTTTAGCCAAAAAACAAAGGAAGACATGCCATAAAACTATCTTTTTAAAAACATCAACAACAGGGGATTCATTTACTTGAATTATTATTCAAGTATTTAGGTCTTGAAAATATAAATCTGACATTAAAATAAAGCAGTGAAGAGCTTTGAGATTTTATGATTGAATTATAAAGTTAATTTTTAGGTATATTTTCAAACATCTACAGCAAAAGAATGGAAATAAAAGCATGCTTTCTGACCCTAGAGCTTGGCCTCTTGTCTGCAAGGTGGGAAAATATAGAGTGGTAACACTTGGGTGGGGAGGTGGGGATTCGTGAAACAGACTATGAAGTAGATGTGTAAACATTTATTTCATAACAGCAAGAAAAACACACAAACTGCTTTTTTATCCCATGTGTGGACTTTAAACTGTGACCAGCTTTGTTAGGTAACCAAGAATATAAAATCAGACAGGACAAAGAGAATCTCTCCTAGTGACATAAACTTAAAGGCTTTTGGTCCAAATCCAGTGGAACCACTGCACATTCTCCTCTTACTCCTTAGCTTTGTGAGTTGGCTGACCAACAGCTGAACTACAGCAACTGGGACTAACTACAGCCCCACTTTGATGCTAGCTGGATAAGCTGTTAAGAAAGTGGAGGAATGGAAATGTACGGTAAAGGTAAAAAGAAAGTACCCCATCTCTTAATTTAAAGGTTTTATATATCAGGACATATTGACACACTTTTCTTTGCTTTCTTTGCTGCTTCAGTTCATTGAGGTTTGCAGGCATTTGTTTATAGACAAGTAACAAAAATACAACTAACTCAGGTATCTTAATATCTTGCTACAGCACTTCAATCTGAACTTTGAATGGACCATTGCAACATCTTGATATTTTTCTTTTTCAGCCAATTTCTTGTAGATGTGCTGCTGCTGTTGGGGATCATTGTCCTATTGCATGACGTAATTCTGGCCGAGTTTTAGCTGTGAAACAGATGGCCTCACATTTGGTACGAGGTGTTTGTGCTGATATGGTGTGCTTGATTTTTGCCAAAGATTTCACTGTGTGTTATGGCCAAACAACTCGACTTTGGTTTTGTCTGTCCAAAGAACATTGTTTCAAAAGCCTTGCAGTTTGTTCAGATGCAACCTTACAAGCCTAGGCTCTGCTGCCATGTTCTTTTAGAGAAAAGCAGCATAGCATTTGCTTTATCTGAGCATTTGGGTGAATCTCCCAGGACTTCTACTCCAGGGAAGATTGGCACCTGTCTTGAAAGTTTTCCACTTGAGAATATTTTTTCTCACTGTGGCATGATGGCCTTCAAATCATTTGGAAATGGTACTATAACCCTTCACAGATTGATTGGCAGCAAAAATTACTTCTTTAAGATCACTGCTGATGTTTTTCCTCCTCGGAATTGTGTTAAAGTACACCTGAAGGTTCCAGACCAGCAAACTGCCAAAACCTCTTTTATGATCAGTTATTCAAGTGCATTTGATTTGTAGCACCTGGCTGCTCTGGGATTTTTATTCTATTAACAGTCACAGAGGTAAGAGGGAAAAAATAAAAACAAATGAATAAATATCAATATATAATAATACATAATAAATAATAATAACCTCCAAGTACTAAAACACTGTTTTTTAAAATCAGCATTAACTACAAATTTAAAAGCCTACATAGTTTGGTTGAATAAAATCAAATGTGTGAGGAGTTGCTTTTTTATATTTTCAATAAATTTGCTCTCTTTTGATTCTGGGCTGCTGTTTGAGTCAAAGAAGCAATTTTATGGCATCACGTTGGGTTGTGGGAATTTGTGATTAAACTATCCACATATAAATTCTGCTAACATAATAATGATACTAATATAAAACAATTGTAGGTTACAGCCCCACAAATCAGCATTTGCATTTAAACTAACTTTACATGAGGACGTCTGATCTGATTACTTGTGGACCATTGATCTCGGTTTCCCTCTGCCTCTCTCTCTGTCTCTGCTGCCCTCTTCCTTCAGCCTGTTTGGGAACAGTGATTATCTAAAGCTAATTAAGCTATGACCACACTCCACTGACTGACACGACACCAGCAGCCCAATATAAATCCCCTCAGCACAGAAAAAGCTTTAGGATCATTTATATAGAATGAGACTGTGTGTTTGTGTATTTGGACTTGTCCTTTTCATGATCTCTGCACACGTGAGTACCTATATTGATAACTGGCTCTCGCTGCAGTGCGGTGACGATGATTTTATGGCCCACATTGCTACAGCCAAATCCATTTCTCACCGTGCTGGTGGATCCTAATGGCCCAACACCGGGTGGTCAATGATGAGGTGATGTTCTGCCCTGGCACAGATATCGACTCCATTGACAAGCGCTGGCCTCAGAGGCTGGCCTACTTCTCCTGGGTGCATTTAGAGAAACACCACACGGCTCACTGGGCAAACCGATAACGACCCAACAAACCTTGTGACAAACTCTCTCAAATAAACGAGGCGATGACGTATGATGTGGATTGGCAAGCAAGGAATTATCCTCTCTTTTTTCATTTAACAAGAAAAACTGATGAAATGAAAAGGATCAGATTAAAAGAAAGAAAGAAATATCGTGTGTCCAGAAGCCTGGCTACCTTTCCCCCTGATTAAAAAAAGTGCAATGTAGTGTTTTTGACTGAGCTGTTCTAAATCCTCCCACTTGCTGCCTGCTACCATATGTTACTCCTCCATCCCTGGCACACGGGATTTTATTCACAAGAGCAGAGACCACGTCACTGTTGCTGTCAGGAGAAAACAGTTGCACTCTGATTGATGAAACACAATTTTTCGACAATATCATGTTCCATATTTGTCAGACAGATCCAGTGAAGTGGTACAGCTCAGGACTGTGAGTGACTATGTTTCAGTCTGTGCAAGTAAAGAGGGACTCTGATGAAAGTCAAAGGGGGAAGAAAGCATTATAAAAAGGACAGATCCAACATAATTGCAGTCATTTGTGCCAAGTTTTCTGAGCTTGTGAAAGCTGTAAAGACATCAGACACGCTGTTCCACTCAACTATACCGCTCAAGATATAGTGGGTTTGCTAAAGGAGCTGATTTGCAAAACATTAGCAAATCAGCCAATTCTTAAACAAAATTGTTATGTTTAAAAATGATAGGACAATTAAACTGAAAGGAACCAAAAATAAACATCTTATAGCAAAACATTTTAAATTAGAGTAAGTGCAGTGTTGGGGTGATGTAAAAAAAGTAAAAAAAAATTAAAAAAAATTCTAAAACTAAATTCCCAGTATCTCTTTCATAAAGTAACAACATCAGTAAAATTCTAATTTGAACAATTTTCTATTAAGCCTTGAATATTTAGATTCAGGGCTGTAAATTGGCTACCCATAGGCTACTTTGCTCATTGCCCACAAGAGGAAAAAGCTATTTTTTCACCACTTCCAGTATAGCCAGGATATCTGGATAATATCTACCAGTAGCACTTAAATTAAAAAGCTAATAAAAAGCTAGTCATGGTATGGTGCCTTTTCTATCAATTCTGCATATGCAGATATCTGATTAAGGACATTTACTTCAGTCTTCAGTCTGTCGCTGCTTCCTCTCTAACCTGTACCCCTAATCAATCACTATAGACCAACACAGCCTCACATCATTAAGTAAACACTGATGCATAGCCATGTCAACATATTGCGTTTTGCCATAGTTTTGAAAGAGTGGCACAAACATAAACACAGCTCAGCACATTTTTCCATTTGTCATTCTGAAAATGCGCCTGTCCTGGTACACAGTTTCAAGTGACGTCACTTATTAGAAGTCCTTGTTTTTTTTAGCCGAGAAACTACCGTTTCATCTCAAGACTCTAGAAGAATCAACCAACTTAATGGAGTCAGATTTAAAGATCCAGACATGCTCCTCTACACAACCAACAAGGAAGACGATTATCATTAATTTGAACAAGTGTTTGTTTCTGTCTGGTGAGTCTAATATTGTCCAATATTTGTTGTCTGTGTTTAGTCTCTACCGATTCCCGAGGGAAATAGGACTCATTATCTATGGAGTGAAATAATTCCTCATAGTTGACAGAAATGCTGAGGCAACAGAGGACAGATATATCAAGCGAAGATGAGTGTAAATGATGCATAATGCAAAATGTTTTGAAAAAATAAAAATCAGCCCTGTAAATGTTTTATGAGGGAGAACAATGACTCAACACATTTGTTCAAGTTCAAAGATGCACCACCAACACTGTTAACTAAGACCTCAAAGGCCTAGAAAACAATCTGTAACAATGTGGTGGCCACTGGTCATGAGGGACTGGTTGGTGAGTAGTTACTGGGGGTTGCTGGGAGTTGGTAGGTGAATCATAAGGAGGGCACTGCATCGAAAACCCTTGTTATCTTGCAGACAGGTATAAACCATTGCTGTTGTCACCTGTAGTTGGAACCAGCTACAAGTTGAGCAGAAAACTTGAGAACCCACAATACATGTTGGCAAGTGTTTGCAGTCTTCCAAAGCAATCACGGTCTTCAGTTAAGCAACGTATCTTTTTGTTACCAGTTTCATCTTGCAGTTGCTAGAAACCTCAAGCAACTGGTTTTTGCCAACCAATGAGGGAATATGTCTTGTCAACCTGTGGTTGAAGGTTACTGATCAGTCTCTAGTCTTGCATGACTGGGGCAGTCAGTTTCACAGCAACAGCCATCAACCTTGAGGAACAACTACCGCCTGGTCTGGGACATTTTTCACTCACATCCAGTGTTTGCCAGATAATCACGGACCAGACTCAAGGCCTGTGCACTGCCTAAACTCAACAACTGCGCACAAGGCGCCCTTGAAAACCTTTGTTTTCAGTATAACATAATGCAACAAGACAATGCTGCAAAGAATCCTCACAAAAGGGATTGCCAACAAAAGAGAGGCTGTCTGATGAGACAGGAGGCACTGACTGGAATTTCTCTGGGAATTCTCCATTTCATTAAGCCATCAAGTGAATGAGCATATGCATGTGCTTGTTCGATGGGGGATTAAAAACTTATGTCGTTAATCTCACTCTCTGTTTGTTTACAATCTGAAGATAATGACAACCACGAGCCCTGAGGGGAGAAAAAGCCAAATCCTGCTATAAAGTTATTCATCTCTGATTTATCATTATTATGAAAGCAGAGAGAGATCCTGTGAACATAGAAAAAAATTACATCTTCACCCACTGATATGATCACACAAACAAGAATTAAAATCTGTTCCAGATTGAGCTGCTTCCAGCCAGTTTTTCAAGAGCTAAGCTGATTAGCTGCTGGCTGGTACTGATATGTGTGTTTGTGCATCTATCTCTGTGAGGACCAATCTGAGTTTTATGCCTCTGGAATGAGGACATTTCTGAAGAGTGAGGACAATCTGACTAGTACTCACTTTGAGAACAGATCTTCAAAAGGTTGTTTGTTGTTGTAAAGATGAGCAAAGGGTAAAGATGTTGGGGTAAGGGGTTTTATATTTAGCTTAGAGATGATCCAAGTTATAGTAAGGCAGAGAATAAATCCCTTGTTATCAATATTTAAGTCTCAAATCACAGAGCCAAAATTGGCACAAGAAGCAAGTCTAGAGAGAGGACCTCATAAAAGTAAGGATCTATCAGCATCCAGCAGCTTGAGTAGCATTAAAATGCTGTAGTAAGGTGAAGAAGAACTCACAAAAATGTAGGTAGGTGTATGACTAAGGGAGACTGCAGGAGTAGAGAAATAAGGGACAGCCAGTTCACTGGTTTGTTCCTAATCCAGTTTAATTAAGCTAAAAGTCCTCCAGCGTTTTATCACAGCGGGCCCTATGGAGAAACAAAGTCGGACAGATGTGTAAGCTGTCATTTCCAAAACACCCTCTTACTGCCTCTATCCAAAACACACTATGATGTGTACAGTCCTTCGTCTCTAACACTTACACATTCCTGTTCACTCTCCATGTGCCTCACTCAGACGACCAGCTGCAGAGTATGTGTGAAGCAGGAAGTCAGAGAAAAGAAGGTCTTGTACTTTCCACGGGTCTTTTATGCTGCACCACTTAACTTTGAGTGACCCTTGAACCAAAGGCACTTAGAGGACACGCACACTTTGACATCAGAGTAGGTAGGCCACTCAGCTGGAAGAAGGCAACACTGAGAGCAATCAGTCATCCACCTAAATTGGCTTTCTCCAGTTTCAGAGCCTACTTCCTGAAATATACTGAAATTCAGATGTATAGGAAGTCTTTTTTATTAAGTTTTGCTGCAGCGACAAGTCTGTTCTGTTTCGCATTATGTGAAGCACAAACAATGACCAGCAAACTAATTGTATCATTATTGGCCCATGAAAGCATTTGTCACACCGGCAATGCTTCAAAAACAGCATGTCTGCACAAGAGCTTGGTCAAAAAAGTGTGTCGGTGACAGCCTGGCAACCTGCAGTTGAAAAATGTGTAGTACAGTGGTTGTCAACCAGTCTCTAGGCTTGTTCGACTGGGGTCTAAGTGAGATGGATAACTGCAAACTGTGGCTGGAATACCTCCCCTGTATAAGACATGTTAAAATTTCTTGAACTGAAAAAATTTATTCCACAAACTGCAAAAACCCACTTGAGTCCAAATCCAAAAGAGAGACAACTATCATACACTCCATTCAGTGAGCCTGTTTACACCCTGCAAGGAACATTTATGCTAATTTACTTAACTGGACTTCTCTACCTTTTAATACGTTTTAATGCAATTATCTGACAAACAACATGGCTTTCTGTTTGGTTCGTTTCATTAAAAGCCCAAATAAGTTCTAGTGTTCTGCTTCACACTCAGCAGATGTATATGTCTGTGAGCTGTGAGGCTTCAACACGCAACTCAAACCAGTGAGTGATATGCATCTTTTTCTCTTAGAGTCAATAAATTCAATCAAAATACTCAGCAAAAAGTAGAAGCAAGTGCAGCAACTACAAACATTACATGCAATGTGTAGCTAGTTTAACTGTTTATATCTTACACCATAATAAACTTATTTCCACTAACTTAAGAGTCATAACTGATAAAAGCACATTAAAATCAACTCTTATAGTTCACATATAAGTCAATTACATTATGTAGAACTAAAATGTGATCTATTGTTGAATAATCTGTCCTAAAACCTGCTTTTTCAAGGAAATCATCTCCTCAGGAGTTGCCTTTATAAACTCATTCAAATTATTACTACATTACACATTTTCAAATACTATCCAGTCCTAAGCAATATAACTACCTTGCTATATAAACTACAGCCCTGAATGTAATCCACAAATTTAAATACTAAATGGAACAGGCTGATCAGCATTCATATTTTGAAGACTTGAACAGTGTGTTACATTCAGCCATGTCCTTAGGTAAACTGCTAACGTATCCTCGAACATAACCCTGCAGTTTGATTGCTTTTACCTTCTTACATGACAGAAATACACCCACAGCTTCCAGCCTAATGACTCACATGCAAAGCAGTCAGTGAAAGCTGAAAATGCCGATACTGTTACATGATAGCAGGGACAAAGACCGACACCATGAGTAAGTGTTGGATGTGGGTGACGACGGTGCTGAGTGCCAACGAGGAGCTCTTATGATATAATGAAGCTGACGACTGCATCGCTTTGCATTTATTATATCCCTCAGGTACATGCCAACAGTTTTTCTATAGCACTGCAGATCTGCACGGTTTTTATAGTTTAGAAAGCCTGTCTGCATTTAAAGTGTCATAACAGAGATTCAACAGCTTCAGCTCAGTCTTACAGCAAAATATTGTATAATAACTTTGTTGGCCAACAGCAAAAATCGCAAAAACTTCTTTTTAGAAGTAATGCTTCCTGAGATTGTCCTTTTTCATGGTATTCATGGGATGGGACTTAATATCATGAATACCAATCTAACGAAATGGAAACTAGAAAATCTCACAGTTTCGCTATGCATGCATAAACTAAACAAACAAAACAGTCGTATTTCCTCTATTTAAAAAAATAAGCTAAGCTGTTATTAAAGCAAGTGTCAGGGTCCCTGGAATTTATTATGTTTTTAGGGTTTCAGTTCATATTTAACATTGGCAAGTAAAATATTAGTTCATTAACTTTTTTTATTTAGGTTTTTTAATGTCATGTGGGGTTCTTCTCTTGGGTTGATCATTTTTACTTCACCTTTGGTAGTTTTCTTGTTTCCATTTTCACATCCTGTTTGTGTGATTGTCTTGACTCCTTTCACTGTTGTCTCATTTACCTCCTGTTTCCCCGATCAGTCAGGTCCTTCCCCTTAATCACTGTCACAGTGTCTATGCATCTGCCCCCGTGTGCCCTTTGCTTTGCTTGGCTACATTTGAGGACCTTGGATTTCTGTTTGTTCCTATTTTGGACATTCTTTGTTTTGGGTTTTTTATGTTTGTATCCCATTTTATTTGCAAACACTCCCAAAATCATGTATCTGTGCAATTTTTAACATATCTCTGAAAGTTTTTTCAGTTTATCCAAAAGTATATTTAACTACTTGCTTGATAGTTTAGGCTTTTTTCCTTTTTTTGTTTTCTTTTTTGCTCTTCAACATCAATATTCGCGAGTATCAGACCAGCACGCCTGTACTTACTGCTGTGAACTAAAATTATAATCTTTTCCTAAAATTAACCAGGTAATTGTGCTCCCTCAATCTAATCAAAAATTGAGTAAAAAAAATTCACTAAAATCACCACAAAAAGTATAACAGATGTTGACTTCAGTATCCTGGGTGAGAGTCCAGTTAGGTTAAACATATACCTTGTTAAGCTCTGTTTTAAGGTTACTGAAGTAATGTCTGTGTGTGTCTGGTTATTTAGTGCTGAATTTAAACATACACTCATAAGAATAATATTGATCTTAAATCAGCGTTGCTTATATTTAATGTGATTTTTTTTTAGCCTCTAAGGAACATAAGTAATATATTTAATTCGTTTCAGCCGGTTATATGTTGCATGGATTCGCTAGTAAAACTCAAGGTCAGCCTTCTGCTCTTCTGGGACACATGAACAGGAGTTTAAGTACCAGCAGCTCCTGCCATCTTTCTGAACCACTCATACACTTTGTCATTGTGCAACTGCAGTTGGCTTTTTTCAGATTGCTAAATTAAAGGAAGAAGCAGCTTCCTGCATCCCTACATCACCCCACCAGCGATTTTCTTTTTTACTGTAACTTTTTTATGACATGATTGCTAATTTTAAAACGTAACCATAGGTTGTAATAAGAGCTTGTGCCGTTGATGTATATGTATGTATATTGAATAGGACTGCTTCTCAGGTGAAAGCAGCCTTTGAATTTCTGGCATTTGCTACACATTGCAGAGAAAAGAAACTTGACAGTCACACGAAGCATCTGAAAGCAGAAAAGTAGACATCTCGCAATTTTATTCTTGAGCCTTCATTGTGTATTGAATATATAGCTGTTACATATTTTACTGGAAGACTCTGTTTACCTTTTCCATATTTAATATCCAAACTTGTTTTTATGGTTGTGCCATTATTACTTTGAGTAATTATCTAAGCATTTTTGGTTTTCAAATTTGAAACATGCATCATGTGTCTCACATTTCAAAAGCGAGATGCACAATGCACCAGTGACTGTCTAAATTGGCTCTCAAGGGTCTACTTCCTGTAGCCCCGTCACTTTCGAGTAAGTTCCTCAGGTAATTTGCATGTGTCATATATCTAACCTAGACACCCAAGTTTTCAAGTAATCCAGCCTAGGTGAATTTTTTGACCTGCAAATTATCAAAACAATTGGTTCCATCATTTTACTCTCTCCACTGTCTTCTTACTATATAAAGATTTTACACACTTTATACTTTTAGATTTACATCTGATACACATCACCAGCAGGGAGCTGTCAGCTATGTCTCCAATTCATTGCATGCAGCATCTCCAGTGATAAAATTGAACAAGGAGTCATGCAACAGATGGCATGTGCCCCAGAGAGGCCTGGTCTAAACATGGTGGAGTCAGTCTGGGATTATATCAGGGTAAGGCTAGTTCTCCAAGATGCTATCTGCATGCTTAAAAACTGAGTGCTAGGAGAAGAACAGGTGCTGTTTCAAAGGCAACGGCTGGTAAAGACCAAACATAGATTTTTGTTTAGCACCTTCAAAACAAATTCAAAAGTGACTAAAACCTTTGCACAGTATGCTAAGTTCATCTTTTCATTTTTTTTTAATGTAGAAATTTTACAAACAAGTTCAAGTTCTCATTTTCAACAGAGCATACAGACCTGACCGGAAAGCAATAATGAGTAGGAATTCACCTTCTATTTTTCATCTTTCTGTCCCTCCTCCTCCACACTTTCCATCCATCCCTGTGCTTTTGAAGCTCTTAGCTGTCAAGAAGTTGTTCAGGCTTGTTCAGGCGAAGTGTGGGTGTGTGTGAGGAAGTGAACGAGTAAGTGTTTGTAATCAGGGTCAGACAACAGGTATGAGTCAAGAAAAACTACAGAGCTGTTCCAGACAAAGTGTGTGTGTGTGTGTGTGTGTGTGTGTGTGTGTGTGTGTGTGTGTGTGTGTGTGTGTGTGTGTGTGTGTGTGTCTTCTAGCACTCCACAAGCATCAAATGCATACACACAACCAAGGCTGACCGGTCGTCCTGCGTCACGTTTTCCAGCTGTCTTATTGTGACACAGGCAAAAACAAAACCACAGCAACAACGCAAAAAGTCAGCAGCATCTCTCTCTCTCAGAATCACAACCCTAAAACAGAAACAGCAGCATCCAGTCACTTGGTGACTTAGATATAAATCCATCTTAACTGCTTGTCCAACAGAAACCTATCCCAGATGACATTGGGTGATAGCCAGGGCACACCCTGCCAGTCTATCACAGGGCCCAAAAGAGAGAAATACATTCATTCAATTAACTTAGCACACATGTCTTTGGGACTGTGGGGAGAAGTTGGAGTGGATAGAGAGAAGCCACACAGACACAGGCCATGGCTTGTATGAGCATAATAGATACATACACGTATAGATATCCATAGAATCTATATATGCATAAGACAAAGACACATATACATAAATCTTTACTGTATAAAAGAAAATCATGATTAATCACTTGACAAACCAAAAGCCAGTGATATTACCTCAGATTGGACCACAGTGCCCCTTTTGTTTTTCAAAAGAAAAAACTAATTATTAAGGTGAAGTTACATTCTTTAAGTGACTTTGCAGCATTTTAAGTTTGCACAGTGATTATTGAACAATACTTCATGTGTAGCAGGGGTAATCTTTCCTATCCTTTATTAGGTGCCATGTCATTTCACACTTTGTATTATTGGTACAGACGTCATCCTACAAAACACTTAGAAGTGTTTCAAAGAACAAACTAGTTCTAAGTTATTTAACAATTAATCACTACAATTATTGTTAGTATACTTCATTCTGATGTATTTAGTGCAAGGCAGCAGCAAAACATTTCTTTGTATCACTGCTGTCAAAGGCATAAACGGGTACTTTGTTTCTTGGTTTCAGACTATGAATAACAGTTTATCTGGATGAATCCTGAAAGTTGTAAGGAGGAGTAACTGAAAGAGAAGAAGATGACCTGTGTTTTGGATAACATTTTGATTGGACCAGCTTTCAGTGTGTGTGAGGGCAAACATCAACGTGGGTGCCCAAATGTATGTGTAAGACCACCATTTATACAAGTCAGAAAGGGTATAATAGGTGGTGAATAGTGTAATTGCTCCACTGAGGGAGCCAGTGATCAGAGGTCCACTGAGCTATTATCAGAGCCTCTGAGAGCAATTGCTCCCATGAAACCTCTTCTCCTGCTCATACAGAGAACGAGAGCTGACAGGAGGCCCTGGCCTCTTATGGTGTGATGGGCTCTCCAGACAAGCAAGCACTAATGGCAGACGGCGGAGGTCAAAGCACAATATCAAGAATTGATGTATTAAAACCACAGGCAAAGCAGATATCCAGCTGCTTTCATAACGCTCTGACTGAATGCATAAGACCCAAATGAGAAAATGTCCCACTGAGACGTGACAAGGAGGACCAGAAATTCAGATCTTGGGGACTCTGCACAAGGGTGCTGTTTCACAACACTGTGTATTGCCTGTGGTGAGAGTGTATTCTAAGTGTAATGTCATGTGTGCGCTTGCCTGGATAAGGTGTAATAACTCTGTGGGTGCTGATAGCCTTGGGCTTGGAGAGGGAAGGTAATAAAGTATAAGAGTACTCACCCGGTACAGACAGAGGCACCACAGAGACTGTTACATCTCCCCAACACTTGACCTGTCCTGAACCTGAACTTGACTCCCCTCCTCTCTTCTCATGTATGCACGTAAACACACAGACACACGCACACTTACAGTACAAAATCAGCAAAAACACACATCTGCGGAGGTCCGAGTGCATTCCACCTTGCTGACTAAGCTTGACAGCACTCACACACACTTGAGGTTAATGGGGTGACAAGCTGAGGGTAAGGCCTGCATTACAACCTGGGCTCCTTGCCATGTTAGGCTGACACACACACACACACACACACACACACACACACACACACACACACACAGTGTTATTCTGTATGAAATGACTAAAGGTAGATACAACAAGCTTTCTGGCTTCAGCAAAAGAGAAGTGTAGTCAGGAACACTCTTTGATCTCTATAGGTTTGTCTTGCCTGCTGGGAACAGTGGCGCTGCGGTTACACGCACACATTTTTCTTCATTCAGACTGAAGTCCTTCCGACTGTAGATTTGAGACCAACTGTTTACATGAGATAAGATTTAATATGGCCTGGCATTTACATGCAGCATTGAATTTAATTTGAACGAGTGATACGGGTAATAGTGACGACTACTTCATACATTTGTCTCGTTCAGCGGCTATCTAATCTTTTTGAGTCATGTTTTCTCAGCTCTTTGAAGGTGTAGGGTCTTTTCAGCAATAGTCGCCAATATTCTGCCATCATTTTGTAAATCAACAGTTCAGATGGGAGGATGCAGCTTCTGGAAATAGGAGATGCATACGTCCCAACATGTTAGCATTTAGATGGATGACATTCAGCTAAAAGCCAGCCTGTAATTAATCAGGTTAAACTCTTTTTCTTCTCATTGGTATATGAAAAAAGGCTTTGGCCTTCTGTTAAAACAATGTTCACAAGACTACAGACAAATATTCAGAAGGTTTTTAACGAGTGTTTTTCCTGTTTCAGGAGAAAAGGGAAATGAGCTGCTGAGTATCTGCCCAAATCTCTTTAATACAGTGATGAGAAAAAAAAAGTGCTATGAAAAACAAAAACAGTTATAGTCTTTGCGCTGCAGTTCTGTATTAGCTATTCTAATCTCATTAAATCCAATAGTGTAATCGACTGTTATGCAAGGTAATCTTACAAAATGCACGCATGCTGCACAGCAGGAACAAGTATTTAATTTAATAAAATAAGAACTGCAGCAGAGTTCTCACTGGATAAAAAAGTAAATAATGATTAATGAAAATTAGAAGCTTACATACTGCAATGAAACAAAGATGATAAAGCTTCTCTTTTCATATCCCATTAAGAGCACGGCTGTGGCATCATCGTACCATTCACAATAATATCAGTACAATTCTTTATGTGATTAAAAATAAAGTGTCAACTGACATTATCAATGATCTAGCAGCATGTGTTTATGTTCACTGGTACACAACGACGACGCAAGCCCAAACCTATCAGCATGTCAACCTCTGATGATTTAGTTTCAAAAAAAACAAACTAGCTGACTGGAAGAGGTAAGACCAACAAAGCATAGTGGGCTGCAAAATATGAAAGAAAACTGTTCAAGCTAATGGTTGAAACAACAAAATTATTTCACAACTTGAGGTAAAAACAAAACAAAAAACAAACAAACAGCAAAAAACAAACAACAACAACAACAAAAAACCCACACTGTTGCGTACATCCAAAAATAAACAAATGAGTCAATTAGGCATTGCTGGAGCTTTTGCTAGTTGCACTCCATGTGACAGGGATAGACTGATATCTAATGTAGTTTCACAGTGAAATAAGAAAGATTTAAGCAACAGGTTAAAAAGCTCAACCAAGGACACAATATCCCAAGTAGAAAATAAACTTCAATTTTGTTTTGTGACAATATTACGCATCTACTGAAAAGTTACAAGTTAGTTTAACTACGTGTAAACTAAAGCGTATGCAGTGTTGCCACAAAGCTAAGCTACTTATGCTGTGTCACTCTACAAAATGCTGTATCAGCACTGTGATGCTGATGGAACCCATACACTCACACTTCAAAGTAAGTAGTCTGTCAGCATTGACAGGAGCTCATTGAGGAGAGATTGAAAATTCATTTCATTTTGTTTGCGTAAATACAAATTTCTGTTAAATTCAGCTTTATTTATATATCCCCAAAAACAGCCTCCTCAGGCCACTTTATACAGGAAGAAAATGACAATCAGACAGCCTCATGTGGGTAAACACTAGGGGATGGTGGGAAGGACAAAAACTCCCCTTTTACAGGAAGAACTACTACTACTGTAGTAGGTCATAAGAAATGAAAGAATCAGTCAGCACAACTCTTTGAGCTCTAATGTAAAAAGTAGATGTCTAAAATTATAGAAAAAAAACTTCTGGTACAGCAGCATAACTGAAAAATGCTTCAGGGTAACCTGATCTAGACCTAACTGTAAGCTTTATCAGAAAGGAAATAGGAGAGAATAATAAATACAATACATGCCGGCTCCTGAAAGATGTAATCGCAGATAGCATTTTTTTTCTATATCCTGAAAATATCATCATTGCAAATTTACTTGAAATGTTGCGATGATATAAACTTTTGAGATTTGAGAAAATGAGACAATCATAAATACTTTGTCCTTTCAATTCAGATAATAAAAAGTTAGGAAATCTGACCTGTTTTCTCCCTGTCACTTAATTCTGCCCTCTTTAGGGATCAAAGGGATCAAATCAGCAGAGGGCACATGGCTGAGGAGGACACTGGTGATAAGTGTGAATTGGAAAACACACCACAGCTGTGGACAGATGAAATGTCCAGCTCAATCACCTGATGTCGCGTCAGCTTCCTCCCCTCCTTCTCATCTCCCTTGATTCACTTTTTTTTAACCTTCATCCATCACTATAATCAGTTAATACAAAGAGGTAATAAATCAAAGCTGAAATGCTCATATTTCCTCAGCATGGAGACAATTATCCATCCGCAGCTGGATTTAAGTCTTTAAACAGGCCACCTTGTCAGCAGTCATAATCTAAGCCGAATCAGCATTTATCATGACCACAGCTGCTTAGTTTGACCCTGGGAATATCAGGGGAGAATTAAAGCCCATCATGTGATGCCACCCATATTGTCCTTCAGACTTCAATCTTCCAAATACCCTGCAGTCATCATCTTATCTCCGGGTAATTGTCTCGGCATGGCAGTTCAGACAGAGATTAGCCTCCGCGACTATAGCTTCAAATTGAGAAATAGATGTGGACTTTGGATGAATAACTACCTGAAAAGGAAGTTAATGTTACATAACTTTTAACTCTCTTTAATTTACATGAAATCCAATTACATAAAGGCAGGCTGCAGCCTTATGTCAATGCTGTGTCTGCTGAAAATAAAAAATAAAAACAAGGAGGAGGAGAGTGACTTTTCAGACATCCTGTTTCCATTAACCACCCTATATAATACTCTTTTTTTATGTATAAAATATGCATAAATTTCCATGCAAGTCTCAAGAGAATTTACATTTAAGCAATGAAAAGCATGTGAAATTAAAGATGCTCACTTGCTTTTCATAAAGCATTCCTGCAAATATACAAGGACGAGGCATCAAAAATGTCTTCCTGTGGTCTACTGTACCTCTGTGAAGACTCTACAGAGAGTGCAATTTACAGAGTCCCGTGTGTAAATACTTCTGATTATGGTCAGTAGACAGCAGAACTGTGAAACCTTCACTGTGCTGACTGAAAAGATGTTGAATCACATGTTGATGGTCCAATTATTTCATATTTCACGTTGAGGAAAACATAACAGTTGTTCCCCGTTTCACAGCAGAGCTCGCTCGTGTGTTAAACATCCATTTTATAGAGCTTACACTTGGGTCCATGCATGATGTGATTGTTTTCTGCTGTAAGTCTGTTTATACGGTATTTGGTACAGATGTCAAAACATTAAAATGTGAGGAAGCACAAGAATGCATGCATTAAATTTGGACGTTTCACAGCAGGAAACACTGTCGCTAGTTCTTAAAGTATAGATCATGTCATGAGAATGTAATTTTATGGTTTATTAGAGAACCGTTAGTACAAACTAACATTGGACATTTATTATATTACTGGCCATCGGGAAAGCTGTGGAGCATATTGGCAGGGAACCTCTGTTAACCACACGACCTTCTCACATTTCTTATGTGATTTAAAACTAATATAAGACAAGTTAACAATGCACAGCTAACCTTCTGCAGGAGGGCAGACAGAATTTTAACAGATATAACTGCACGTATGACCGGGAACCAGGTGAAGAATAATAATTCTAGCCACAGAGTTTGTAAGAATGAGTCAGAATAGATTCTTTTGAAGCTGCACTTCACATCTCTGCGGTGGAAACACTAATCAAAAGAAGTCATACGTGGATATTGTTTAAAAACAGCAGCAACAGAAAGTGGAATCACATCTAATCAAAAAGCAGAACAAACAGCCTGTTAAGGACTTACTTGTTTTTCTCTACATACTCTGACACCCATAAGACAACTTCTGTTCTTTATAGAAGACAGTCGCACAAATAGACACTGCATCTGCATCCATCTCACTCTGTCCCACAAGTCTCTGCATATTCTCCTTCACTGCATCTGTGAATCTTCTTTTCTTTTCGTTCTGCCTGACACCTCCATATTCAGCATCCTCTGTCCAGTATACCCACTCTGCACATGTCCAAACCAGCTCAGCTTTGCTTTGCCTCCAAACGGTTCAATCTGAGCCATATCTCTGATATACTCATTTCTAATCTTGTCCATTGTGGTTACTCACAATAATAATCTTAGCATCCTCAACTCTGCCACCTCCAGCTCAGCCTCTGTTTTTGACATCATAGCAGGTCTCCATAACATCTTGTAAACCATCCCTTTCACTCCTGCTGCTATCCTTTTGTCTTGTGCACTGTCTGTTTCTTTGGATGGTTTGCCTCACATATTTAAGCCCATCCATCCTCACTACCTTAAATCTTTATCTTTGCACCTGTGTCCCTCTCTTTCAAATGCATGTATTTTGTCTAATTTCTAGCAACTTTCATTGCTTTTCTCTCCTATGCTTACCTCCGCTTGCGCCCTGCAGATCACAATTTCATCTATGAATATCATAATCCACAAAGACTCCTGCCTGATCTCATCGGTCAGCCTGCCCACTGCAAACAAGAAGCCCAACTCTCTGGGCCCCTCTGAAAAGAAAACAAGCCTAATTCTTTCAAAACTAGACAAGAGTCCAAAGCAAAACCAATTTAGACAAGTTTCTTTAAGACGTTTAGGTTTAAGATTTTTTTTTTTAGCAGAAACTGAAATTTAAGCTCCTCTCAGTGAAATGCATTTTGCATCAGTCACAGTTAAAATCTCTCAAATACTTTATGTAGACAGGCTTAGATCCTTAAGCAAAGAACTATATATCTTCTAATACATCTCATCTTCATTGCTGATGACTCAACCAAGAGCTTTATCACACACACACACACACACACACACACACACGCACACATGGCTCAGTTGCCAATCACCTTAACAAATAATAAAAATAATAAAATTTGCAACACACCACAACAGAGCTTGAGCTGAATCTCATCGTGTCCTTTACACCTATTTCCAGAATTTCAACTCCTATTTTTTTCTTTGCCTCTTTTGTAAGAGTGGTGGACAGAAGATGGTTTGGAGTATGCAGGACTCTGAGTGTGTGTAGGAGATGGGAGAGAAAGCAATAGATGACCAGCAGGGCTCCTCTGTGGTTATCACAAACATAAAAGAAACATCTGGGCCACTTAACCAACTCCATGCTCGCTCTCACTGTGTGTGTCTTGAAGGAAATAATGTAACATGACAAACACACAAAAGAGGATTTAGGTTTATGCTGGTGGTCTCGCTTTGAATATGTGAGTGATTAACCCTAGGTAAAAAAAAAAAAAAAAAAGTCGATCAGAAAGCCCATGTGGCTTATACAACCCAGCCGCTCTCCTTTGAAGACTCCCAGTGTTTTTACTCCACCCCAGTCCTGATAATTCACACATCAGAGGACTCCACAACCTCCCAGGAAGTCCTTTTCTCAGGAAGAGATTATTTAAATCGTCTCTCTTGTGCTTACGTAACTCTATTAAATTCTTCTTCGTCCTCCTCCAGTAGAGCAATCACTGAATGGCTGCTTGCATCAGGCAGTGCCGGAAAATTTGCCAGTGTGTGTTTGTGTGTGAGTGAGAGCAAGAGAGAGAGCGAGAGAGTGTCCACTACAGAACTTACAAACCACAGAGGAAACCAGCGCTCAATTGCAACAACAGAAAAAGCAGCTCCTAACATTGACTGAGGCAACAATAATATGTAACCGTGCTGAAAGCATACTAAATTCACCGGTGCTATATTTCTCTTTATATCGTTGTTACATGATCACCAGAGTTACCCACACCATCTTACTCCAGCTGAGTAGGAATGGGAACAGAAAAGCTCCATCAGGTATCCATGGTCAGGTATCCAAGTCATTCTATGGGCCAATCCATTCTCTCGGCTGTGTTGTTGTGGAGCTACTGTGCAACACACCAGCAGTTCTGCACTAACATACTGTTAGCAGGAAGCTAACAGAAAACGTTCAGACAGATTTTTGTTACAAAGGGAAGAGCATTGCTTCTGCAAAGAGTTCACCTGGTCCTTTTATATAATGGCGGAGATTTTTTTTGGTAGTGGTGGTGTTTTGCACAACATATTAAATGTACTTATCAATGTTTGTTTTTTGTTTTTTTTTATTTAAAATTGGTATTTAATGGGAAATTATTATACTGGCATATTATATTGCATTGGCAGATACACAAAACCAGGGTATCTGTATCATACTGGAACTGGGAAAAGTTGGATTGGCGCATCCCTATGTGACCTCACAATGTTATCAGTTCTAAATATCAATAAGAAATCTAAAATAAAATAAAAAGAAAATGTAAACAATGGCATAAAAACAGCCAAGTCCAGACACTTGAGGTTTGGATAGTAATAAGGTGTTTATTTTATTGGACTAAAGACAAAATTACATCAATGCATATCTGCAGTCGTAGCATCACTCGGACTAATTACATGAATCAGGACAAAAGACTATTTTAAATGACAAAAACAAGGAAAGAACTTCAACCAACCATAGTGTGTGTAGTCATTACAATCAGTGGAGTGGGTGAGTGCATGAGTGGAAAAGTGGTGTAGAGAATGTTATTTGGTGCAAAATCCAAACCAAATTCCAAGTAAGGTGTCTCATGCAGGAGCGCCAGGCAACAGAGCTCTGAGGGCCTTTACAGAACACTGGCACACTGTGCCCAGGTGTTGCCAGCGCCACTGATGAAAGCGAGCAATCACCCATGAAATACAAAAGCCATCTGTTAAAAACACTCTTCTATCCAAATGTAATGTGGATACAAGAAATTAAAGCCTGCAATAAAATATCAATCATATAGCACTTTTGTCTACGCCTAAGTGCTTTCACACACACTCAGACACCGATGGATGCATTGGGGCAACTCAGAGTTCAATATTTTGCCCAAGGACAGGTCGACATGTGGACTGGAGAAAGCAGGGATTGATCCACAACTTTCAGACTGGTAGATGATCTACTCTTCCACCTGTTATCATCTTAAAAGACATCAGTAGGTCAATCTAGTTAATTACACAGTGAGCCAAAATAACCAAGGTACTAACTATAAAATCATAAGATGGCTAAGTCATTATTATATTTGATTCTATTAATCTTGTCTGCGAACAAACTCCATTCTCCAGGATGACACCGCTTGCCCCCACAGAGCAGGGTTCACCTACAGAGTTTGGAAGTGGAGAGGATGGAATTGCCTGTCTGCAGTCATGACCTCAACCCCGTTGAACACTTGTGGGACCAGGCTGGGTGTGCTGTCTGTGCCAGAGTGACCAACACAACCACACTGGTTGACACAAATGTGGCACCACTGAAGAGGAATTAAACAGGCTTCATAATGGAATAAGATTTTTTGACAAGAAGCCTCGTTACAAAGAAATTATTGACCAAACAAATTTCCTTTCTTTTTGTGCCAAGTTTACTTTTATGCCCGTCAGACTTATTTTTTTCATAGGTGCAACTAAAGATTATGCAGATTTTTGCAAATGATGCAATGTTGTCATGATGTGCTTCCATCTAGTGTTTGACCATAGGATTATTAAAGTTCTCAATAAAAATTGCAAATAAATAATAGTAACATTTGTATTATTACATGCATGTAATCTAAAATATTCTCCCACCAATTTGACTCAGCAGATTGTGCTGGTGCTATCAAATCGATGACAGTAAACTGAAGGGAAGTTAAATGAGACTGTGATGAAGAAGAGGAACCTCACTGGTTAATTTATCATAATGTATCCTAGATCAAGTACTGTAGAATTGCTGTATCATGATGTCATTGTTATCGTTGGCAACTCATGGCAATATGTCTTAGTGTGAATTACACATATTCCCATATGGAGTATTCCCACATTGCCTGTGCTGACATCGGAAAGATGATGCGTTTAAAAACTTTTAGATACGCACTGGTTTGAATCAGCTGTGGACATGATCAAATCACAGATAATAGATAAAATAAAAGCAGACAATTACAATAAACTGATTTAAAAGTCAGCCTTATTAATGATTTAGAGGCCCTGTGGGACATACAAAAAAAAGGGGGAAATGCAAGCAAATTTATTTCCTTTAATAATGCATCTGTCACTCCAGAAAGGTCTCTGTATCTCTCTCTAATTGACTCTCTGAGCGGGATAATAATCACCTGGGCTTTTGTGTGTGCGTTGCAGCTACAGACACATCTCTCCTTTCCCTGTCCCCAGCTCCTGATAATGTGTCAGAGAGCAACAGACAAAAAAAAAGTAACAATAGAACCTCGCAAATCCTCATTGATATTCATGCAGAAATCCTGCAGCCTCATGACACCTACAATGGCTGACATGCAGCCTCAGAGAGAAATGCCCAACAAGCTCAATTCAATCCCACCTAAGGTTAGGGCAAGTGCACGCACGCGGCATTACCTGTAATCTACAATCTCAAATGCAAGTTACAGCCTACACTGTAACTTGCATTTGAATGAAGGAGTTCACCTTTATCTTTCATCCATGCGTTTTTCTTACTTTCTAATTTTAAATATGCATTATGTATTATATTTCATGAATTAAATCTGCTTTTAGATCAATATGTGAACAGATTATGAAATGAGATATTTCCGGAGTTTCTCAGTTACCTACGACTTCCTCTCCCTTTTCTGCATTCATAATTCCATCTATTTTCACAAAATTCCCAAGACCACTGGCAAAAATGTAGTCTCAAAACATGACGGAGCCTCAAGGCTTTTTCATGGATGTCTGTAGACACTCGCTATTGGACCTCTCTCCTGACCTCCTCCATATATATTGAAGACAATAAGAGCCAAAAATCCATCTCTCGATCAGACCTGTTGTCACTGGTTTTCAGTCCAGTTCTTTTGTAACCTGGCCTTTTCTATCCAGTTTTCTCAAAATTAGAAGTACTCACTGCGGATTATGTCAAGATATGTCAACCAACTAGTACCTAGTGGCCAATAGGTCTTTGAGAATCACCTCATTGATGCAACAATACTACTTTATGCCTTTTAAAATGTTTTCTTTGGCAATTTTTAAAGATTCAACTAAATAAATTATGTGATTTTGCAACAGACTGCTAGTAACAAAGTGAATAATGATACAATTTAAGTTTTTGTCTTTGTTAATTTGTCAGTTGTAGACAACACTGGTTTATTTAGGTGGGTTTTTATGCTCATGGTGACTTAAAATAAGAAAAATATTGCCTCTGAAAATCATCAGGTACAAGGACCGGACTGAAAATGATTGAAAAAGCAGCCAGTGTCCAAAGAAAAACTTTGAAGACCTTCAAATGGACTAAGGTACAACAGCTGAAGACCAATTTAAAACATTACAAGAATGTCTGGCACAACATGAAGAAATGGATGGTGATTCAAGACTTTAGCACTGTAGCTCCCAGACCAACAAAGACTGCAACACAACACACAGACACAAAAATATTCATATTCCTCCAGGCCTCGGCTTCTGTTTGAATGCATCACCAGTTTCAATAAAAAATAGAAGACTATTGTTGTCTTCACGATTGCGTTATTAGTAACAGAAGCATTTGAGTGTATAAACCCAATTCTGTGTACCATTTGTGTACAAAATGAATTCAAAAACTGCAATTTTCACATGACGAGTGACCGTGGTAGTTTCACTCAATCTCATTCAAAAAAAATCTGATTTCTGTTAAACTCAGAGCACCCTGAGGCCTAATAGAATGAGCCACTTCCTACCTGCAGACAGAAGTCTCTAGAAATGGCAGGATTCAGCTCATTGACCGGATATTAATGGCTACTTCCGGTGATTTAGCGCTGTGGACTCCAGGTGATGGATTGGGGACACCTTCACTGTGAATTGGAGCATTTGGTGGCTCCATTGTAAAGCAATTAGACCATTACAATAGAGTCACTTTGGCAGGAAGTCTGTCTATGGGACACCAGGTGGACCAACTAGAGGAGAATGAAAATGCCTTTATTAAGATGGACAGAATGGTAAATGGCCTGTATTTGTATAGCGCTTTACTTAGTCCCTAAGGACCCCAAAGCGCTTTACACTACATTCAGTCATTCACACACACATTCACACACTGGCGGTGGCAAGCTACATTGTAATGGCCTGCATTTGTATAGCGCTTTTCTAGTCCATAGGACCCCAAAGCGCTTTACACTACATTCAGTCATCCACCCATTCACACACTGGCGATAGCAAGCTACATTGTAGCCACAGCTGCCCTGGGGCGCACTGACAGAGGCGAGGCTGCCGGACACAGGCGCCACCGGGCCCTCTGACCACCACCAGTAGGCAAACACGGGGTTAGTATCTTGCCCAAGGATATTTGACATGCAGCCAGGATGCAGCCTGGGATCGAACCACCGACCTTCTGATTAGTGGCTGACCTGCTCTGCCACCTGAGCTACAGCCACAGCCACCCTGGGGCGCACTGACAGAGGCGAAGCTGCCAGACAGTGGCGCCACCGGGCCCTCTGACCACCACCAGTAGGCAACGGGTGAAGTGTCTTGCCCAAGGACACAACGACCGAGACCAAGACGAACTGCCAACTCTTGAGCCACGATTGCCCCAAATAGTTGATACCAAAGAAGGGGAGAGAGACGAGACACTTCTAGAAAGCTGGAGGTTAAAGTTGCTGTGAGTTTTTATTTCCATGTACATGAACATGAGTGACAAAAATGCTACAATTAGGAATAACAATGTAAAAAGCTGAACAAAATATCAACAAGCACACCATAGCTTAATAGTCAACATATAATTCAGCATGGAACATTATGTCCTGCAGAAACTTGGATCACAGTATGAGTGTGTTTCCTTAATCTCCCACTCAGTCTTCACCATCGAGCCTCCTAAGCCAGTAAACATTTCAATATTCATTGGTTTAGCATGCCACAACACAAAGCCAGTCAGAACTGGTCCCCGCCCACTTAATTAAAGCAATTTATAAATATTTTACAGTATAATTATGGAGACAAATTGAACAGAGGAGCTACAATAAACCTTCAGGTATTGCATTTGCTGGAAGGGAAGGACAATGTGATTAAAACCAGCCGTGATATATCATGATATAAATGCCACAATATGGCCAGAGTTGGACGAAAATCATATAAAAAGATCAATCGGCTGTTTTTCTTTGGAGCAAACTGTGTTCCTGTGTTACATTTCATCGCAAAAAAATAGTCATTAAGTGTTCCATTCATTCATTAGCTTCTTTTCTATCAATTTTCTCTTTCTCCTTCAGCAGCCAGAGCAGCAAAGCAACACTTAATCAAGAGTTTTGTGCTTTGACTTGTGAGCAGCTGCTTACCACCAACCTGAGCTGAACAAAAATACTTTTTTCTATTCTTTTCTAGGAGGAAAAAAAATGTAGAGATTTCTGATTTGCTCAGTTGTAGCTGCCAAAGTGAACATCTGTTGGTCAGGGAAAATTAAAGAGTTTGCACTGTGATAATATTAATTCACTGCGGGTTGAGTAAATGTTTGGAGAAAACTGTGGGAACGCTTCCAGCATTCTGCGAGGCAGCCGTAGTCTGAAGACCTCCTAATCTCATTCCCGGGCATGCTGTACATTTATCAAAGCATCTAGTGTCTCCAATATTCACACAAGGTGTCCTCTGGTTTGCTTTGGGTTTAGGAAGTAGCGAGACCGGTATCTATAGCAACTCCAAGCTCATCACATAATGATGTAAGATACTTTTTTTTTTGTCACATTTGGTGTCAGTTCGCAAAATGCCATTAATGATGTGAAGGGACTTGTTTTATCCCAACCAGATACCTTTCAGTGCCTAAATCAAACCAAACCATGGCAGACTGTATAACACATGAGTGTAGCCACCATCACCTACTGGACTCTGTAATTTGAAGCCTTAATGCTAGCTTTTTGGCTGATACCACATTGGTTTTTGAATCACACCTGCTAATTAGTGCAGGCTAATAAAATGCTCGAATTTTACTCATCAAAATGCAGAAACATTTTAGATCATCACACAGTGAGCCATTTAATATTAGCCAAACGATTAAGTGAAAAAAAGAACCTCTGATTCTAACTCTCTGCCTGGGAGGGATGTGAGGTGGGCAAATGAACTGAATCATTTCTTCAACAGATTTGACTCAGCCATGAGGCAGTCTGCAACATCGGCTGCAGACTCACCCACCCCCACTGCTGCTGTTCCACCTCAGACACTTCACACCTCCTCTATTCACCCTGCTCACTCCCCCCCACCCCCAACAACAGCATCCAATACACACTCAACACAAGGCTCCAGCCTGTCTCTCTCAACCACCCAGGTTAGGAGGGAACTGAGGAGGATTAATGGCAAGAAGGCAGCGGGTCCAGATGGCATCAGCTCGAGGGTCGTCAGGTCCTGCGCGGACCAACTGTGTGGGGTGATGGAGCACCTCTTCAACCTGAGCCTGAGGTTGGGAAGAGTCCCACAGCTCTGGAAAACCTCCTGTGTTGTACCAGTGCCAAAGACTTCACGCCCCAAGGACCTCAACAGCTACAGGCCGGTGGCTCTGACATCCCACCTGATGAAGACCCTGGAGCGGTTGGTCCTGGCTCAGCTTCGGCGCCTAACAAGCTCATCACTGGACCCACTTCAGTTTGCCTACCAGCCCGGCATTGGAGCGGATGATGCCGTCATTCACCTCCTACATCGTTCCCTCGCTCACCTGGAGACCGCTGGAAGCACTGTGAGAATCATGTTCTTTGATTTCTCCAGTGCCTTCAACACCATTCTTCCCTCGGTTCTAAAGGACAAGCTGGTGAACTCTGGAGTGGACCATCACCTCACTACCTGGATCCTGGACTACCTCACCGACCGACCACAGTATGTGAGGACTCAGGGCTGTGTGTCGGACAGGGTCGTCTGCAGTACGGGGGCCCCACAGGGAACGGTTCTGGCTCCGTTCCTCTTCACCATCTACACTGCAGACTTCTCCCACAATTCCACCCAGTGCTTCCTGCAGAAGTTCTCTGATGACTCTGCAATAGTCGGCCTCATCACTGATGGGGACGACAAGGAGTACAGAGGACTGACTCAAGACTTTGTGGACTGGTGCCAGCTGAACTACCTCCAGATCAACGCCAGTAAAACCAAGGAGCTGGTGGTAGACTTCCGCAGGCACAAGCATTCTCCACTGCAACCACTGAACATCCAAGGTATGGACATTGAGGCTGTGGACAGCTACAGGTACCTTGGTGTTCATCTGAACAATAGACTGGACTGGACTCATAACTCAGACGCCCTCTACAGGAAAGGGCAGAGCAGGTTGTACCTGCTGCGGAGACTCAGGTCGTTTGGGGTGGAGGGCCCACTCCTGAAGACCTTCTATGACTCTGTGGTGGCTTCTGCTATCTTTTATGGTGTGGTCTGCTGGGGCGGCAGCATCTCTGCTGGGGACAGGAAGAGACTGAACAGGGTGATCCGAAGGGCCAGCTCTGTTCTAGGATGCCCTCTGGACCCAGTGGAGGTGGTGAGTGACAGGAGAATGGCGGCTAAGCTGTCATCCCTGTTGGACAACGTCTCCCACCCCATGCAGCAGACTGTGACAGCACTGAGCAGCTCCTTCAGTGGGAGACTGCGGCACCCACGGTGTGGGACGGAGAGATTTCGCAGGTCTTTCCTCCCCACTGCTGTCAGACTCCACAACAAAGACTTTAACTGATCAAGCACACACATCCACACATGTGCAATAACACTAAGTGCAATAATCCTTTCTGGCATCGTTGTATTTTTACTCAGTTGTATATAGTATTTGTATTTGTATTCTATTTTTATCTTATTGTATATTTATTTTATTTTATTCTACTGTATATAGTATTTTATTTTATTCTATTCTGTACAGCTGTGTACTGTATTTATTCTTATTGTATTCTAATTTTTGCGTCATAACTTTTGCACTGTCCACTTCCTGCTGTGACAAAACAAATTTCCCACGTGTGGGACTAATAAAGGTTATCTTATCTTATCTTAATCTCGCACTGAAAGCACCTTTTTACTACAAGCCGTATTCACTAAATTACACTCACACGGATACATCGGGGGCAATTCTACTTTTATTGCCCCTGACTGGAGTAGCCAGGGAATCAAACCACCGACGTTTTTATTTATTTACGATCCACAAAGCCACAGCTAATTTACATAGGAGGAAACAACCTTTTAGTTTTATTTACTTTGTGTAACAGGCTGTGAATGTGTCTTTTAATGCTGCAAAGTTTGGCATTTTAACATGGAAGCCATAGACTCCTAAAAGAACTGCAGCTTTTAGCATTTCACATTGGCTTCATTTTCAACCCCAAAGGTTTCCACTTAGCCTACCAGAAGCAAAAGTAAAAAGCAAGTAAAATATAAAAATAAATCAGTGAATGAAAACTAAGCAAAACAAAGCTCAAAACAGAAACTGAACTCTAGTCCGTCACATGTTATGTTTGATTCACTTCTGACTCCTCTGAGAAGTCCAGTGTGCTGCCTCAAATAAAAATGTGAATTAATTCTGTTATTTGCCTGATAAACAGCAACGTGATTTTTAGTTTTAAAGAAGTTTTTTGACAGATTTCTAAAATAGTTTTCATGTTTTTGTGACAGGTGGTCTGAGAACTTTAAGCACTTTGTGTATTAGCATTTTAAAAGAAGGCCATTAATCTCTCGAGGTCCAACATTGATGCCACAACCAGTGTGTGACATCATCTGACAGAACAGCAATATTTCACACCCTGGGATGAAAACAAAAAGAAAAGCAGGCATTTCTCTCAGGATAACGTCAGGTTTAGAGTGGTTTTCGTCCAAACTTGCAGACGATATGACGGAAAAGGCAAAGACCAGCATCAGGGGATCGTTGCAGGGGTACCTTTGTCCTTGAGGCAGAGAGTTCAAGCTGTCAAATGTAAGAATAATAAGGAGGAGGAGAAGCGCTGATCCTCCAAACTTAAGTCATGACTCATTTCACACTTGTACAGCCACACACACGGTCACAACTGGAAGCCAGCCAGTACAAGATGGTGGCCAAATAACTGTTGGCCAGTGGAGCAGTTAGGTGCTAAGTGTCTTGCTCAAGGGTACCCGCAAGGGCAGTTTTCAAAGAGACACCTGCTCGTTGGGTAAATCACAGTGTTCCAGCCAGCGCAACCCTTCAATCTCCTCCCTTAAATTACAGGCAGCTGCTGCCCAAATAAAATAATCCTTACAAGTATAAATCAAAATCTGTTTCTTGATTTTGTCACAGAACCATCAAATCAACACAAGTGCAGAAAACCATTTCAAAGTAAAACTTGCATTAAATATAAAAGTTTCAAGCAATCACAGGACTGTATTGCATTCACATGAAAATGATTTTTTAACTGGGGCCCCAACAGTATAACAGACTGAATCAGACACTGGCTGAAAGCTGTCAAAATGCAAAATATTTGACATTCATGTTCATTTACCGACCGTTTCCCCACAGTGTCTTTCCTACAGTCAATAAATTAATACATATTTGGTACTTACATTAAAAACATATAAGTTATTAGAAACATTATATTCAAGTTAATGAGGCATTTAGCTATTGAATTATGCAATCATTTGCATAATTCCCACAAGAGAAATTTGAATACCAAGACAATCTGAGTTCAAAATTGCTTGTTTCAGGGTTGTTGGGGTTTTTTTTTTGCACATTAAAGTTTTTTTCCCCCTTTGGGAGTCAAAATGTTCTTCAAATAAAACTACATAAACAAACTCTAAAAATCTTAAGCATGAAAACAAATCAAATCAAAACTTGTAGGTTTGGTGTATGTAAGCACTACTGAAGTGAACATTTTGAGAAAAAAAAAAATTAAGAAACCATCCTCTAAAAATACGAATTGTAAAACTTTCCTACATTTTTATTTATTTATAACATTTATTCACTGGTTAAAATACTTAATTAACAGATATCACCATGAAACTTTCACAGTTGTTTACTTATAAAACGTATGTTTTGTATTAACAGTTTGTGAAAATCACTCTATAAATATGCAAGTGATGCATTATCTCAGTTAAGGTGGACCAATTTGCCCAAATTATTTTGGCCATTTTTGTGTCATGGAAGCCGAAAATAGCCCCCAAAATCTCAAACTTCACTTGTGCATGTAGTATTTAAGGAATATAAATGGCTCATACACTGTACTCTTACTGGAAAAACTTTGAGATAAATGAAATGCAAACGTTTCTCACTTCTCCTGTCCCAGTAACTAATTCATACTGAAAAAGACTTCGCTTTACTTTCTTGCCAATGTTTTTTTTTAGTTGTCTTTGCAGCAGAGAAAAAAAAAAATCAATTCTCATGAATATTGCCAGTGTTAATAACAATCTAAAAATAATAAAAGCTCTGGCTAAAGCGTTATGGGTCAAGTTTTCTTTTTAAATGATTACTTACATAACCAGAAAAATCTTTACAGCTAAAGTTCCCCTCGCTTCACCATGAAAAGTTCAGTAAGACATGAAACAGATGTGGCATTGTCTACAGGCTACTGCATTCATACAGACCATTTAATAGTGCACCTTTCATACAAATCATATCAAGTACACAGAGTTGTATATTGTAAATATGAATTACTTGTAGGAGTGTGCATTTTCACCAGTAAATGAGCCTCTTGTGAAAGAAAATGCTGTCCAACGGCCCAGCGAAGTGCTTATGTAAGGCAATAGACTTTTAAAGTCTGTAATAATGGAAACATGTATGCAGAAAAAGGCCAAAAACAACTTGTAAACTGGTTTGGTTTTAGAGTTTTGTGCATCCTGAAAGGCTCGTTAGGTATGCATGCTTTCATCATTTTCATTAATCATTTTCAGCAACATACAGCAATGAATTCTTTAACTCTGGGTCACTTAATCCTTTAGATGTTAATTATCTTGCTCATGACTATGTTAGCTGCAGTTCAGCTGGGAATAAGGAAAGAGGAGGAATTTTTCTTTCCTTAGCTGTGAGCTCAACATTTGTGGCCTCTGCTCTTTAGTAAACAGCACAAATGTGGACCTTTAGGATGCCTTAAGGCATCAAGATGCACTCTGAACTCTGCCGATGCAGTAGGCAAATCTGCTGTCAGTGTGATTCGAAATGAAGGAACACAAGTATGTAAACACAAGGCCAGAGGCCAAGCCTAAAGGCACTCAAACTTGTTTATTCCAGACAGCTCTTAACCAGCTTAACAACCTACGTTCAGAGTTCTGAACTGCAAACAGTGGTGGTGAAAGACTTTTTAAACAAACTCTTTTCGCTGTGTCGTTGTTGGGAACACGTGCACAACTGGTCTATCCGTGACATACTCCCACTTTTTTCCTGCCAGGCTGGGTCAGGATTATTTTCTCTCTTATCATTTTTCTGCTTTTTTTCCACCCTCGTAGTGAAACTCTGAGCAGGGATTCTTGGCAGCTTGGCAGATGATTCAGTCCCTGGTCTGTCTCTGTGCTGAAGACATCAGTGGGCGCTTTCATCTCATATTTCCTCCTTGTCGGAAAAAAAAGATTAATATTTATTGTCATATCCAGACTAATATATAAGTATTATATGTATGTCATAGTGTTCAGTTACAAGTTAAGTGCCCTGCTTTGGCGTTCACATCCCAAAAACAAGCTCTGCCAAAAATTTGTCCACCCCAAGGATCCAGTTGTCCGGCACGAAGAGTAACATAGTGTATGCTGTTAAGTGCCAGGAGGCTTGCCAGGTTTTATACATCGGGGAAACCAAACAACCTCTGGCGAAGCATTTATTTATTTATTTTTAATTTACTGCGTACAGATGTTTCATGATTGTTTGAATGTCTAGTCTCCACTTTGCAGTCAGCCTTCAGTCCTTGAATTGTTAAGGATTAAATTACTTGTGTCTCAGCATGACTTCAAAAAGCTTGTCCATCTTAAGTCAACTTGACTATTGTAACGAGCATTTACAGGCTTCTTTAAAGAGATGATCAGACAGCTGCAGCTAATTCAGAACGTCGCTTCTCGAGTGCTCGCTGAGACCGTGAAAATGGCTCATAATGCGGCAGTTCTCAGATCTTCATGCAGGCTCCTGATTGTCAAACTATGAGGCAAAAAAAAAGAAAGAAACGGTTAAAAAACATTTCTGACCGGCTGCTATGTTATAAACCATCCAGTGCCCTCCGGTCCTTTGAAACGGCTCTAATTTCTATCTCTATGCTCCCTCTCCAGATCTGGAACAAACCCTCAGAGAGCTGCAGCTTTTATTCAGTCAAGTCATTTCTCATTTGTAAGAATGCACTGTACTTTTGTGTAATGTTTTTGTATTATTGGTCATATTTTTTTCCTCTTTTATTAGTTCTTTAATTTGAATTGTAATTAATTCCTGTCTACACACACACACACACACACACACACACACACACACACACACACACACACACACACACACAGCTTTATTCAATTATTTTATTTATTGAGCTTCTTTTTTATTAAATTGTAAATGGTAAATGGCCTGTATTTATATAGCACTTTACTAGTCCCTAAGGACCCCAAAGCGCTTTACACATCCAGTCATCCACCCATTCACACACACATTCACACACTGGTGATGGCAAGCTACATTGTAGCCACAGCCACCCTGGGGTGCACTGACAGAGGCGAGGCTGCCGGACACTGGCGCCACCGGGCCCTTTGACCACCACCAGTAGGCAACGGGTGAAGTGTCTTGCCCAAGGACACAACAACCGAGACTGTCGGAGCCGGGGCTCAAACTGGCAACCCTCCGATTACAAGGCGAATTCCCAACTCTTGAGCCACGATCGCCCCTACCTTCTTTTTTATCATTTCAATCTTATTTTGACTTTTCATTGTACTTTATTTTTATTAGGCTGTTCTACTTCATTTGAGCAATTTTTAGGTTTTTAACTCATTAATTTTATTTGCTTTTACATTTTACCTTGCTTTTACATTTTATGTACAGAACTTTGCTAATTCTCCTGTAACATCTTTCATTGACAGCTACTGCTCTTTTTTCAGTTCCCTCTATTGATAAGATACAAGATGAGTTCAGGTTCCAGTACCTTCACACCCCACCAGGGGGCCATGGCCCATTCATTAATTATCCAGTTCAATGCTGCTGGTAGGTGGGCTGCTCCCCCAGTTGTCACAGAGCCAGAGAGAGGGTACGCCCTTGAAAACTTCCCAGTCTGTTCCAGATAATAAACTTTACTTACATTCAGTTGTAGTGTTTATTACCCTAAAGGCAATTAAAAGACCTGCATGATGGATGCATTAATGACTGAACCTGAACATGTGGACTGGTTGATTCAAATCATTAAAAAAAAAAAAAAAAAAAAAAAAAAAATGTTACCACTGCCATTTTAATTTAGTCTATAATTGTATTTACTTTTTGTTTTCCATTTCATTTCAGGTATAGAAAAAAAATAATCATCCAACCATTCATCCACCTAACTGTTGTTAATGGCAGCCAATAAATCAATGGAGTGGCCTTTTTGGATCCTGTGTTTAAACGTGCGCACCGAATCAGATGTTCTGTGAGTCAGTGTCATTTTTTCAGATGGTGAAGAAAGCAGAGCAACTACCAGCTAAAGAATGATTTGTACTTGTTAGAAACCTAAGCAGATATACACATATTTACTAATAACAATAAACACAGCTACAAATGATCATTTCGGTCCATCTCTTTTCGATGAGCCAAAAGCTGTTTCTTAGCAAACGTGTCATGCAGTTAAAACCCATCATTAAAGATCATTCTGTGCAACTCTGTTTAATTCATTAGCAAATATGTGGAAGTCTTGATTTTCACTGAAGTAAATCTATTGCTCATTTGCTTATCCAGATTGTTGCATGTTCTTTCCTTTACTGCCATCTCAGACCCACAAATAGCATCAATAATCCTGCCACAACAACAGGCTTGGCTTTAAATAAGCCTCTGCGTCTAATTTTATCATCAGCACATTACTCATTCACACCGTCCTTTCCCTCCTGTATAGTTCTCCACAGGCTTAATCCACTACACTTTAGCAAACCCGTGTTCGGAGATGGCCTCTGAAAGCAGTAGATTGCCGTTTCCCGTTTCCCGTGTCAAGAACTTACAGCTGAATTTCTTTCCGACTCGCTCCTCTTCCTAAAAGCCTGCCTTGGCCTCAGTCTCCAGAGTCAATGCCAGGGTTGGCAACCAAGTATGCATCTACCCAGCACTAGCTTTTCATTAATCATCGTCTCTGCCGCGTGCCAGGTAGTCAGAAGATGTGACAGGATAGGGATAAGGACATCCATTTTGCTTTCCTGGCCAGAGACGTTAACAATAAGGCAGGCAAGTCTTGTCTCACCATTAGCCACAGGCTCTCTGATTTTGTTAATTTAATTGGTTTCAAGTCTGAGGAGGATTTGAGGAAGAAACAAAAGAGGAGCGGTGATGTAGCAGCACAAAGAACAAACAGAGAGCCAGCAAAGAACACAAAAGATAAGAGATGAGTTTGCTTTTCGATATGTTTACCCGTCTCCCTCAGCCTACAGTGAGCTGAAGAAATACTGTGTGCCTCTCCTGTGTTTGGAACAGTTGCTTTTTTATCACCATCCTGCAAAGGGACCAGAGAGTGAGGGGATTCAATAAGAGATGAAAACTTGGCCGCTGTCTAAATTCACTGGGTTGACACATAGTCTGCTGCCAGGGACATTGACATGCAAACACTTGGCCACAAGTTAGAGGAACGGGAGCCGAGTGGCCCGGAGCAGCTCCACAGACTGCTAATGGTCAGTGTGTCGATTAGATGGTGGGAGGCAGATAGAAATCTCGTTATACTATTAATTGATTCATAGCTTGGAGCTCAATCCAGGGTTGTGACGGAGGTTGGTCTAGCTCAGCAGTGCCAACATGCAGACGGCACCGGACTGCCTGCTGTGAAGAGTCTGCAGATGTTTAACCCACTTTGCATTTATTATGCTTCGCTCCGAATTTAATTCAGAGAGCTCAGTGCAATGGCATCTTTACCGCATTAATGTGATCTTAAAGAGGATATAGTTGCAGTACAAAACTTAAAAACAAGCAATTATCAGATGTATCCCAAGTGATTACAAGTTAATGAGTTCGTATGATGTCACCAGGAGGGTTACAAATGAGGGGATTGCTCTTGGTAACTGTTCATAGAGCCAGAGGTTGCCTTTGGGATTAACATCAACATGTTTTAAAGATGTTTTTGCGGTGTGGAGGACAATCAAAGCATCTTCCGTGGAAAAACAGCTGCCTGTTCCTGCTGAAAACAGAGCTAATGAGATCGCTCAGCTCGAACCACTTAGTAAATGTGGCAGAAAACTATTTCTGGACTTGAAGATTAGAATTTAGGGCTGCAACAATTTCCACCTTAATAACATTTGGTTTGGCGTTAAAAACATAAATTAAAACTGAGAGTTGAAGTTGGATACTCGGAGCGTTCAGTTCAAGGCGACGAGACTGCTGAAATGAATTGCTGTCACAGCTGGATTCATCAAGAGCGTCCAGACAGCTGCTTATTCAGTGGTGAAATTTCATCTGTCACAAATGACAGAAGCTTAGATTCACTGAGCTTCACAGACGTGGCTGTTGGATTTTGAAAGGACTATAAACACAGAGATTCAGTCAGTTAATCATCAGAAAAGTTTATTAGATGTGCTTTGGTTTGTTGTTTAAGGAGTCTAATGAGAAAACTATTTAGAGATGCAACGATGTATCAGGCAAACATATCAGCTTTGATTGTTGTAGAAAATCCTGAGACCAGGCTTCAACTCGTACAGAAATACTAACTCAAGAGAGCCAGTTATCAAAGCAGAGACCAGAGTTCTGAGATTTATCTGGTTTTTTTAAATAAATAATATAATTTGTGTAATATAATGACATAAACTGGAGACACATGCAGCACTGCTCCAGCAGTAGATAGCATCAACAAGTTTGAACATAAAAGTCACCTGTTTCTTAGAAGAACAATATGCTTTAAAAAAAAAAAAGAAAGAAGAAGAAACAAAGAATTTCCAAATTAAAAGTTGGATCATTTCCACTCTTACTTATATACTATACTATTTATTGTATGTCATCAAGGTGCTCTAACGATGGGAGATTTTTCAAATAAAGGCCTTAACAGTTAACTGTTAAAAAAAACAACAACAAAAACCCACCAGTGTCAGATATATCTCTGATATTCAAAATAAAAATCCAGAGTTTATAAGAATAATAAAGGAATTTAATTGACACTCACTTTTTTCAAAGATGAAACCCTCTAAATACTTATTGAAGATCAATATAATTTAACACTGAAATTTTCTAAATAAAACCCCATAGGCCATTTTAGAACATTAGCATGATGCTCAGAAATATCGCCATTTTGAGAATAAAAACCTATTTACCACCAAATTTTTAGCAGCAAGCCACAGACCAAAATCCTGTAACAACAACAACAGTCCCACAGCAATTTCTCCAGAAACTGCATAGCTTATTTTAATGCTGCAAGTGGATATGTGGCAACAGTCAACAAAGTTCTTGATTTGGAGAAACAACACATTCAGAAAGAAATTCTCTTTTAAAACCACCAGACAAAACTGACAAAAGCAGTCATTTTTACCTCACAGAAAACAGGACCAGCTCCTTGTTCATCCACTTTGTGTGTTTAAGTTCTGAATTAATGTATTATAACACTGAGAAGTGGTAGACAAACAACTCCTGTGTTTTAAGGGGTAAAATCACTGCTTTTATCAGTGGAGCTTGGTAGAGTGTAACTGCTTCACTTCCTCAGCAGGAAGAGCTGTCGGGCAACAGGTAAACCGGTAACAATGTTCCAAATATAGGGTGCACTTAAACTGATATTGATTTGTTATTGGTGGCCAAAAATCTGCTTTGCCACTGACTGTGCTCACAGACATAAACACAGGTCAAATGGCTTCCAGGTCATCCACAGAATCTATTTATCATACAGAAAAAGGGCCCTGCTGTGCATGATCTCTTGGGACTTCACCAAATAAGCAGAAGCCACATCTAAAAATTCCCCTCTTATTGATGACTGCCATTGGTTAGGAGGATGGCATTTTCCGATGGCAGTGTTTGATGTTTATCTTTTGTTTCCCATCAATTTTGTGCCAAATAAATGTTCAAAAACATTGTGATGGAAGGATAAAAGACTTTAAAACTGTTGATAATGAGAATGTATTTGTTTCTCTTGTTGAAAAGGAGGATAGATGACATCAAAGACAACAAAAACAAGAACACGCGCGCGCGCACACACACACACACACACACACACACACACACACACTTCAAGGTGCATCCCTAAAATTACAAATTAAGCTTTAGGGTGTACAAACAAGAAGTGATGCAGCACAAGATTAAAAACAATGTCGCCCAGCATCTTGACCTGAATATAAACTATATTTTACAATGTTTGGTTGCACAACATGAGTTTGTATTGATGGACTTTCAAGTGGGCCTGGAGTTTAAAAGGTTAAATTGATTACAGTTCTAAAAGCCTTTAATAAAATTTAGTCCAAACTGAGAAGGCATAAAAATAACTGAACTCAAGCATTAATGACCTCCAGGGGGACTTTATCTTAGACAAGGCTCCTCTCCTGCTGGCTGGATGCCTGCACTTTGCAGCTAATAACAGCACTAGGGCATGCAGCAGTGGTAACTAGTAGCAGTCACAGGTATAGACATGCTATCATCAATATGGAGCAGCTGAATTCTGATGACGGGAATTAAGGGATGAGAATGCTCCACTTCTTTATTTACAATAGCAATGATGAACGGCATTTTTTCCACAGATAAGAGACAACTTGAAATGATTGAGAAATAAAAAAAATAAAAAAAACTAAGACATGCCATTAGTATTCCAGCCAATGCATAAATGAGGCACAGTCACAGTCTCCTGCAGTTTTGTGAAAGACTGTAGTCAGCAGATTTAAGAGAATGTATTATTAAGACAAAAATAGGACAATGAATGCTTCACTTCAACGCACTAAAAGGTTATGAAAGTATATGTCCTATGTGTCTCCCTTATGGGCAGATCAAATGAACAAAGCTACAATAAGAAACGATACAGAATACACCAGGAATGAAGAGGCGATAACAGAGGGCCCATAAACAAAAGGAGGTTAAATATTATGTGTCAGGGACCTTGACCCCGTAAAGCCCAAAACTTGCCCTAAAGCAACCATGGGGAAGGAAAAGAGGCATAAAATGTTCTCATGTCTAAGCATTAGCCAAAAGCCTAAAGGTGCAGTTTTTTGGATTAAACGCAGATGGGGGATTGCCATGTGGCTGAGCCCTGAATAAAGTGAATTACAAAAACCCAGACGAGACCAGACAGAGCCTGGATGACTTTTTGAAGACCAGTGACGGTTAGAAAGGACTCAATCTGAGCTATAATCCATGGTTGCTGGAGGGAACATAACAGTGACCTTTCAACTACAGATAACCACCATTTTAAAAAGCAGCTTACAGATACCTGGCACTTTTGGTCGCTACTTTTCTTTAGCTCGTCGACTTTAACAGAGAACTTTCTACCCTTTGAGTGCAAAAGATCCATGTGCTGAAACCATGGTTCTCAACGTGTGGCCCACGGGCCAAAGACAGCACATGGCAATGTAGAAAGAGTGAACACATTTCATTCATCCGCATTTTATGTCATAGGATACCAAGTGAACATTTCTCATTATCTTTAATTGCCATTGTAACTAACTAAATCTTGTTAACTAATACTTCCAACCTGTGTCAGAAAAATAAATCTTATGGACACTAAAAGTGTTTGACGAGCTCCCTTTTCCATGTGCCGGCTCCATAAACCGATATTCTAAACTCTGACAAGAGGTTTCTCTGAAATGAAATCTCTTATCCATGAGACACCAGACCAACAACACATAATGATTACGACACACCAGCAAAATGCCCCAGTACTGAACTCCACAGCCTACCTGACTATTATTGCTGACCATGTCCATCCCTTTATGACCACAGTGTACCCATTTTCTGATGGCTGTTTCCATCAGGACAATGCACCATGTCACAAAGCTCAAATCAGCTCAAACTGGGAACATTACAATAACTTTACTGTACTCAAATGGCCTCCACAGTCACAGATCCCAACCCAACAGGGCACCTTTGGAAAGTGGTGGAATGGGAGATTAGCATGGAGGGTGTGCAGCTGATAAATCTGCAGCAACTGTTTAATTCCATGTCAATATGGAACCACATCTCTGAGGAGGGTTCTTAGTTCTAAAGGAAAAAGAAGGTCCAATTTGGTACAAGCATACTAAAAATAGCTGGTGAGTGTATATTTACATATTCAGTGTAATTATGCATTAAGAAAGTGAGTTTCTGAATCTCTTAACAACATAAAACAATTAAAGTGAGATGCAACTTTACAACCCTGCTAAAACTGACTTGCGCTTTTGAACTGTGATTGCTTGAGCTGTGAGTACAACCTTGGTGTCAATGAGTGCAATCACAACAAAAATCCCTATGGGGGTAAGAACTGAGCCAAAGGGGAAAAGTCAGGATGAAGAGGTAAAAGAGTTAAGAGGACTCTTCAGCACCATGGACAGTTCACAAGGCTCATAAAACCAAGTCCTCAATAGAATTCCTCCTAAATCAATCTGCCCTGCACACTTATTCGCACATGCTCTTTTATCACCTCATTTACTAATAGGTGTCCTTTGCGCTCAATGTCATTAACAGTAGTGCTCGGGGATAAAGTCATCTTTATTCTAAGTTATAGCGTTAAATTAATGACCTCATTACACACACACACACACACACACACACACACACACACACACACACACACACACACACTTCTATGATTACCAGCTGCTTTGAAGGTGTCTGGTTACATACGAGCTTCCTAGAAGTAATAGTTTAAAGCTGACACTCCAGTGTTGCTACAGCACATGCGTAGTGATATTACAAAGCTGCTTTCAGTGGACAAAATTAATTCCCCTGAACACATCGGAGCTTGTTAGTGCCAAGAGGTCAATTTCAGACACAGAGGCCAAACACGTAATTAATACGAGACGGGGGATAATCATACACGGGATAGCGAGGTCTAGAGCAGAAGTAGTTCCCAGGAGTTCGTGCCAGTTCAATGTTGCTGGGATCTAACAACATATATTAACAACACATCTATTGTTTATTATAAAGAGAATTTTGCTTCGGCTGTGTAAGAAAAATAAGAAAAATGCAACGCTTACCTTCACTGCTTCAGCATGGGTGACTTTATCGAAGACTTTGTCGTTGACTTTCATGATCTGGTCACCGACCCGGAGACCCTCTTTCTCCGCCAAGCTCCCGGGCTCCACCAGGGACACGTAGATCCCGACTCCGTGCTCCGAACCGCCGCGAATACTGAAGCCCAGGCCCTCGTTGCTCTTGTGCCGCTTCATGGTGACCTGGCGCAGCTCACCGGGCGGCTCGTGGATAAAGTTCCTCCCGAGAAGAGGTACCAGGGGAGCTGTCCCGTCGCTACTGGTGCTGAAGCTGTCCGGAGAGCCCCGCAGCGCCACTTGAAACTCGGGGGGGTTGTTTGGAGAGAAATGCCCCGGGGGCGTCGGGCTAGCACTGAGGAATTCGCCCGGGGACGGCTCGGCGTGTCCGTTGCTTGCAACTAAATCCGACTTTAAGTAAAGGCCCTCCGAGGTGTACTGCTCGAAAAGGAGCTGATCGGAGCGGGGGATCACCAGCCGAAGCATGGGCAGAAGTTGCCGTTTGCTGGGAGCGTTGAGGATGACATTGAGGGTCTGCACCAGGTCGTACACGTTGCGTTTGGAGTGGTAGACATTCAGGCAGTGGATGAACTGCTCCCTTTCGAAATCGTTGAGCAGGAGATTGAGCGCGTTGTGCAGCTTCCTCACGTTAGCTGACAGCGTCCGTGCGCTGGACGCCACAGAGTTTGCCGAAGAGCTGAGCGACATGCGCTCCAGGTCGGTGCTGCTCATCCTGGCGGTGTGACCGGGACAGGGCACCACACTTCTGCGGGGTTAGAGAGCGCACATAACGGGATGGACGCGCGGGATCAGACCGGCGCTTGGCATCACGACCACTGGAGCACTTGCAGCGCGGTTATACCCATGGTCTCCGGTACCGACAGATGAACCACTTCACGCTGTTATTCTCGCAGACACGAAAGAAGTTCAGAGAATTATGCCCAACTCAATGTCAGCGTTCACCCAAATTATCTCGCTAATATTGATTAGATATCGCTAACAGTATTCCGCAAACTTCACGCGCAAACGGTGCGTCACGGCTGGGAATGCAACAGCCGCGTGGAAAACTCGTCCCACTCCGTCAGTGAGCTTACTAATGTGCCACGTAAAGCTCTCAGCCTGCGTGTCATCAGCTGCCGTCTTATTTTCCAGGAGGTCAGGTGGCTACCGAGCTGCCGCTTCTCTGGTGTCCGCCTCGCCGTCAACAGCCCCACTCCAGTTCAGAATAAACACCGGAACTGAAAATTACACGCATTCAGTCCAACAAATTCGGCAAAAAGGAATAACAATTCCTTCGATGAAGAAAACAGAAAAGGATGAAAACTTATTTTTGGGCTCCTGCCCCGCGTCTCGAGGAGTTCAATATCCCGCTGTGGTCACCGTTTTACTTCCAAACGACTTCAAGCTCGCAAAAAATATCTATCTATGCACATCCGCACGGAACAAGAGAGCTTTGTTGGTTTTTGCTTTTATTATCCGTTTGCTTGAAGTGCGACGGTGACCTGCAGCTCAGAGTCCGCTTCCCAAACGTTACTACAGCGACTGAGCAAAGACTGGCGGATCTCTCGCTTCTGACCGTCCCCTGTCAGGAAATGACGCAACCTCATGCAGCCAATTAGTAGGTGGGAATTAGCAACTAGCACTCGTGTCACAACTGACGCCAATAAGTTAGTAAATGGATCTTTAATTAGACACAACAATAAACTGCTCTTTACTCAGGGTCGTTTGAAGGATTTTATAAATGGGGTGGCACAAGAGGAACCAAGAACAAAGTGCCGACAAACACGTGAATGTCTGATTGGAAATATATATATATATATATATATATATATATATATATATATATATATATATATATATATATATATATATATTTGTTTATTTATTTTTTTAACGTGGAAAACTGGTTTAGAAAAAAATTGGTTTTATTTATTTGTGCAGCTCTGTGCCCTGATGCATATGGTATTATATGAAAAGTGGCTCTATACAAGAGTCTGATCTTTTACATGTATCTGTCTTGCATAATGGTGAAACCTTGGGCTGTGAAAAATAAATAAATAAAGACAGAAACAGCTAGAAATTACCACATATGATTAAAACAGCGCAGTGCAAAGTTATCAGCTCACACCAGTTTGTTTGGTTAGCAAGCTGCTGTACAGGTGAAGCACACACACGACTACACATGATCTGGCGTGGAGCTTCATATCTGCTTGAAATAATAAATGTATTACTATTACTATTATTTTGCCGAGTGCAAAAACAGTCTTTATAACTACCGTACTATAAGATTTTTTTTGTGTGTAATTTACCATTTTAAGGCTTTAGGGCTAACAAACTAGGGCAGGGGTAGGGAAGGTTAGTCCTCGAGAGGTTCCTGCAGGTTTTAGATCTCACCCTGGGTCACCACACCTCAGTCTAATCATTCAACGAAGGATTTCAAACACATGACCACTAAACACATAAATGTATGTGTGATCTTTGATGTGTGATAATGTGGGGTTAAATGAATAAGGCCCCACTCACACGGGCCACTTTCAAAGTCAAAATACACAACTTTTACTTACTTACTTTTATTTCTGATTTTTCAAGTTTTACTACTGCTGGGTTAGTAGTTAGAGAATATTTGCAGAAAAATATGAAAAACTACAGGAAACCGTGGAAATCTGCTAGCAACAAAAGCAATGCCTACGAGGTTTTTGTTGCAATACTTCAACCAGTGACAGATTCAGCAGTTCTTCTTGTAACCACAGGGACTGCCCCCTATTGGCCAATAAATACAAGCACTTCTACAGTGGCTTGACTTTTCAGACTTGGGATCTATTAATACAGTCTGATCAGGGCCTGTGTTGGTATTACTAGGTCTGGGTAATCAAAGCCACTTAGTGCAATGCTTTGTTATCAAATCACCATTTATTATGATGTTTATTCAGTGATTTCAGGAACCAGATTAACATATGAAATAATTTGTGGGTCTCAGAGTCATCTTATGACATGACAAAGGAGAGAAAATATATTTTTGTCACAATAAAAAGTTTCAGTTTCAACTTTTTATTACTGGTCTTGTCAGCTCTAACCTAAAAGTTTCACTGTACTGACATAAAACACTTTAAAGGTCTTTTTTTGTATCTTAAATCTCACTTTGCAGAAGGAAAACACCACACAGCATCAACTCAGCGTATCTGTCTCTGATTTTTTTTTCCCCTGTAATCCACCTTTTCTGAATAGGAATTGATCTTTGTCTGCAGGTCTCTCTCTGGAGTTTAACTAGCAATCCTTGATCCATGAAGCCTCAAGCTATAGCCAAAAGGAGTAAAGTGGACTTGAGCTCGGCTCCCAGAGTGATCGATCACAAGAGCAAAACTGTGACGATATCAACTGCAAAATGAAACCCTGTGTTCCAAGGCCATTGTGTTGACAAATGGCGGTGTGCAGTTTTGGCAGAGCTTCAGAGCTGAGTCTTCCTTTAAAACTGAAGCCAGTGCAGATATTCATTCCACTTTATTAACCAGTAACTGAAGCGGTGGTAAGGCTGACTGCTCTCAGAAAAAGAACCATTGTGACATTTTAATTTGAAATTATGATCCTGGGTGTGCTGGGTGACAAAATTACTAATGTCAAAGTAATTAGTGAGGTTTAAAATGGACCAACAGACTTGGAAAATGGTCTTTGGAAATGAATCAATAAGACAGAGAATGCACTGACCATTAAAGGAGCAAATGAGGTTAAGGCAGAGCCGATTGAAATCACAGATGCAGCAGAACTGTCAGCAGGCGGCAACCCAGGGAGCTGAGATAAAAACAAAAGCATTTCAGATGATGCGCATAGTTTCACAGGAGGAGGTTTATCATTTAATGACTCGCTTCCCAGAGTCAATCTTCTTCCTCCAAATAAGCTTGTTGGAATATTAATGGTTTGTTTCCATGGAAAAATTACTTCATATTGTGTCTACAACTGTCTCCCTATTAGAGATTAATCAGAAAATTATTTCTAACAGCAATTTTACAAAGTAATCGTCCTTAATTGTTTTTTCTTTAGACAGCAGCTTAAAAACAACAACAACAACAACAACGACAACAAAAGTTGATAGAAAACAGAAAAAGGCAACAATCAAATATGTGAGAAAGTCAAACCAGAGAGTATTTCACAGTTTTTGACAGATTAAACAAGTTACTAATAATCAAAACAGTCACAGTGATACTGGTAACAGGGATAAACTGTTCTGGCACTTGTCACAGACTCATTTAGTAAATACTGTTAAATCTTGTTGTTCCAGATCACCACAGGAATGTGCGGGCTTGCATCTCTGCCCATAAAACTTAAAAACTCATGCCTGTTCTGCCCTTTATGTGTGGTGGCCCGGGCAACGTGCAGGTTTTTGTGTTTTACTTTACTTTCTTTCTCTCTCTGGTCTCAGGTGGAGTTATGGGATGGCTGTTCCGGCTGGGCCCACCTGCTCTGTTTCCCAGGGTTCAGCCGTCACTTCCGTCTCTCATCATCTCATCAGTGAGAAGCATTTAAAGACTGGCTTGTGCCTTCATTCTCCAGATTGTTGTCATTTCGATGGTGGTAATTGGCTCCCTCATGCTCAGAGCTCATTTTTACTTCAACCTGTGATCACAAGCTGGCTACCAGCTACCTAAGGAATACTTACCTGTAACGTACGTCTCTGCCCCCCTCCTCCCTGGACTCTTCCAGCCAGTCAGTGTCTGCTGACCAAGACAACTGGCTCCACTTCATTCTGAAATGAATATTGACTTTGAAACACTTACCTCTCACTGAGTCTAAGTCCTGCTTTTGTTTTGTTTATTTCTGGCAGTGATTTCCTGCCATGTTCCTGTTATCAGACTCTTACCTGCACAATTTCCTGCTGCTATTTCCAGCATCGTTAAATTCCAAACACCTGTAAATAAAGCGTTTTGAATGGTTGCTTTCGGAGTCAACTTGTCCATTTGCACCTCTCAACTGCTCCAAATATTCCTGCTACTGTACCTTTGGATTGCTCACTACCGTCACTTGTCCAATTAGTCTGAAATATCCATCATCCATTGCATTTAATTGGGGGGGGGGGGGGGGGGGGCGCAGAAGTGGCACGGAGTATGACCAGTAAAGTGTTTGGTAAAGATTGGGTTGGTGTGGCCCCACTTTTCAGTGGGTGCTACTGGTAGAGGCAGACTATTTCTACAGGGCTGGCCAGGGTAAGCTGCTGGTGTGGTATACAACTCATGTCTTCATTTATTTTTGGGTTGGACACCCAACCCACCCATCCATCCATTCTCTTCTGCTTATCCTTGTCAGGGTCATTTGGAGGGGCCTCTAGCCCCAGCTACCATGGGGCTAGAGGTTTATGTTGTCTTAATGATTTAATATTTAACATTTCTGAAAGTATTTTTTATTTGTTGCCAGTTTTTTATTGTTAAGCTTCACAAGGCAGTTACTATATAAATGGTTGTTCATGCTGTTAAAATGGATGTTAACAGCAGTCATAAGTAAATAACTCTGAAGGTACTCCGTGTCTTCGCGCTCACTGCCCTCTTATTCTTGCACTCCTGCTGGAAAATCCACAGAGGCAGCCGTTAACATACACCTAAATAGCGACAGATTAACACTCACTGAATTTGCTGAGAACACTGACGGGTAGTCACACAACGATCCACCGTCGAAGAGAGCTCAGCCGCACTGCTAAGTAGCTCCCCGGAGAGGCTGATCAGCTACAGGTGTGTGTCATCGTTGGGTGTGGCCAGCCACCTGGCCTGTGTTAGATTATAATGTTATTTTATGTCATGTTATACCCCTAACTAAAGATTGTGAATTATTATGTAGTTTTAGTTTGCATTATTCTCCTGAATTAGAAGAAGCTGATAACTATTGCATTCGTTAAGCTGATTTGCATTACATTAGACTGCTGATTTATTGTGGATGAATGATATTGTTTTATGATGTTATAAGAAATACTGTTTGCAGAAAGTCATTGCCTTATTTGTCTGATTAGAAGAGAACAGAACATGCTGGAGTTTTCTGCCCCAACTCAGCAGGAGCAGATAAACAGGGAGCCAAGGTCGTAGCTTAGGCGCCGTGTGAGAGAAAGCATGTGAATGTTTAGGCTTTTATGATAAGGTGGGGGCACCAGAGGCTATAAGAGTTTGAGCAATGCTCCACCATTTTGAGATCTGAGGTTGTCTGCATACGGTGTCCATCTCCCACGTGTGTGATCATTAAAATCATCGTTTGACTTGACCCGGCCGGACCAGTGTTGTTATTGTGGTTTTTCCTCTTGTCTCCATCCCCAATATTTTGAACCTTAACACCTGGCAGGGCACACTCACCAGGCCTGATGGTGGTGCCTGTAAACCAGCCTACCAGATACACCCGCACGCACACACACACACACGCAGGAAAACAGGGACAGCAGCACAATACACACACACACATGCCATCAAAAATATAAACAAGTCCAAAGACTTCTCGTGAACCCTGGGTCCCTCAGACCCAGGTCTTTGACACCATCCAGCTTTTGGATTGAGCAAATGCTTCTGCAAACCTGGCCCAATCACCCAACATCAAGGGCAAAACTTAGTAATCCAAAAAACAGCAGCTACTAGTGGTTTGGTCCTGTTTTGGATGTTGTTTGTTTTTACCAAGAAACTAGGCAAGTGGCTTTCTGGAGTGAAAAAATGCAGACTAGATACAAAGGAATAAAGAGCAGTTTCATAACTGAAAAATCTAGAGTGTAATCTGGTGTATTCTGTAGAAAGTGTAAGAAAATTGCACGAGTCTTGGATTTATTAAAAATTAAATCCTTGTCTAACTCATCACAATCTAAGAAATGGTTTTCCCAAGTGCTTCGTGTAAGACAGGGGCTGGTTGTAGAAGTCAGCCCGGTCAGACATAAATCACCAGCACGGCTGCAAAATGTCTTTGGACAATAATCCTGCCTCGTTGAGATGACATGTTGCGGCCTACAATAACGAAAATGTTTCCAATTACAGCTTTCAATGTGACAAACAATAAAAGGTGAGTGCGCAGTTGGTTTCACAGTAAAATTAGAATGAGAGTGAACACTTGCAAAGTAGTGATTTTAGGGTTTGAGGAAAAATCGTGACTGTCTATCTATATTATCCAAATTTGGACAAATGTTCTTTTTTAAGACCGCTGGAAATGACACAATGACATTTCATTACTTCAAATTTTGCAGTTTCTATAGTTGGCCATTACTATTGACCAAAAATGGGTGGTAAGATTATATTGTGATGACGTGAAAGGAGTTGCTCATTGTAATGAGCTTTGGGCTCCGCAGTGAGTCTGTGGCCAGCAGCAGTGGAGTTGGGCAAACTATGTCAAGCAAAATAGATTACGTTTGTCCAGCAAATAGTAGATTTTAAATACACCCCATTATGCACAATTTAAAAAGAGTCTTCACATTGGATTCATATGACAAAATAGAGTTTGGTGTGGGTTTGCAAATTTGACTTTCAGTGATTATGAAACAAGTAAATTGAGCCAAAATCATAGTTTTTAGCTATTTTGTTTTACAGCGATATTCTTATCTGGTCTTTCAGTGCACACTTTGTTCTGCAAGCAGCCTTAAAACTATGGCATGTTTAGTTCAGTATGCATGTATTTCAGGTTGTTAGAACTTTTCCAGAACTTCACAGTAAGAAGGCTGGGGGGGGGGGGGATATATATATATATATATATATATTCCTTCTTTAGGCTGGCCATGCTTAGCTCTGGGGAGCTCAGACTTGCAGAGAGAGCTCGGAGCTGCTTTTTCTTCATGTTGAAAGGGGCCAGTTGGGGCATAAAATGAGGATCTCTTCAAGGCGTGCCCAAACTAAGAGGGAACCAGGGGTCGATCCAGAATTTGCTGAAAGATTATATGTGTCACCTGGCCTGGAAATGCCTCTTTCAAGGCCAAAGTCTGGTGGGGAAAAGGTTAATTTGGGTTATTTACAGAAGTTTTTGTACAGGAATAAATGAAAACCACAGGAGGCTTGTTGCAGAGATCTGATAGATGAGCTTGAAGGAGGTGCACTGGCTTGTCCTCGTGAAAGGAGTCCATTAAGAGTAGCAGAGTGGGCTGGAACGTGAGGCTAGATGGTGAGCCTCCAAACAGAATCCTTAATGGGGAGTATAAATTTCAGGTAGGTTTTAAGGTCTCTTTCTTTGGCAGTTACATGGGAACACAGATATAGGTCCACAAGTAAGTAATGATAAGTGTAACTCAGAGTGAGCCAATTCACTGTCTCAGTGAGTTACACTGAGTTACACTGGCTCACTCTGATGACTTGGTGTTGAGCTGCTCCTTAAATATCAGATGCTGATGAGCTCAGTGAACCATAGGTGCTAGGGAGAAGAACATCTGTAATACCCTGCTTAGTCTGCTGCTAATGGATGGATGCAGCACAGTGGTTCATGGCCAGAGGGTTCTGGGATGGAAAGTAATGGCCGGATTGGGCCCTTCTGAGTGGCTTTTCACTGTAAAGCCAAAACACTGCAAAGCCAAACCGCAATTTAATGGAAGAACACCCACAGCACAACAAACAGAGCAGATACAGAGCTCAGTGTGTGACACAGACACTGAATGACAGAGAGAGAGAGGAGGACAGACAGAAAGACAAAAGAAGAGCCAGTGAACACAATGAGCTGTAGAGGACACCCACAGACCTAATGATTTTGGCTCTTATCACAGTTTTCAATTTTCACTGCATAAACTCTTAGCTAAACGCCCAGCAATGCAATCCCAGTGATAGATAAAGACAGATTCTCTCATAGCAGCAGAACAATTAATGTGCTAATGAAGAGATGTCTGCTGTGAGCTAACCAGTAATGTCGGACAAAAAATAAAGGCTGCATGTTGTTCACTGTAGCTGATCAGTAGGAACAGGGTATGGGAATTTCCCAAAATAAAAAAGGCTACCTATTCCCAATTAAATTTCATGGTTAAGTGTAATCATTCTGAAGGCCTAACAAGGCTTAAATACTTTGCTTAATAGGCTTAACTACTTATGATTAAAAGCTTAACAGAGTCATCAGTTTTCATGAAATGGGAGATAAATGGGCTTTTTAAAACGTGTGTTTTAAACAAAAGGGTGTTATGATTAAAACTGAAGAAATCAATATCATTATATAGGAACAGGTCAAAGGACTGTGAGTGATTTGAAAGGACGCACTTAGTGATGAAGCCATAAAGAATTATAAGCTACCTCTGCAGTTCTTTTGGCACAATGTTTGCACTTAAAGGGCCTAAAATGAGGGTTTGTTCTTAACCAGACAAAACAGATACGGGTTCTTAATGAAGAGTAGGTGAAGGTTGCCTCACAGCCTTCAACAAAAATTACATTAAATTCAGTTTTACTTATTTTGCCCCAAATCACAACAACAGTTGCCTCCAGGTGCTTTAAATTGTACGGTAAAGACACTTCAGTAATACAGTGAAAACCCAAACAATAACAAGAGCGCCTATAAGCAAGCACTTGGCGACAGTGGGAAGGGAAAACTCCCTTTTAATGGGAAGAAACCATTGACAGAACCAGGCTCAGGTCAGGGTAGCCATCTGCCAAGTCCAGTTTAGGATGAGGGGAGGGAGGCAGGATAAAAGACCACATCCATGTCTTTTACTGCTGTGTATTCCCTCCGTTCATCCTCTTTCTCAACCAAGCTGTTTTAGCTTCCTTCTGACTGGCTCCCCCTCATAAGCAGGATTCTTTCACAGCAGGTGGTGGTGTTTATATGTGTACAGCCAGAGCTGTGTGCCTTAAATGACCACAGTAGGGATATCCACCGTCTTTAACATCATGTAGACCCAAGTGTGTAAAATATCCAGGCTGGCTTATACAGGGAGTGCAGAATTATTAGGCAAGTTGTATTTTTGAGGAATAATTTTATTATTGAACAACAACCATGTTCTCAATGAACCCAAAAAACTCATTAATATCAAAGCTGAATGTTTTTGGAAGTAGTTTTTAGTTTGTTTTTAGTTTTAGCTATTTTAGGGGGATATCTGTGTGTAGGTGACTATTACTGTGCATAATTATTAGGCAACTTAACAAAAAACAAATATATACCCATTTCAATTATTTATTTTTACCAGTGACACCAATATAACATCTCCACATTCACAAATATATATTTCTGACATTCAAAAACAAAACAAAAACAAATCAGCGACCAATATAGCCACCTTTCTTTGCAAGGACACTCAAAAGCCTGCCATCCATGGATTCTGTCAGTGTTTTGATCTGTTCACCATCAACATTGCGTGCAGCAGCAACCACAGCCTCCCAGACACTGTTCAGAGAGGTGTACTGTTTTCCCTCCTTGTAAATCTCACATTTGATGATGGACCACAGGTTCTCAATGGGGTTCAGATCAGGTGAACAAGGAGGCCATGTCATTAGTTTTTCTTCTTTTATACCCTTTCTTGCCAGCCACGCTGTGGAGTACTTGGACGCGTGTGATGGAGCATTGTCCTGCATGAAAATCATGTTTTTCTTGAAGGATGCAGACTTCTTCCTGTACCACTGCTTGAAGAAGGTGTCTTCCAGAAACTGGCAGTAGGACTGGGAGTTGAGCTTGACTCCATCCTCAACCCGAAAAGGCCCCACAAGCTCATCTTTGATGATACCAGCCCAAACCAGTACTCCACCTCCACCTTGCTGGCGTCTGAGTCGGACTGGAGCTCTCTGCCCTTTACCAATCCAGCCACGGGCCCATCCATCTGGCCCATCAAGACTCACTCTCATTTCATCAGTCCATAAAACCTTAGAAAAACCAGTCTTGAGATATTTCTTGGCCCAGTCTTGACGTTTCAGCTTGTGTGTCTTGTTCAGTGGTGGTCGTCTTTCAGCCTTTCTTACCTTGGCCATGTCTCTGAGTATTGCACACCTTGTGCTTTTGGGCACTCCAGTGATGTTGCAGCTCTGAAATATGGCCAAACTGGTGGCAAGTGGCATCTTGGCAGCTGCACGCTTGACTTTTCTCAGTTCATGGGCAGTTATTTTGCGCCTTGGTTTTTCCACATGCTTCTTGCGACCCAGTTGACTATTTTGAATGAAACGCTTGATTGTTCGATGATCACGCTTCAGAAGCTTTGCAATTTTGAGACTGCTGCATCCCTCTGCAAGATATCTCACTATTTTTGACTTTTCTGAGCCTGTCAAGTCCTTCTTTTGACCCATTTTGCCAAAGGAAAGGACGTTGCCTAATAATTATGCACACCTGATATAGGGTGTTGATGTCATTAGACCACACCCCTTCTCATTACAGAGATGCACATCACCTAATATGCTTAATTAGTAGTAGGCTTTCGAGCCTATACAGCTTGGAGTAAGACAACATGCATGAAGAGGATGATGTGGACAAAATACTCATTTGCCTAATAATTCTGCACTCCCTGTAGATTCAAACCTGAGACTTTCTTATTGTAAGGCAGCAGTGCAAAATATATATATATATATATCTACATGCAAACATTTCTGTAGGGCTTTACTTTAGTCTAGTATGGCAGGCTGTGAGTGATGTCTTTGTAAATTAGCAGCTCTGGCAACCTCTCTCATGATGTGACTCTAACTGTATCCAGCACAGTGCTTTCTGGTACAAAGTACATTAAACAGCAGCTTGCAACTCTCAGCAATTTTCACACTTTCCAAAGTGGGCTTGATTTGACCATCTGCAAGGCTGGTTGTTCAATTGAAATAATGTCATTGCACTCATGTTACTACAAAACACCTAATGGGACACTTAATCCTGAGAAAAAAAATCTCGATCAGCATCGTGCACCTTCTCTAAACGTACAAGTCGAATACACAAGAAAGTCAAGTAGAAAAGTGCGACCTGTATGCGTAAGACAACAGCTTAACAGTGTGTAGGAGGAAACCGACTGCAGGTAAGATGAACTGAGAGTGCGGAAACATTAATACTCTCAGACTGGAGTCATTAATGAGTCATGCAACATTGATCTTGTCCCAACGATTAACTTTCAAATACAGCTGTGACTGTTCAGCTGAGAGGAGGTTTAATTTGGTTTTAAGTAGAAGACTCACTGCAACCTTACAGGATTTAACTGGAAGAAGGCGCAAATGAAAAGAAGGTGCTCCGTATGATGTATACAAATTAAAGGGACACTACAGGAAGAAAGTAAAACTTTGAATTAATCAATGTTGCCATGAAGATTTCTTCTTATATAAAATACTAATATTTGAACTACTTGAAATACAATTACCAATGTAAATCTGCACTGAGTTGCTTTATGGAGCAGAGATCTGAACTTTGGATAGACTGTGAAACACACAATCTGTAACATGATGCAAATATATTGCTACAATAGTCCCAACAGAACTGTGTTCTCTGTGTTTAACAGATAATATCTTTGCCATAATAAGCACCTTTGTCATGTTAGCATGATAATTGTTGCTATGGACAACACATAACAAAAATCAGGCTGTTTAGTAGAGAAATGTCCTGGTTGGTTTTAAGTTTGTGGGAGATTTGGGGTTTCTTTTAAAAGTTTTGCTAATGTATTATTATCATTATTATTATTATTATTAGACTCATATACATTTATTGCTGTAAACATCCTGTAAAGCACAACTCCAATGAATCAATTCTTGAACTTTTTCATGTATTTCTTGTTTTCAAAAGAAGGAAGCACGGTCTTACTGTGTGAGGATGTTAATGACCATCCTCCCGAGTATGCTGAAATAAAACAACCTTCTTGACCTGAAAAGAGACATCTAAATGACACACACACCGCACATCTCACTGCTTAAACGGGGCGTAAATCAAATAAAATCAGTGCAGCACTTTTGTGAATTTGCATTCTAGTTTATCCAATTTTCTACATGAGTAGCTCCCTGTGGTGAAGCTTTCATGGTGTTTAAAAGGGAGTCTCAACAGGGTGTGACAAGAACCAAAGACAGTCAACATGCGCTAAGAAATTGGGTTTCTATTCAGTCTTTTCTGTTTTTTGATGAAGGTGGCTCACAGTATGAAATTGATCTGTAACCCACCTACAAAGCAATTTTTTTAAACAGAAAAACATACAATCCAAAGATAAGTTAATAAAGAGAGAGTGCATTAAAATATATCTGGTATTGAGCAACTGTTTCTATCATTATATATTATTTAATCAAATTGTTTTCTTATTTACTGCCAGATTAAACAGATTTGGGACAACATCAAAGATACCAAAGCTTTACAAAAGCATTTGTGTTAATCAGCCATTATGTGTTCTGAGGCCAAACTATTATGATTACAAGCAGAAATGATTTGCAATCACAGAGGACATCTGGCTAAAGCAATTAATTTCTGCTGAGGTTAACATAATAATAAACACTCCAGATTGTGGCAATTTTACAGGTCTGTTCACTCACTTCAGCACACAGCATTGATCCAAACCTAAAAATACCCATGCTGCGTTAGTTTGTGATTGATTATTTTATCAGGGGCCGCTGCTGCGGGAATGTCAGCAGAGGATGGACAGCTGACACAGTTTCAGACAATTTATAGGAACAAACAGGCCCACACACACCGCACACAGACACACACACACACAGGCAGCATGCAGGCCTGTGATTTAGCTCGCTGCTAGTGTCTAGTCAGATAATCTGCAGAGATAAGCTTGACATCAATCAAGAACCAGCATGTGCCTTAGATCTGCACATTCAGATCACCGCTGGTCTCCCTGCACACCGTGGAGCAGATAGAGCCAATCTGCTTAGTCTGGCTCTGTAAACACAAAGCTGGCAGCCAGAGCTCTGCGGCACCAGCAAGAACCCGAAGTCTGCATTTCAAAGCAAGAGTCAGAGGTTCAGGTTTAATCACAGATTCTGATTAAAGCTTGACAATTCATCGTCCCATACGAGTCCACTGATAAATATGTAAAACGAAACAGACGTTTTAAGCTACAGCTTGAAAGGACGTGAAAGGACTCTTCAAACACTGGCATATGTAGCTGTACAGTAAGATGGAAAAAGGATATTGCATTTGAAGAAAAATAGATTTAAGTGGGTATAAAACCAGAAAAGAATGTTGTACAGTTTGTGAGCTGATGCTGGGGGGGGTGGGGGGGGGGGGGGGGGGAGCAGACTCCAGACAGCTGTGTTGAAGGAAGTATTGAGAGAAAACCTACTGATGCACAGGGAGAACATGCAAACTCAACACAGAACGGTCCCAGCCTTTCCAGGAAGAAAAAGTCAATCTTATTGTGCGTTCAGTGATCACCGTTGTCCTTATATTTATGCAGACTGTACAGGATGGGAGTGTTCAGAGAATCCTGGTCTGAGCCTTGATTCTCTGAGGTATAAGGTTCCTTATGGCAATCTTTGTGGAACTTACAGTAACTAAGATATTTTTGGCATGCAGCCACTCGAACTGCGTTCATCTCTTGCTCCGTTCCTTCCTTTTAATTTCTCATCTGAGAGAACGTTGTGGTTGACATTTTGCTGATAGATGACAGCTCCCAGCAGAGCCTGGTGCCAAGGGCTCGGGCTGCTCAGATGAGTTCACCTCTCAGTGATGAGAGGAGTTGTACTGCTGCGTGAGTCTGCACCACCCATGGATCATCTTACACTGAGGTGGAGACATGGGGAGACCTGAAGGAGTGAAGCTAGAGAGGAAAGATAATCAACTTTTTGGACAGTCTTAAGATTATTGTCATTAAATCTACTGCCTCATTTGTATCTCAAAGTAAACGCACAATAATAATAACAACACTGATTCAGTGTGTCTCATCAAATGCCTTTGTCTGTTTCCTGGAAGTCTGACCTTGCAAAGAGGTTTATTTTATTTTTTTATTTTAAAGTATGCGGTGTTTGCATCCATGTCCAGTCTTTTTCTTTATTGTCATTGCAGCTGCATTTCTATATTTACTCGCACAAATTTGGAATAAATGAAATAATGTGAAACACTATACAACCGCATGTTTTAAGACATTTTGTTTAAGGCTTCAAGTTTTTTCTGCTGCTGATTAAACCCAGGAAATCGTACTGCAACAAGGTTAAACAACCGAGGGACATAAAAATAAAAAAACTAAAAAACTAAATCACGAGTCGTTTCTTTTACACTTGGGAAGGATCTAAAGACACTGATGTTTAGAACTCAGCTGTAATACACTCAGGATGAGAATTACTGTTCCAGTCTGGGACTTTTTGCACAGATCTCCTTCACCACTGACTCCAGTACTTCAGGAGTACTTCAGGAACAACTCCAGGAGGTGATGCTGAGTTGTTCAAAAGCCAACAGAGAGACGTTAACTGTCTCACGTATGCTAGCATTGTTAATGTTGAGCATGCCTAAACCACTTGCAAGGCACCTTAGATATTTCTTACCCACCTCTACTGGGTGCGTTAGAGATACTCATTTTGCACAATCCCAAAACCTCCAACTTTCCAGGAGCATTCCAGAGGAGTTGTGGCTATAGTAAGATATCGTCTCACATTCTTAGGCCTTTATGTTGGATTTCAGATCACTGGTTAACCCTGTACTTTGGGGTCAAAGTCATCATAGGTGGTAACCCTAACCTAACCTCAACCCACTTCACCCATGGTGTCAGTCAATTTGGTGGACAGTAATCAGCCCCATAGCAAGCCAGTAGCGGGAGTTCATGTTTTGATGTTTCAGTCTTTTCTGAACAGTCAGTCTTATGTTTGACCTGTATGATGCAGAGGCGTATTCTTAATGTGATCAATTTAAGGTACACAACTTTGCCTGTGACCATCTTCCTGCTGTTTAAACCTTATGTTTACATGTGATGGCCATTAAGAGGTACGCTGACTCAAAAACAAAACAAAGTGAGCCATAATACTTTGTTTTAGATAGAGGGTTTTTTTTGTTAAATTGTTAATCATGAAAAGTCAGCAGGACAGTCAAATAATAAAAATGTCTTTTATTGACAATCACCTAAATCGCAGTCATCAAACGCAGAATCGCCCACATTTGTTGTATAAAGGATGTTTTTATCTGAAAATATGTACTATTAATATTAAGACAGAGGAAGTCGGATGCTTTATACACATACAGTAAACAGTGTGTAAAAAGCTAAATTGCTAAGTTAATGTTCACTATAACTGTTTGAATACCTTGCAGGAAAAGTGAAGCAATTATAAGTTTTTTTGAAGCCTATTAGTTGGCAAGAAGCTTAATGTTCTAGGTGAAAAACCCTCTAAATCCTCCCTCTGGCAACAATTATTTTCATAAAATGTATTCAGTTAAGGGAAGAGATGCAGCTTTAAGCCTCAGGATAACTTTCGGAGCCAAACCACAGACTAATACAGTAATTCTGCAAAGTATCCGTCAAGTCAGCAACAGCAGACCTGAGAAACACCCAAATCTAATTATGCATACAAGTTAAAGATGCTGGATTACACTTGGCTTCAAAAACATCTGTCTGTAGCATTAAACCCCACGCTAGTTACTGCAAAAAATAAATAAATAAATAAAATAAACTGTAGAGGGATCAGTTTGAAATCATTCCATGTGGGTGTGCAGTTGCTAAGATTCAGGGGGTGTATTGACAAGTATGTTGGTAGGTGTAATTTTCATCTGCCAGTGGATTTTACTACTCGCATTATTTCTTAAGATAAAAATAGCCACATCAATATTTATCAAAAGCATAACTGTCCCCCCCAAATATACAAACCACAAGATACAAGATTTAATATTTCTCCTCCAGCACTGGAAGTATTATCGAAGCCGATGTATCAGATTAAGTTCCTGTTGTCTCTTTTAAATGTCATACAGTGCTTGCCAAAATGTGACACCTACAGTATTCTGCACCCAGAATCACCATTCATGTCTTTATATTTTACTATATAGACAAAATTGGAACAGCAATTTATTGAAATTTTGAAATGTACATGAAAAACGATCCAAACAGGCTTGAAAGTCAGTATTTGGCATGGCCATTTCAATTCTTCAACACAGCCTGAACTCTCTTAGGTATGGAACGCCAGGACTGCCATAATGAATTAATTAAATACACCATTAAATAATTAATTAAATGTGGCAATAATTAATTAAAATTGGAATTAATTAATTAAATAAATAGTTATGACACATGTAATTAATTAATTATTGACACATTTAATTAATTATTTATGTATTTCACATTTTAATTAATTATTGACACATTTAATTAATTATTTATGTATTTCACATTTTAATTAATTATTGACACATTTCATTAATTATTGACACATTTAATTAATTATTTAATGATATATTTATTTATTTCATTTTGGCAGTCCTGACGCCTGGCTCTCATCATGAAATAATTTTATCTGTCAGCCTCACCCATCAAACTCAGGGGGCGGGGTTAACGCTGATCGAGTCAAAACCATTGCTTTGGCCTGGTGGCCATTGTTTCTAGCACACAACAACCGGCATGTGGAAGCTAACAGAACTGAGCTTTGAAAAACCCTGTTTGTGTGTTACCAAATACCGTTTTAATATTTTTTTAGCCGAGAATGTAGTGGTTTAATCTTCATGTGTCTGGTCGGTTTGTCAAGATACAGCCTCTTTGCAAAAGTGTTTCGATGATTTCGGAGATGTCTGCCCAGTCTCACGGCAAAGCGTGGGATAGACCCGCTCGCCTCGCAAGCAATCCCACCGACAAAGCGCAGGCCCCGGTACACAGCTGTAGTAACCCCCGCTGACTTCTTTTACTGAGGTTATATTTATCGGTGTTTTATTTCCTGATGTTCTTATGTGTCCTACGTGTTTCAGTCGCCAATTCTGAATTATAACTAACATTAAAAACATGTTTAAGGAGGAGAGAGAGCAAATAAATCTGTTTAACATCTGATCTTTGGGTTTTTGTTCAGTAATCAGTGTGACCTGTGTATAAACACATAAAAGAGATAACGTTGGTGTTTCCGTCATGTAGTAACTGCTGGCTTTAACTGTAAAAAGGTTGTTCGACACTATGAAACACATACAGACTTCATGATGTTCGGCTAATATTTTTATTGTGAATATTAATCATGCTGACCTCGCTCTGTACACCACGCAGCGAGGTCAGCATATCCACGATATCCTCAGCTCCATGAGTTAACACAAAGTTTCCCAGCTGACTATCTAACTGCCAACTATTCCAGAGACGTGAAAATATACAGCATAAAGAAAAGTGTAAGAGACTCAGCAGCAGATTAGAATAACAGTTATACATTTAATAAATCACCAAATGAATCCAAGAAACGAGCAAACCTGTTCCGACAATTTGAGTTTGTATTCCCTCAGCTGCAGACTCGCTGCTGTTTAAATGTTTGAAAAGGAAGATTAGATATAAACAAACGTCAAACATAGACTCAGTCTGCCTTCACATTTGATATGAGGCCAGCACGTATAGTGGCCTCAGCAGGCTATTACTGAAATACACGTGCTATATCATAAACTATGATATAAACAGGGAGGTCCTATTAACATGTTTAGTTTTAAAGGACACCTTCCTGCCTTTAGTCTCCTTCATGAGCAGTATTCGTTTTCTTCTAACATCCAGAAGTCTGCACCATGTGTTTCATAGTTTGTAACAAGCCTTTGACAGGTAAACATAACATGACCGAAAAAGCAAAAAAAAAAAAAAAAAAAAAAAAAGAGAGAGAGTGTTGACATAAGAAGAGAAAATGCTCTCAATTATGGAGACAGACAAATGGTTCATTTATGTTTGATGTGTGTTTATTCCTCCCTAAATATCGTCGGTGAAGTTTGCCATGCACGTCAGATTTTCCTGCGCATTTTTATACCTCTGCCAACAGAGAGAGAAAAAAAATCACATTCTAACAGACAGCTGGTGCTTAGAATACAGTTGAATAACTATTAAAAAACAGATGATATTTAGATGATAGTTCAGTCCAACACATGTGCCAGTGAACCATTAAACGTCTGTGAAACTATGCAGTTATGAAACGTAACTTTAACCTCAGCCAAACCGATTTGCTCAGTTGTAAATAAAACAGCGAAGTAAACGTGACCCGACAGACAGAACCTGAGTGAATGAAGTCCAGCGTTTAACCACTGAGAGCTAAAACTCAGCTGAGGTTTGAAAGCTGTGTGCCGGTGATTGGACATCAGCCGCTGATAAAGCTGGCTCGCCTATAAAGTGCTCTGTAAGGAAACGAGCTCCAGCAGCTCTGCGCTCGGGGAAAACACTATATTTACTTATCTTGTGCAGAAAAATGCGCTGACATTGCGTTATATCGAGCACCGGCTGCCCAGTTAAACTGTGACTATCACCAGGTAACTAGGCGTGTTTCTTGAATTAGCAGCAGGTGTTAAACAGCTGACAGATGAGGAGGAGGATGCATGCAGGTAAACTGAGGGTCTGTTGAGCTGATCGCTGGTTTCGTGAGAAAAATGTCAGCTCGTTCTTTATGTTGCAGAAGCACAGAGACACAAGACCAGGCGGAAAGAGACGATCGTTCGGTGAAAATGAGAATCTGCGAATGCAACATGTGGAACACGGAGAGTGGAATATGTAAACAAACCGGTTAACGTACCCCCTCGGTGCACTCTGCATGCTAACTGTTAGCAGAGCTAGTGAAATCTCTGAAAACATCTGAGCACTTTTGCAAACATGTTCTATGTTGACAACCTGACCAGACATACGTCGCGACATTCGCGGCTAAAACACTGTTAAAAGTGTAGCTGGTGACAGAAAAACGGGGTATTTTAAAACTACACCACCACCATTGCTGCTTGTGATTTGATCTGCATTCTGGGATACCTGGCTGCCCCAAGTCTACACAAGCAATCGATTTTCTAGGATCGACCTGTTTTGACTTACTTTGCACGGCAACCAATCAAATGTTAGAGAAGCTGCATGGGCAGCGTTAACCCCGCCCCCTGAGTTTGATGGGTGAGGCTGACAGATAAAATTATTTCATGACGAGAGCCAGGCGTCAGGACTGCCAAAATGAAATAAATAAATATATCATTAAATAATTAATTAAATGTGTCAATAATTAATTAAATGTGTCAATAATTAATTAAATGTGTCAATAATTAATTAAATGTGTCAATAATTAATTAAATGTGTCAATAATTAATTAAAATGTGAAATACATAAATAATTAATTAAATGTGTCAATAATTAATTAATTACATGTGTCAATAATTAATTAAAATGTGAAATACATAAATAATTAATTAAATGTGTCAATAATTAATTAATTACATGTGTCATAACTATTTATTTAATTAATTAATTCCAATTTTAATTAATTATTGCCACATTTAATTAATTATTTAATGGTGTATTTAATTAATTCATTATGGCAGTCCTGGCGTTCCATATGTCTATGGTCAGGACCCACTGTGGGTTCCTGCCTCTGGCTGAACACACCTCCAGTTATCAACCACCTGCACCGCCAGATCATCTCATCAGGAGGCCACTACATAAGCTGACATGTGAGACTCATTTTTATAGATTGTTAAACTATGCAATTTTCGTTGCAACTAACCTCATCAGCACCACTGCACAGAAGACCCCACCCCCTCCTGGTGACCAGGTGATGACTCTGTCACCGGACAGCGTGAGGAGATCCCTCAGCAGGATCAATGCACGTAAAGCTCCGGGTCCTGACAACATTCCTGGTCGTGTACTGAGAGACTGTGCAGTGGAACTCACTGATGTCTTCACAGACATCTTCAACATATCACTCATCCAGGCTGTCGTCCCCACATGTTTTAAAGCCACCACAATCATTCCGGTTCCAAAAAAGTCATCTCCCTCCTGCTTTAATGACTACCGTCCTGTTGCACTTACTCCCATCCTGATGAAGTGCTTCGAACGACTAGTCATGCAACACATCAAGACTGTCCTGCCCCCCTCCCTGGATCCCTTCCAGTTTGCGTATCGGCCCAACCGCTCAACCGATGATGCCATCTCCACTGCACTCCACTCGGCACTCACACACCTGGACAAAAATGACTCATATGTTCGAATGCTGTTCATAGATTTCAGTTCAGCATTCAACACCATAATCCCCCAACAGCTCATTCAAAAACTGGTCCAGCTGGGGCTCAACACCTCACTGTGCAACTGGCTGTTGGATTTCCTCACCGGAAGACCTCAAGCAGTACGGGTTGGCAGTAATACATCCAGCACCATCATTTTAAACACGGGGGCCCCGCAGGGATGTGTGCTGAGCCCCCTCCTCTTCACTCTGCTGACCCATGACTGCACTCCATCATACAGCTCCAACCTCTTCATCAAGTTTGCGGACGACACAACAGTGGTGGGTCTCATTAGCAACAGGGATGAGACCGACTACAGAAGTGAGGTGAGACGCCTGGCCACGTGGTGTGCTGACAACAATCTCTCTCTGAATGTGGAGAAGACGAAGGAGATTGTTGTGGACTTCAGGAGAATGCACACCCAACATGCTCCTCTGACCATTGACGGAGCGTCTGTGGAGAGAGTGAGCAGCACCAAGTTCTTGGGTGTGCACATCACAGAGGATCTCTCCTGGACGTACAACACCACAGCACTGGCCAAGAAATCACAGCAGCGTCTCTTCTTTCTCCGCAAACTAAGAAGAGCAGGAGCACCAGCCCCCATCATGTACACTTTCTACAGAGGCACCATCGAGAGCATCCTGTCGAGCTGCATCACTGTGTGGTTTGGAGCCTGCAATGCGTCCTGTCATAGAACCCTCCAACGCATAGTGAGAGCTGCAGAGAGGATCATTGGTGTCTCTCTCCCCTCCCTCCAGGACATTTACAGCACCCGTCTCACTAAAAAAGCCCTTTGCATAGCGGCTGATCCCACGCACCCAATGCAAAGCTTCTTCAAGCTGCTGCCGTCGGGGAGGAGACTGCGGAGTCTCCAGGCCAGGACCAGCAGGCTGAAGGACAGCTTCATCCATCAGGCTGTCAGGAAGCTTAACTCCCTCCCGATTCTGCCCCCTCTCCCATCTCTCCTCCACGGTCTCACTGAACTCTGTCACACACACACAAACACACACACTCTCTGACTCACTCACTGGCCTGCACCAGTTACCAGTCACTTTGTGGAGCATTGGACTGCCATTACCTCATAAGACTTTGTTGTTACACTTTCTCTTACCGTACACTACTAAATCTCCATTTGCACTATTTGCCTATTTGCACTACTCTGCCTGGTTTACACTCAATGTCACTTACCCATTATATTGTATATTGTATAGCTTTCTTGTTATATGTAAAATTGTATTTATTTAAATTTTTACTTTTTAATTATTTTACTTGCATTTTTAATCACTTTTATATTTAAATATATTTAAATGTTCATTTGCTATTTATCTAGGGATTGAGAGTAACGCAATTTCTATTCTCTGTATGTCCTGTACATGTGGCAGAATCGACAAATAAAGTTGACTTTGACTTTTGACTTTGATCATCCTTCTTTTCATGTATAGACCTTCCCTGGAGTATTTGGAGAGACTGCCTGAGCTGAGTGAGTGAAGAGTTTTGGATTGTCTGGGTTCCCCTTTTCGCCTGGATTCCTGGAGCCCCTGTTTCAACACCGTTACCTATATATATCACTCTGTTTTCTTGTCACTGTAAACAAACACACTAAACCTAAACTCTGCCCAGTGTTCTTGACATGTGTACAGACACCCAACAGTAAGCTTGATCACAGAGAACCCATGCGGGTCACACAACAGTTTTGGGAATTCTGTGGGCAGCCCCCTGTGGGCCACTCTGTGCTTAATGTGGGCAGCCCACAGTCAGCACATGCCATGTGCTGCCCAACTGAGGCCCAGATGTGCCCAACATTTCAGGCCAATACTGGACTCCACAGCGGGAGCACTGTGAGCTATGTTGGTAAATGGACTGTTTCATATATAGCACCCTATGTGAGCACTCGAAGCACTTTGTACAACTTACCTCATTCACCCATTCACACTTTTTCCTTTGCTTTTTGTACTGAAGTGCTTTCTATCTAACATTCAGACACATGCATGCTCTGATGGATGCATTGGATAACAACTTGGGGTTAGTATCTTGCCCAAGGATACCTTATATGCAGCCAGGGATGAAACCTCCAACCTTCTTATTAGTGGATGACCTGCTCTACCCCCTGAGCTACAGCCACCCAATGTAGGGGCATGTTTGCTCGACATCCACATTTCCTGTGAGTTTTAGTAGACCTTTGGGCCCAAGCTCATTTAAGGCAGAAACAGGCAAAGTGGATCCAATTAAAATCTTAGATATGCATAAAACCTCATAAAAACCTGGACAAGAGTCCTTGAATCTGTGACAGTGTAGGGAGACATCATCATGTTATCGGTAAAATGCACATTTGGGCAATCTGTACACTGTATGCTGGTTCTGCTGAATTACATGGCTCTATGTGGGCAGCATTTTTTGCAGTGCAATGTAAATTACATAGGACTTCTAGTCACAGAAAATTTGGAGTCATTGGCCCTGCTTAGGCTTTTAAGACACAGCTGGCCTGCCTACAGTCCAGACCTGTGGCCCAGTAATAACATTGCCTGCATTACTGAACAACAAATATAACACACTAGGTCCCAAACTTTCTTTGAAATTCAAAATTTATCAAATTATTAATAAAGCTTTAACACTGGGTACTGTATGTTGTCTCTATACTATTTCAATCTAAGCATTCCTGTTCACATTTTGCAATGTGTTCCAACTTTTGTGGATGCAGGGCTCCAGAAGTGTCACACATGCTGCACGTTGCTGTAGCAGCTGTCATGAGAATGAGCAATAAAGGTGTCAGGAGGTTGAAAATTACCCGTGTGTTATTTTAGACTGCGCAAGTGGGATCCGGGGAGAAACACTGTCACACACATCACCACCAGCCTTGACCATTATTGTGGCTGCCTGTGTTATTATCTGGATTTCTGTGTCAGTTTTTATTTTCATTTCACTTCGCCACCACCTTTGCAGGGAGCTAAACAAATGGTAAGTGAATCTTTTATATACAAATCTTCACTTATTTATTGCCCGAGTTAATGATTAAAAACACCATATGAAAGCCGCTCTTTCTGAAGGTTTGTGAGTCAGACAGGAGTCTTCGAGGTTGAAACATCATGAATTGAGTGTTGTTTGTTGTCCTTACACACACAGAAAACAGAATAGGAAGCGTGTAAAGAAATATAAAAAGGAGACAAAATGAGGCAGCATGGAGTCTTCTCCTTTTGTAATTTATCACACTTCTTTTTTACCTTCTACAGTGACTATGTGAGCAAGCATGATGTCTTCTGTTGCCTGTTTTAAGATGAAAAACATTTCCTGGTAGAACACAGCTTTAATAGAAAACTGTAAGCTTTTGCATTCATTAGGGTAATTAGGAAGTGCTTCTAGTCTAGGCAGAGATGGATGGTTTATTCTGCCCCCTGGTGTTTTAATTAGACAACGGCAGCTGGAGTTGGATGTTTAGAATGTGAACACTTAACATGCCATTCCAAAACCATGGGCATTAATTTGCAACTATTAGCATCTGCTCTTCTAGGAAAACTCTCCAGTAGACTTTCTGACAATTTCTGTGACTTTCCAGAGTAATTACAGCTACTGTGTGCAGATGTGATCCAGCCACAGCCTCTTCCTGCCTCCATACCATTGTATGCAAGCAGGTAGAAATTTTGTGTGTATATGAATCAGTGAAACATTATACAATACTATACTAATTTACTAAAATGTGCAAACACATATAGGAATATGGTATGTAAGGCAAAATTAGTTTATACAATGCTAGAGGCTTGAAAGTCAATATTTGTATCACCACCTTTAATCAGCACAGCCTGAAATCTCTCAGGAAGCTTTATTTTTTCAGGACGTTTTCTAGGCTTCTTTTGAATAACATGGATAGCATGTTAACTGCTTTAGTTCTGTTGGTTGTCAAGATGATTCCAACATGCAGGAGTGTTGCAGTGTTGTTAAACACATGGCTCTAGACAGTGATTGTTGTGCATCTCTCATGACTGCCTCTGCATACTGAATATGGTTGAACTAAAAATTTCACACGTTTCATTTCACCATAACACTTTTTGCTATTGATTTTCAGTGCAGCTCTTGTAGCATACATCAACCTTTTCCCCCAGTTTCCCTTCGTTAAAAATGCCTTTCTAAAAGCGACCCTCATATCTAACGAGGCTTCAGTGAACAGGAAATGGATCAACTGAACGGCCAAATGCATCTCTCTAGTTATGTGTCAGGCCTTTGCCTCGTTTTTAAGGACATGACTTTCAGACATTGTTTAAAAAAAAAAAATCTCGTTAAAGGTCTGGTACAAAGACTGGACTTAAAAAAAAAGGGGGGGGGGGGGGGCTATAGGCAAAGACAAACTTCGAAAGATCTTCAGAAAGCATGGACAACTACTGCTTAAATCTGCTTTTCAGAATTACAAGAACGTCTGGTTCCTTCCATTCTCTTCCTCTTATCCTTTTCAAAAGTTTCCAGCTATCATAGTCGTGATAGGCGGGGTGCAGGTCACCAGTCTGCAGCAGGGCATGTCTGGTTCTTTGGAAACAAAATATTAAGACTGGCTCAAGACTTGCATAATGCGGCAAATGGTCATGACAAGGCGGCATGCACCAGCACCCAGCCATTCATATCTGCAAAGACATCCATAGAGTTCAATAGGGAGAGACGGGAAGGGAAAAGATATCTATAACACAGAAAACCAGCTTTTCTAAAGTTTGAATTATTGGATGCAGAACGAGAAAACGTTGCACTGAAAAGCTTTATTGGAAAATTCAGTGGGCATGAAAAAAGTCTGACTTCAGCGAACATTTCAATAAGCCACAATTTGAGTTACAAAGTGCTAAATCAGTCACCTGTGGAGATTTGAGAAAAAGAAAAATGCTCTAGGAAAAGCAAAGAACAAACCAAGAAAGTGTCAAAACATTATAAGCTTTGAAAAATAATCATTTCTGTAAGACATGCAGATGAGTTATCGTCTTGTGGGCTCTGTCACAGTGAAGTAAAGTGACGGCCATGTGAAGCTGTGTGTTGTTTTTTTTCCTCAAGTGGCTCAATCAGTCGACTGAAGCAGCATAAACAAAATTGATCCACGTCTTAGGTCCCCGACAAGGTGACAGTCGGAGCAGGAGCCTGTGCAGGCAGGAACCGACAGACAGTGCTCACGTTTTATTGCCCACATTTCATGAAAAATATAGCAGACATAATCACAAGTGGTATATTCTGCCAATCAGCAATTAAAATAGTTTTTACAAATACTGTACATTAAATTGTACAATCGCTTCTCAAAAAGAAAAAAAAAGACAAGATTTTGAAATATAACATTTGTCGAATCCATTTCACTTCCTGTACACGTTTATTTAAGAAAAAAAAAACACTTTACCAAAGACTTTTTGTACAATTAGGGACAAAAAATAATTACAATATGATAAAGCTGTGTTATACCATCCATACACTGTATGAAAGATGAATGAATTACCAGTCATTAGCCATTGAGCATTTCATGGAGTATCATCTTTTCTGAATTTTAGAATGACCAAAACGTGCAAAACAGACTTAACGTTTAACTCTGCATCATTCCAATTGAGTGACTGAGAATAAACTCATAAGAGTTTGTGTCCGTTTTCACCATAGACTTCAACAGGAAGAGAGCTCTTTATCCAATCACACATTTTGCCCTCTAGTGTCCATTAAAAATAATGGAGGCATAAACCAACTCCATTTGGGGTTCACTTTCTGACACACAAGCCGTGTTTGACTTTTACACTGTCATGGTGCCACCATAATAAGTGCAGTTGAAGCGTGGCACAATTAACACGCAAGGTTAAATACATATCTTAAGACACGTTAACACGGCTCAGCTTTCATTTCTTATACAGCAGGAATTAAAAATTGAATTATAAACCATAGAAAACTGTAAATGAGACTGTGTAGAACAGATGCTAGGAGATTTAATTATCCCCTTGCTACTGTGCAGTGAGGGAGGAAAGAAAAACTCAGTCAACAGACATCAGTCTCAGTAAATGTTAAACTTCCCTTAAAGCCAGCTGCTTACAGGATTCAGCTTCTGCAAAACTCTTTGTAAATTATATGTGGGAAAAATAGAGATTATACAGGAGACAAAAGAGAGAGAGGCTATGGCAATGTTTGTCTGCCAGTCGGTCAAACAGTTTGGTTCATACTGAATCTCTCAACTCTTTGACGAGCTGGTGTGACAATGGTTATGCCTTGAAAAACAACAACAAAAACAACAAAAACGGGAAAAAAGCCAACATAGCAAAACAAAAATAGCATCTTTCAATTACATTTTTTCAACATGACGTTACACAATATTAAGACGAGAAAAGGCTCAGAAAACAGGACACAGATTTAATTCTGTAGGAAACAATTTACATTAAAAATATTTACACCACTTTTTGTCATCCACCCACCCTGATTAAAAATACAAGCCCGACTTTTAATTTTTCTGTGCTCAAACTTCCACTCCAGCAGCAGTAATTACACAAAAGAGGAAACAAAACCACCAAAGCACAATATACATCCAAACAGGCACAGCAGAACAGTGGCAACAGTAGTGTACATTCAAATATGTGGGTCAGTATGGCTCTCTGGTGGATGAAGCTTATTAACATGATGTTTGAGCGGACCCATTATGCTAATTTCTAGCTCCATATCTTTACTCTTGGACTCTACTGGAGTCCCTTTGTTGTTCACAGTTAAAAATAATGTTCATTTATCTTTTGCTTCGCACTCTAAAACAACTTGTTTTGATTCCTTTCCTTCTCCTTTTAAATAACCTTCCTTGATTGTTTTATTTGCATGTAACAACCAAAGTCTGAAAGGCAGGTATGCAGGGCTTCTGTGGTCATAGATGGAGATAATTAGCCTCAGCCTAAGCGCATTATTTGAAAATTTGGCCATATTTAATATGTGATTAAAGACATTAAATTGATTTTCCTAACACTTGTTGCGCATAGTTTTTTTTTTTTTTTTTTTTTTTTAAATCCTTACCAAAGTCCTTTAGTCCTTACTAAGATAATTTAGTCCTGTATGTGCTGAAGAAGGTTGCCCAGGGAGAGGGAGGTCCAGGCTTTTCTGCTTAGGCTGCTGACCAGGTGACCCCGATTTGGGTAAGAGGCAGAAAATGGATGGATTTTAAAAATAATTTTGTTTTGCCGTCAGATGTGGAATACTCATTTCTGCTCTGCCCAGATCAACTTTGCAAAACCCATAACATTGCTGAAGGGTGTTTCTTCCAACTCTGCTTTTAAATTTTCATTTGTGGCCATTTTAAATGTCAAAATCAACATATCGATAAATGGCTAATATTGGCCATCAGTCAAGACTGATGATTTCGTTGGGACCGATATATATTGATCAAAGTCTAACTGTAACAGTATATGTCAAAACATAAAGAAAAGCAACATAGGACCACTTTACAAGTGGGCCTTGACATTTCATCTAGTTCAAAAACATACAAATCAGAAGCAGTCTGTGATCAACTATCTTTAAAGCAGTGCTTACAGTGCACTGGATCAGTCTATGAAATAGATTTTTTCCTATCATTACCATAAGGAAAACAGGCATCCCATATGGCCCAATATAGGCATATGATAGATCTGACATCTCATGATCAATAAACAAAAACTGAATCAATCATCATAAATTAGAATAAATCACATATTTAAAAAAAACTGTTAAACAAAAATCACAAATCATAATTTATTTTAATGTTCAGAGTACAGAATAAAAACTACATTGCACAAACTTTTGAGAAATTAAAAGGTCAAGGAAACTGGCAAACAATCATACTCAGGACAAATTAATATACTTTCACTAAAATCTGACCAATACTCTAGAAGGAGTAGTGATTCGTGTAAAAATTTAAAAGTGGTCATTAAATGACCAATATGCCCTCAGTCTGGTTTCATGGTGTGCAAGTTTCACTAAAATATGACCAATATTCTTGGAGTAGTGATTCTTGTGAATTGTGGACAGATGGACGGAAGACACGTTGCCATCAGTACCTTGGATAGACGAGTTTTAAAAAATACAAATCTTAAACATGTCATTAGAACATTAGAATGGCCAGCTATTTGTTGTATTAGCCCAGTAAAAGGAAACCATAATGACCGATCACATTTACCACATATTTTTAACATTTGTTTTTGACGAATAGGCCATTTTACACTCCTGTTGGCAAAGAGTCCCTAAGCCATGTCAAACCCACGTGTATATGGACTATCCCTCATAGCTTCAGTCTCTTCACTGTCAAGCATTAAACAGATTTTTTTTTCCTGCAAGCTTTTTGTCAGACTAGTATCTCCGTCTATTTCCACCATAAAACTTGAGTATTTGACAGAGTCCCAGGGAAGACGTCAGGAGATAGTAGGAAGTCATTTGCATTCATAAAGAATGTATTTCGGTGGCAATGCAGCATGGGCTTCAGAAACTCTTAAAGACTTTCTATAAATACATCATTGCCAATTTACATGGGTCTTACAAGAATCTCCACGACTGCTGTGGTACCAAAACGGAACAAATTTAAAGTGACCATGAAAGCAGATTGATTTGAGTCAGTTTCAGCCAGTTTTGCCTCTGACGGAAGTCTGCAAAATCTGGCTGTGACATTTGGCTTTGTGAACAAATATCCTGAATGAAAGACTTTTGAATCCTCTCCACAGTCAGAGTTGAGGGAGATACGCTGTCGCCTATTGAACCCAGCACAAATTTGTTAATTAAACTCTCAAACCCATAAGCCACAATTTCAGCCTACACAGTACTAAACTAGGGGAAGGTGGTCCAAATACAAGTAGAGTAATGCCTTTGTTTTCTGGCCCACATGAAGCTCAGAATGGCACTGAAAAATACAGATTTACAAAATGTTTAGTCAAGGGAAATAAAGCATATCTGATGGAGTGGCTTTTACTTTAGCTGATAACAGAACAGAACTAAAAAGGAACACATTTCTAGATAAAAACAACCAAACAATGAGCTCCTGATCATCTGATACAGAGCTGTTTGCAGAGGTTGCAGGTGAGCGCCACCGCTGTAATGAAGAGAATACCTGCTTCCTCTTATAACGAGAATTTGTCGCATTAGAAACTCACCAGCCAAAACACTGCAGTACAAGAATGTGTTGTACTGGTACTCCATACAGAAACAGTATGATGTTTTATTGAATCCAAGTGCTCTAGCCCTTGAATATAACATGACCTCCTTGTTTCCAAATCTAATTTACAGAGAAAAATGATATCAGGGCCAAATACTGGATACTGGAATGATAATGTTAGTAGGTTTGTTTGCATCTAAACTTAAAGTGACTACCAGCTTAAAACTGTATGGAAACCATAGAAATTTCCCTTTATGGAATATATTGTGCTTAACAAGTCTATTAAACAATCACTGAGTGTTTATTCCACAGCTTCCCTAAATTACCCACATTGGTAATTAGTCATTTTTATGCCTTTTAACCAATATGTTTTTAATGCTGCAAATGCAAATATATACGTATATATTTATATATATTAATTTAAGAAGCCAAATTCCATTTATTTGCATTACTGAACACAAAAAATAGATTATGTGATTGAACATTATGCTTAAATTCTGACTTCCTTCAAGTCCAGTTTGCCAGCTCAGATTTGGGTATAAAAATAAGAATTTTGTTCAAGCTTTTCAACGATTTCTTAAATATTTGTGTTTTCTTCTTTTTGTGACAGGCTAATAAATTTGTTAAGCACTGCAAGTGCAAATATATTCAATATCACAATAATATATCTATAATAATAATAATAATAATAATAAATGACTGCATCTCCCTAAGCCCGCTTGTGTCCATCTCCCCTTCTCAAAAAAAGTGAGTTCTTCCTTCCCCCTGTGGCCAAGGGCTTACTAATAGGGGTTCTCTATCAAACAGTTTAGCATCTTCACTTTGAAACATAAAGTGCCTAAATATACAGTAAGCATTAAACTTCCTGCCAAATACTGGCTGATCTGCTAACATAGCTTCAAGGGGGGGCAATTGACACTTTGTGTATTTATTTATTAATGGGGGGGGGGGGGGGGGGGGTTTATATTCCAGGCCATGACTCCATGATCTAATTGCAGGTCATTGATGACACCTTTTTTTTGTAAAGTACACAAGAAGCTCAAATGAGTGGTGGTTACAGTATTGCATTTTAGTAAGTGCATTCAATCAAAGTTTGATCAAACACGTACTCTGAAAGAACAAAGACTGCAAAGCTTCTTGTGCCAAGATTATTATTCAAGACTTATTACATCGTTATTACATCTGTAGAGCCAGTTTACTGGCACACAGGTAACACCTAAAGAACCACGACTGCTTTAATGCTACACAAAAAAGGTAAAGATCGTAAACAACAGCCACATTTTTCTTTACAAACACAGATATGGCTGTTCAGGAATTTAATTCATTTAACTCTTTATTTTGCAGAATCATGTAAATCACAGCTAAAAAGTGTAAAAGTGATATAGAAGAAGACAAAAAACAAAAAAGAGCAATGAAAAGTAACAGAGGTCAACAGCTGGAAGCTGCACAGCATGAGGGTGTAAAAATCGGTATTTGTCCTATTATTTTACTTGAAGACTTTTTTTTTTTTAAATCAAAGACATAAATGTTCAGTATTAGGAAAGCTCTGATTTCCTCTGCAGCTAGGCACTGACTTGTGACCTGGAACTGATCCCCTGTGTGCTGCAGTAGCCCATAGCTCCCACACACAGGGGTATAGGGCCACACGGAGTAACAAAATCCTGAGGGGTTTTTGACTTGTGTCATTTTTATATGTGAATAAGTGCCAGTGTAAAGATAACTATGCGTCACACCACACTCACACACTAGAGCCAAACGTTTAAATATAAAATTCAGCTGAACGTGCTCAAAACATTTCAATCACTGCCCTTCAAGCATGAGAGTCAACAGACACCTAAACAGCCAGGACTCCTCAACATGTAGGACTAATGAGAGTTTTTGAACTCACATAGCAAAAATGAACAAACAAGAAGATTCTCAGTCACCCAAGTACTAAATAAAAGTGTTCCCGGTAGCTTGATCTGAGTTTTAAAAAGTTGTTGTTGTTTTTTTTACATTAGAGACCAGCTCTGTCACTAACCTTTTCCTTAGGAAAAATTAACAAAACCCCCCAAAACAAATTAAACTCCTTTACATATCAGGCAGACAGCACAGATCTGCTTTCACACAGCAGTTCAGCTTGGACGGAGACTTAGAGATGCACCTGACTCCACGGGCCTGATTTTCACTGATGTCTCCAGTGTATTCACTTAGGTGGAGAGGGCCATATGGGGAGAGGATGAGCTTCTGTGTTAAAGACATACTTGTCTAGACTGAGAAGCTCCATGTCATCAGAGAAGAGCAGATAGAAGTACTTCAATGTCTCTCCCAAGAAGAAACTCTCCATCTTGTCCCGGGGCCCGGTGCTAAGTGGGTCGCGGACGTTGTTAATGGATGTGTAGCCACCACCAGAGACCTGCAACAATAGAGGCACCTAATCAGAAAGTTAATTTCCCCATTGGGAAGCAGAAAATATATCATAATGCAAATTAAACTTTTCCAATGCTGCCCAAAGTTTTACACATGAAAAACAATCAGCTTTCCGTGCATGCACTGTGAAGCCACAAGAGAGGGAGACATTGAACTGTGGTCTTTTCTTTTCTCCATCAGTAATCAGTCTGCACTGCTTTACTTTTTATTTTTGTAAGTTGAAATAAGTGTGTGAACCTAATCATTTTCTTTTATGATCAAAAACTGCAACTGGACTGGACTTTTAAATGATTAAAGCCAATGTTCAAAGTACAAATTTACCCCCCCCAAAAAATCAGATTCATTTACTGGCTAGTAATGAAAACGCATAATATGATCCATATTCAGCTGTCTGTACCTTTGTGTACTTATTGAAACTCTGCAGCATGTCCCATCCCCAGTCTCTGTACTTGGCATCTTTGGTGAATCTGTACATGTAGAAGAGACTTTCCACAGTTTCTGGTCTCAGCAGGTTGTGTCTGTCTGCAGGCTGAAGTGTACAGGAGAAGTTGTCAGAACATTGTACAATAAAAACAACAACAAAAAAGATGACATAAAGATCAGTGTTTCAGCTTGACCCTTAATACAACCAGTCAGTCCTACAGAAAATGAAAAATACCATTTTGATGACATCTTATAAGAGCAGCAAGGCTACAGTTAAGATTAAATACAAGCTAAGAGCAGGGAGGATCAAAACTCAGTGACTGCACAACAGACATCTGGACAGCAATGAAGTCCGACTCTGTAAACCCCAAGCTTCTCTGTATTATTATACTACTTTCTACCTTATAGTACCTACATAAAATACCTAGACTGAGCGTGTTTAATGTCAAAATCATGTCTAAAAGCAACTTGTGTCCAGAAACGTCAGGTGCACACTCACAAGTGGCAGAGCAGAGAACAGTAACCATATAAACCTACAAGCTGTTAATGAAAAATGAAATGAGCTTTGAGGAGGGTTAAGGAGGGTACAGTCATGACTTAGACAACAAACATAAACTCACTGATTAAAATTTCCCTCAAAAGGGTCAAGAACTCTCAGTGGGTGTGCTTTACTCTCGGTTATTGCAGCTCGTTAAATATTGTGCTTTTAATACAAAGAAATAACAAAGACTGTTTCGCAATGCAGATCTATAAATTCAAATAAATAAAGACGTTTAAATCAGCGGTCCCCAACCTTTTTTGCGCCACCGACCGGTTTATGCCCGACAATATTTTCACGGACCGGCCTTCAAGGTGTCGCAGATAAATACAACAAAATAAAACTAGTACGTGTACCGAAAAAAGATTTATTCATAACACACGTGAAAAGACTCAGGAAAACCGAGTTAACGATAAAAACGATAACAAAATAACGCTGAAAACCGATAAAACCCCTGAAAACCATACATTTCACACCTGAGCCTCAACTCTCACGGCCCGGTACCAAATGACTCACGGACCGGTACGAGGCCCGGGGGTTGGGGGCCGCTGGTTTAAATCATATGTGGTTGTAGAGAGTTCTAAAATGTTCACCAAGCAAAACCTTTGTGCTGGTCAACATCACTTTTTCCCAGCTGCACGATCACAGGGGGTGAAGGGGAGGTCAAAATCTACACTCACTAGCAGCCGCTTCTTAGCTGCTTGTGTCTGTGCTGGACTACAAGAGAGTAAATACAGCTGTTCTCTGAGTATCCAGCCTACATAAACTACAAGATTAACATGAAAAATAATGCTTGGAGGAAGTGTTTGATTGCTTTTGGTCTACTAGGTAAACATCAGTCAGCGAGATCCAGCAACCAGATATCATAGCATAGTGCCCTACATCTCCATACCACATTTAAGCATTCCCACTCTGGTGGGACACACCTCCATACAGTAACAGTAAGTAATAATTACATACAAGCCACACTGAAAATTAGGGAATACAAAAACCAAAAGACACTTCTACATGTGATTAATGTAATAATACATTTAACAATAATAGTAAAATAAGACATAAGATGATCAATAAGAAGGGAGAAGGGAGCCGGAGATCGACAGACGGATTGGGGCTGCAGCTGCAGTGATGCGGACGCTGCAACGGTCCGTCGTGGTGAAGAGGGAGCTGAGTGTAAAAGCGAAGCTCTCAATTTACCGGTCGATCTACGTCCCTCCCTCACCTATGGCCACGAGCTGTGGGTAGTGACCGAAAGAACGAGATCGCGGATACAAGCGGCAGAAATGAGCTTCCTCCGAAGGGTGGCTGGCCTCTCCCTTAGAGATAGGGTGAGAAGTTCGGCCATCCGGGAGGGGCTCAGAGTAGAGCAGCTGCTGCTCCACATCGAAAGGAGCCAGCTGAGGTGGTTCGGGCATCTGACAAGGATGCCCCCTGGGCGCCTCCTGGGTGAGGTGTTCCAGGCATGTCCCACTGGGAGGAGGCCCTGGGGCAGACCCAGGACACGCTGGAGAGATTATATCTCTCGGCTGGCCTGGGAACGCCTTGGTGTTCCCCCGGATAAGCTGGAGGAGGTGGCTGGGGAGAGGGAGGTCTGGGCCTCTTTACTTAGGCTGCTGCCCCCGCGACCCGGCCTCGGATAAAGCGGATGAAGATGGATGGATGGATGGATGATCAATAAGTTGAGTCTCACCTTCACAATAACATCACTCCCATCACTGGCCTGCAGGCTGAAGTGTGCGATCTCTGGGCTCAGTCCAGTCTCCATCTGCTTGTACATCTGGTGACAGGTCTCCATCAGCTGCACAGCCAGATCCATATGATCCCCTGGGAGGCCGTTGTGGGCCCCAAGAGCAAGAGTCCCTGGCAGGAAACATACCAGGTGATCCTGCAGAGTGAGAGATACAGTCCACAAAGAAGAGGCTGAGAAACAATGATAGATTAATGATAGCCAAAAATCAACCAGCTAATGAGTGTCATGGGACTTTTTATTGATACAGATTTAGCTCAAGCACAACGGGTGATTGATTTAACAAGGCAGTTTGTCTATGGTTGACTGACGATGGCATTATAAAAAATAACCCCGAACAAACAAGCGCATTGGATTCAAGACCACCTTATCTTGTCAATGACTCTGAATAAGTATCTCTACCATCTTAGGATTGAAGCGGTTGTGGGACAACTCTCCGACAAAGGTCAACTTGCTGGGTCCCGTCTGTCTCACCAGGTGTTTTTTCACTCCCTCTATGGCCTCAAGGTAGTCCTCCAACAGACTGAACAAAGCATACACATAAAGAGGAAAATTAGCAACATACATAACTAGAGATGGACCGATCCGATATTACGTATCGGTCCGATATTGACGTAAATTACTGGATCGGATATCGGAGAGAAATAAAAAAAAAAATGTAATCCGATACATTAAATATATATAAAAAAAAAAAAAAGCACCTCACAAAACTTGCGACACGGCGTAACTCGGCTCATAACCGTAGCACGTCGGAGCAGTGTGCTCACGTGATAGAGCGGCTGTGTGTTTTTGAAGCCTGCTACCAAACCAGCATTTCATCTCTGAGAAAGTTATCCCAGAGAGAAGTAAAGCAAGTGTGTAAGTTCATCTCTGAATGTTTGTAAAGCATTCCCGCGTTAAGCTTAACAACCAATACCTGGAGCGACTGCCTCTTCTTGCTGCTACTTCAATCTGAAACTGGTTAATGATCAGCTGATCGGCTTTTCTGTCGCGACTCGCGAGTCCGTCTCTCTTGTTTGTTTATTGCCCACTTTGCGCCAGAAAGAGGAAACCAGCGGCTGAACAACAGCAGCACGTTTAAGCTTGATAAGCTGTTGTTAGAATTTATTTAGTATTACTTTCTACACCCTTTTCTATGCAGCTGACGGCTGGTAACTGTGCAGGGGCGGATCTAGCAAAGTTTAGCCAGGGGGGCCAATAGGGCATGAACGGGGAAAAGGGGGCACAAAGAAATACTTTTCTTTCTTATTCTCATTTAAAATGTCTAGCTTTTAATAAATAATTATCTGAATCTTACAACCAAAGTCCATTACTGTATATAGTAACTGTTAAGTCTAATATGCCCTAGTAAGCTATAGTACTTTTTCCTTTGGGAAGGTACCATCTGTGCAGTCTGCAGTTCTGTTGAAGGAAGATGTTGAATCTATTTAATTATTTAAACAAATATTTTATTTCTGTGCATTTTTTTCCCCACACTGCATCAAATTAAATGGCCTGTATTTGTATAGCGCTTTACTAGTCCCTAAGGACCCCAAAGCGCTTTACACTACAATCAGTCATTCACACATTCACACACTGGTGAAGGCAAGCTACATTGTAGCCACAGCTGCCCTGGGGCGCACTGACAGAGGCAAGGCTGCCGGACACTTGCGCCACCGGGCCCTCTGACCACCACCAGTAGGCAAACATGGGGTTAGTATCTTGCCCAAGGATATTTGGCATGCAGCCAGGAGGCATCCTGGGATCGAACCACCGACCTTCTGATTAGTGGCTGACCTGCTCTGCCACCTGAGCTACAGGTGGCAGAGCAGTTGATTACAAAGTTGATTATGTCGGTTAAGCATCATGAGGTGGAGGTTGGGGGTGGTTCCCTTTTTTTTTTTTTTTTGCTGGGAGTTGGAACCCTATTAGTTAGGTTGCTTAAGATTTCTGCTAAGTACTCTTTAAAATACCAGAATAGGAAGGATGGAGTAGGTTTAAGTTTATTAGATTGATCAGTATTGCTGAACTATGAAATATTTTGGGTGCAGTGTATTTTTTACATACAGGTATAACAGAATAGCTTTAGTGTTGTTGTTTATTTAAACTTGAGTATGAACTTATACAAAATGCAGCAAGATATTAAAAAAATTTTTATTGATTAAAAAAACCCACTATATTGGATTCATATCGGTATCAGCACATATCCAAATTTATGATATCGTATCGGTCATAACAAAGTGGTATCGTGCCATCTCTATACATAACAGACATTATCATATGATTAGTCAGTCTGCAGTAATGTGGTTTGGGACACTGTAATACTCACTTGATAAAGTGCACTAACTTTTGTTGCCAACATAAAACACAGTTCAAAAATCTCAACTGATCATGACAAAACCAAAATATAAAGCCAGAGTCACAAAGGCGAGAAGAACAAGAAGTTCAGCAACAGACTGTCTGCTGCCACCCAAGAGCTTTGATCTTGACATCACAAATCTATTCAGAGCATGTGGTATCCATTCACAAATGAGTTAAAGTCAAACTGTACTTTAAAAGCTCAGCAAGATTTCTGCATGTGTTCAAAATATTTTGCTCTTCAAAACATGTTGTGGAAATTTGTGTTTCTTGATGTTTTTGTTTTTTGATGGGTTTTTTTAGGAATCTTGTATATCCTAGCTATGAGTCTGACTGAAAACGAGGACAATCAACATCTTTCTAAGATTAGTTAGCAAACTGCTTGTAAATCTCAAGTTTATTACATTGCAACACTTCCTGTTCATCTGTTAGACACACCCTTTTGATCTTTAAGGCCCTTATACCTTTTAAATACTACACGGAAAACAAAAGGATCGAGTACAGTTCATCTTAGGTGAGACACACATAGACTGATGAAGGTTTATTACATTTTTTAGTTCTGCAGTTGAAGCTTTAGCAGTCTGGCACTTTCCCACAGAATCATGGAAAAACAATGGCAAACTGAAAAGCTGTACTCACTTGTCTTCTGTTTTGCCTCCCTGAATCCACTGTTTGAGCAGGTATTCATAGTAGCTGTCTGCCCGGGCACCAAGTGTGAAGACTCCTTTGTGGGTGAACTGGCCGTTGTTGGTATTGATGAACATGGGCACCAGTCCGTCATGTTTGCCGGGCAGTTTGTGGACCAGCGTCATTACCTCATTCACAGCCTCCTGGAGAGACAAAAGCGAGGAATGGGACTAATGAGATGACATGAAACCAACAGCCTCTGTTCACTTACTGCTCATGTTTTGGTTCATGTTTCATTTTTTGCACTTTAAGGCTCATCAAAAGCTGGCACACATGTCTGTTTCTGGATGTGACAGAAACTATTTAAGTTCATGTCAGACCGGGCTGAACTTCTTTAGGCATAAATTTATGCTTGTCACTTCAATCCCCAGAGAACGAGTGATGGGTACACAACGTCAGATTTTAACTGAACGGAAACACATCATCTTACCACATTAATTGTTTATTTGTCACTCCATCTCAAAAATACAGATTACAATACATTTTACTGTAGTGCAGAGCTTTGTGGTGTCCTAACCTGATACTGTGGGTCCTGAGTGAGGCGGCTCAGCTCTCTGAATTCCAGCTGAATGCTTGTGACTTCAGCGAGCGTACTGTCTGATGTCCATCTGGGAGGATGTGCTGTTCCCTTTCCAATATTGACATCTGAGAAGGGAATCTTTGAAGGTGTTTTGAAGGCAGGCATCAATCTGGAGCCAATGTCTTTCTTTAAGTGTAGAGAAGAGACTGAATTAAAGAGGAAGTCACCACGTACGTGTTCTAAGATTAAAGCATTATTGAATTTATTTGAAAAAAATGAAGCTGATGAATTCTAAGTACAGCAAACCATTGTGATGATCAATTTTACTAGATAAACATAAATTATAAATATAGAAAAAAAATAAGATTAACCTTATAAACACTATACTCTAGTTTATAGAAATGGTACATGCATGTTCTAATGGGTTCAATTTATTTCACAGCCCTAATTCACGTAACAAGCGAGACGATTTTTGTTATAGGACAACTTACAGCTTTTTCCAAGAAAAGCTGGTCTCCTGTTAGATGGTAAGTGCTCAGCAGCCCCCCCAGGATACGTATGGTTGTTTCAAATAAATTCACATCCACATTCTTGTTAAAGGACAGATCTTTCTCCACCCAGGTCTTTGCTTCTGCAAATTCTGTGCCAAGAAAGGTAAATTACAACAGTGTGATAAAGAGATACAGGACACAAAAAAAAAAAAGTCTGTACATCTGTATGGCCGAGTTTTACTTCAAGTAACACAATCGAGTGGTGTAGTTACAGAGCACACCCAACCCTGTCAGACGAGACTTAGCTGGTCTGACAGGGTGAAGATTACTCCGTGAAAAAAGTCAGTTTTCAAAATTTGTTTTATTGCTATTATTGCTATTATTATTATTATTATTATTATTATTATTATTATTATTATTATTATTATTATTATTATTATTATTATTATTATTATAGATCATACTCCTCCTGCCACATTACTATTCATGGACCATGGATGGGTGATGCAAGCAACAAGTAAAGTCTCTAATTATGCTTGAAGGCTAGCAGCTGCTACAACGATGGACCTCTACATCTCCTTGGTGGATTTTTTTTCTTGCATAGAGAAATTTTTGGTTAGTCAAAGTAAAATCAGCAGCACTATAACACAATTATTTTATTTCAAACTAGTCTTGTTAATTGGGGGGGGGGGGGGGGGGTGGTCATATGTTCAAGTATAAGCACAATTTCATGGTTTTAGCATAAATAACAAATAACAATAATTTTGTGCAATATCCTACACGGATATCGCGTTTGGTATCAGTTTAGAGACAATTTCAATGATGTCAAGCCCCCCAAAAAACGTCAAACCCAAAAGCCAAAACAAACAAACAAACAAAAAAAAAACCTAAAACAAGTAATAATATAAATAATACCTTCTTTTAGGCCCATAATCCACATGGTGTCCAAAGCATCAATCAGCGTCAGACCCAGTCCAAACCATTCACCAAAAGATTTGGAGATGGGCTTGAGTTCATCGTGACCCCAGGCGTAGTCCTTGTAGCCTTTCCAAGCATGTCTGAAGGCATCGCACACTGCCTCCAGTCGCACTCTAGTTTCAGGTGAAACTACAAGCAAAGGAATAACAATGAATAATTAAAGTGTAAACTTACATCTGTGTCTCCTGCTGGAAGCTCTTTGAACAGCATACTTCTTATTCTTATTATTTGGAGTAGAAAGAGTAGAAATGAAGTAGAAATTCTGTGTCATGTGTTGATGCTTTGAGCACAGCAGGTCTTCATGGTGTGAGTTGGAAACATTCAACTTTAAGTCAAAAAGAAATGCTGAGCTATAAAGAGCATATAATAGTAGAACTGGCCAAAGCTATGTTAAAGAATCTGTTTGAGGGGAAATTTTTAAACCTTCTCAGTGCACCCTGAAAGCAAGAAAGGTTTGCTTAGAATTACAGCAAGCAGTGCTGACCTTCTAGTGGGACAGTGCCAGCTGGGTTGGCAGGTGCTGGGGGCACTGCTGCCTCTTTCTCATTGGCTGAGGGTGGAGGTTCTGTAGCCTGGTCAGCTTCAATCATTGCTCCTCTCCAGCTGTGTATTAAAAGTAAACATCTTATACCTGAATTATTTATATCGGTCTCTCTGATATATCTACTGAAGCATGTGTCACTGCCTCCATCCAGCAAAAAAAAATAATGTTTGACTACAATCTTTTATCACCTGACAATCTTCTTTTGTTTTTCCTCCTCTTCACCTTCGTCCTCTTGAACCACCTGCTCTTGCTTCTCCCTGCCGACCGTGTCTGAAACATTTGCATCTCTCTGTAGGCTTGGTGGACCTCTTTTGTTTGCAAATATCTTTTTCTGTGAAAACACACATTGCTAGAGCTAAAAACACAAAGGAAAATATAAAAATATCATGGAAAAGGTCTGATGTGGGTCACAGGTTGTACAGGTCCTTCTCAAAAAAATTAGCATATTGTGATAAAGTTCATTATTTTCTGTAATGTACTGATAAACATTAGACTTTCGTATATTTTAGATTCATTACACACAACTGAAGTAGTTCAAGCCTTTTATTGTTTTAATATTGATGATTTTGGCATACAGCTCATGAAAACCCAAAATTCCCATCTCAAAAAATTTGCATATTTCATCCAACCAATAAAAGAAAAGTGTTTTTAATACAAAAAAAGTCAACCTTCAAATAATTATGTTCAGTTATGCACTCACTACTTGGTATTGAGTGCATAACTGTGCATATATCTGTGCACTGTGCATATATCGGTACTTGGGAATCCTTTTGCAGAAAATGACTGTTTCAATGCGGCGTGGCATGGAGGCAATCAGCCTGTGGCACTGCTGAGGTGTTATGGAGGCCCAGGATGCTTCGATAGCGGCCTTAAGCTCATCCAGAGTATTGGGTCTTGCGTCTCTTAACTTTCTCTTCACAATATTCCACAGATTCTCAATGGGGTTCAGGTCAGGAGAGTGGGCAGGCCAATTGAGCACAGTAATACCATGGTCAGTAAACCATTTACCAGTGGTTTTGGCACTGTGAGCAGGTGCCAGGTCGTGCTGAAAAATGAAATCTTCATCTCCATAAAGCTTTTCAGCAGATGGAAGCATGAAGTGCTCCAAAATCTCCTGATAGCTAGCTGCATTGACCCTGCCCTTGATAAAACACAGTGACCAACACCAGCAGCTGACATGGCACCCCAGACCATCACTGACTGTGGGTACTTGACACTGGACTTCAGGCATTTTGGCATTTCCCTCTCCCCAATCTTCCTCCACACTCTGGCACCTTGATTTCCAAATGACATGCAGAAGTTGCTTTCATCTGAAAAAAGTACTTTGGACCACTGAGCAACAGTCCAGTGCTGCTTCTCTGTAGCCCAGGTCACGTGCTTTTGCTGCTGTTTCTGGTTCAAAAGTGGCTTGACCTGGGGAATGCGGCCCCTGTAGCCCATTTCCCAGGTCACGCCTGTACACGGTGGCTCTGGATGTTTCTACTCCAGACTCAGTCCACTGCTTCCGCAGGTCCCCCAAGGTCTGGAATCGGTCCTTCTCCACAATCTTCCTCAGGGTCTGGTCACCTCTTCTAGTTGTGCAGCGTTTTCTGCCACACTTTTTCCTTCCCACAGACTTCCCACTGAGGTGCCTTGATACAGCACTCTGGGAACAGCCTATTCGTTCAGAAATTTCTTTCTGTGTCTTACCCTCTTGCTTGAGGGTGTCAATGATGGCCTTCTGGGCAGCAGTCAGGTAGGCAGTCTTACCCATGATTGCGGTTTTGAGTAATGAATAGGGATGGGTATCGTTTAGGTTTTATCCGATACCGGTGCCAAATCGGTACTTTTGAAACGGTGCCGGTGCTCAAACGGTGCTCAAACCGGTGCTTAAAGAATGGAGAACACAAAATTGGTCCAAAAACCTCTCATGTTCAGCTGTTTTTTGTAAAAAGATAACAATGTTAGCCTTTTCTGCAGCTATGGGGCATATATGGTATCACTCTTGGCTGGAAGCAGTGCTTAAACAATGGAAAAAAACAAACTTTGTCCAAAACCTCTCATGTTTAACTGTTTTCCACTTTTTCTTTGGTCATTTTAGCCTTTTTAGCCAGGGTGAAGGGAGTATCTGCCATCAAACAAGAAGACAGCCGCATGTAGCTATGATGATGTTTGCTAGTTCACCTTACCTGCCTTAATGTAATAACGTGGTTAGCCTACTCAACGTAAATTACACATGAACAACATTAAGCTACTCACGCAGAGAAGAACGGCTGCTGCTGCCATCATCACCAGTCATCATTTCTGCTACACTGGCAGGGCTAGGGGCCAGGACTCTCCTCGTCGTGTTTTTGGGGGATGTTGCATAACAGGCAACCCACCCGCAGTAGATGTGCTTGGTGTGAGGTCTCGCAACAAGCTATCAAATACGGCGCATTTCTGGGCTTTTAAAAAAAACGCTATGCATCGCCAGGTGTTTCATCGGATTTGAGGTGTTTCCTCCTTTGACAGTATCACAGTATCAGCTTAAAGCACTTGTTGCAGGCTGCTGAGTTTGCATATTTTGCTGTGAAGTGCAGCCAGACTTTTGACCGCTTCGCCTTGGACATTTTTAATCTGTAGCTCTGCTCTAAAAGAACGTACGTACCTGGACCCGCCTACTATCCTCGGAAACGTAAAATGATTGGCTAGAAGTGTATCACAGCTCAGGAAAAAAAAAAGCACCGAAATAAAGCACCGAAATGTGCGCTGCTTTTCGGTCTGGTTACTACCGTTTATGTCAGAACCGGTGCCATCATGGCACCGGACACCGGTACCCATCCCTAGTAATGAACCAGGCTGGGAGTTTTTAAAAGCCTCGGGAATCTTTTGCAGGTGTTTATTCGTTGATTCAGATGATTAGGTTAATAGCTTGTTTAGAGAACTTTTTCATGATATGCTAATTTTTTGAGATAGGAATTTTGGGTTTTCATGAGCAAGGCTTGAACTACTTCAGTTGTGTGTAATGAATCTAAAATATATGAAAGTCTAATGTTTATCAGTACATTACAGAAAATAATGAACTTTATCACAATATGCAAATTTTTTGAGAAGGACCTGTATAATACACAACAGATGTATATAGCCAAACCCTAATTTTGAAGAGGAGCATTTTGGTGTTTTGATACGGAATGAGAAAAGGATCTGAGAAACTAAGCACACTGCATGCTCATAGAATAGCAACAAGAACACCCTGCTTTATAGTCCATTTAACTATAAAAAAGCACCACAATTTTCAAATTAAACATCACATTGCATTAAATATTTACTGAAACAGAAAATTGGGATTATGAAATCAGCGAGAAAGGGCTTATAGAGGTCATAAATGAGTAAGCACAATAAACAATAATTACACAGAAAAAAAATAATTCTACAAAGAAAAAAAAAATATTACAAGTGTTAAAGCTGGGTAAGTGTTACTAGATATCCAAGAGACATCCACAGGTGTTTTTAGACCAGAGCAAGGTTCAAATGCCAAGTTTCAAAAGCTGAAAGCCAGCACTGAATACCTCAGGCATGAAGACCTGTTTTGTTTTTTTTAATTTCCCCATATTCTTTTCAGGTTTTTTTTGTTGTTTTGTTTGTTTGTTTTATTTATTTATTTATTTTTACCTACCGCAGTTTTAACTGATGCTTCCAAAATAAAGAAGTACAAATACAACTCTAACCTTAACTGGAGGCTTAACCAATATGGGGATATTTGGTCCTCTGGCTTCTCCTGCAGCATCTGGAACAACAGTTAGCTGCAAATGAGGTCCCCCCACCGGATCTGGAGCTTTACCTGCAGCCTGACCCAACACTGGCTTCACACCTGGAGGAATGGCCTTTAATTCTCTGTCATTCAACTCCAGCCAGTCCTCCTGGTCAGACAAACCTACACAAGCACATGCACACATAAGAAAAGAAGGCCGTCATGATGGTAGCCCAGTAAACTACATTGTAGAGCTATTGCTAAATATTTTAATTATAAACTATGATCACTGTGTCCTGGAGTTGTAATTTTTTTAATCACTGTAAACATGGCAAACACCCAATCCAAATAACCATTTAGCTACATAAAAAGTAAGACCATTAAAATTAATAACAGACTTTTGTCTCTGTGTATGTGATGTTAGCTTAGCATGGAGAGGGAAGTGTTTACCTCTCCAATGTTCTGTGATGCTGCTGTAGGAGAGCAGTCCCAATATGAGCAGCAGAGCCAGCAGGAACAGGATGAGGCTTCGCTGGAGCCGAGACAGCTGCTTCCATTTCTGTGGGCAGATAAACAGTGCTAGCTAAACTGGAACACGTCTAACAGCTCTGAATTTCAATCACAGATGTCTCAAAGGAGGTTGTAATTTCTCCCCAACAAATCTGTTTAGGCTCCTTTTCCAAAAAAAAAAAAAAAAAGTAGGAGCGTAAAAGAAGGAGGCATGATAGTCTTCTTACCCTGTATAAACTCCACATCTCTTTCCGCTTGGTTCAAGTACATTTTCAAATTTCTCATCTAACCAGCTAAACCCTGCAAAGCAGAGGGAGTGAGAAAACCAGCGTCTCTGAGGAGAGAAGGCAACAGGCACCCTGGCACCACTCTGCTCTAATTAACACCTGTGCAACATCATGAAAGCATTGAACCATTGTATGAGCCATGGCCTCAGGAGGCATTTTCATTTCAACATAATGAGGATATTCTGTTCAGCCTAACAGTCCAAAAATTGTGCACTGAAAGCAGTGTTTGAAATCACCAGGAGACTCATGATTCAGTTTTATACTTTTTGGCCAAACTGTGACGTTCAGATCTGCAGTCAGAGAACAGACCGTACATAAAATATGGCTGATACTTCCATGACATCACGAATTGGTTACTTAAGTTTAGTTGTGAAGCCTCAAGTTGAACATTTCTGATGGCAACATGTTGTTGTGTTGAAACTCGATGTGATAAGCAAGGGTAGGGGAAAACTGAGAAACCAAGGCTCACTGCTACTTGTCGATAACATGGTAAATCCCTGTGCATCCTCCCCCTTTGAACTGTAATGGAAACCAAAATTTACAAAAACACCATGTTGCATTAACCTACAACTAGCGACTAAGGCCATAAACTCACCCAGAAAGTGTTTACTAAGCTCACAGACAAGAGCCTTCAACTGTTACTGTCATTTTCCTTTTAATTTCCATCCAACTAGAGATCTTTTTGAAAAGAGACGCCCCCTACTGGTCATCAGGAAGAATGCAGATTCAAGGCACTTCACTTTTCAAACACAGAATAAGTTGCACTTCTATAGTGCTGGAGTCAAATGCTCCAAACCTATGGGATAAAAACATTCATAGAAATGGAATCCTATTGTGGCAACGCTGGAAGAGAGGCAGGATTCATCCTGAGCAGATCAATCGTTCATCATATGGAGACAGACAACCATTATGCTCATTTACACACCTATAGTGCCATGACTTGTTCCCTACCAGATTTCTTAGTCTCTTACATATTTGTCACACACAACCAGTTCTCAAAGGAGACCTATCATTTTCCCTTATTTTCTCTTACCATGACAAACTGTCATCTTAAATACAGCCAGAGTTTCACATAAGGTCTACAGCACAGACCCACGTGCCATTTAAAACTTCTATTTACGAGGGGCAACCAATCAGAAGAAAACTGGCTAAAAGGAAGGGAGCTAAAACGGCTCTTTTCAATTAGAGGATGAACCAGTTTAACATACATTAAAAAAGAAAGCATTATTAAGCATGAATTAACACCTTTACATAACATAGCTTAAATGGATGGATTGACCAATTCCAAATTCATGTACAACTATAAAATCAGCGCAAAATCCGTTCCTGACAGTCTGCAATGAGATACCCCTCCAGCAAACCGGGGAATAAATTTAAGACCTCTGTAAATGCAATTTATGGCTTTTTGTACCCTCTTAAGCTTTTTTCTGAGAAAATTTAATTCAGTGCTCTAATAGCAGGAGATTGATGTTAAACTACCCTACCCTTCTCAAAGTTCATATAACACAATGAACAAAAGCCAGTCATTCAATGACCTCATCTGCAGAGAGAGAGGAGGAAAAGTATGAAATTCACTGCTTCCCACCTGTTACGTGTGCTTTTAGAAATGTAGGAAAAACACCCACTATGATTGAAACAAGGGCAGAGCACTTATTGAAGTCCCTTGTGCAGTGTGAGAAGCAAGCATTGAGCTCCTCAGAGGAACATGATTTGCAGAGAACGGTTTTCTCAGGAACCATAAACTGTCATTAAATTTGACGATCCACAGGTACAAGTCGACAGTCCCTGCTTCTTTAAGAACAGGTTTTATAGAAGAAATGTCAGATGACATACTGCTGAACTAAAACATTACAGATTAGTCGATAAGAGCAGTCATTTGCCTTTCCAGTTCAGAGGACAAAATTAATTCCATTTACAAGAGCCAACCGTGCAGTTAAAAAGTGAAGGAAAGTAATCACACAGCGTTTATTACAGAAGCATTTTTGCTTATGATCTGGGCATCTGTAGAATTTCTTTTACCAGATTATCACAATCCTTTTTATAGCATTCAATAACAGCAACTAAGGCTGTTAAAAACTGAATGCAAAATTGATTCTGTGCATTATGGCAAAATAAAAGCGGACATTGATTGGAGAACTGAATGTTGAGGCCAAGTCGAACACTGTTTAAAATGAAGCAGATTTGTTGGGAAAAATCATTTGCATTTGCAGATTCCTATGAGTGTATATGGATCTCAAGGGTTCAATTTGTCAGCAGTCATCTTGAAATGCTTCTGGATAGTTATTTTGAAGTCTTATTTAAATTAAAAATTTTCTTCCAGAGCTATTTTACTTTTAATTCTGTGAAGCTGTTTTTGTATTATTTTTGTATTATATCCAGTTTTGTTTTTGTTGCAATTTTAATAGAGTGTGTGTGTGTGTGTGTGTGTGTGTGTGTGTGTGTGTGTGTGTGTGTGTTCCTTTCTTTTGCATAGTTTTTAAATGACTGAGATATATTTGGGGGGGGGGGGGTTTTCATATTGAAATTATATACAGCAAAAAATTGAAGGAACACTTTAAACACATCAGATCTTCTTCAGGTTCCAGGTTTCGCCTCATGTGACACAAAACCTAGCTAAATGGAAAACTAGTGGGAAAACACACAAAACAAACAAAAAAACAGGAGGAAACAGTGTCAATGGCTTCCACCATCAGGGACAATTTTTCAGTAATGCATTTTATTGAGTCATTCTATTTTATTTCATTAATTTTCCTTTATTTATCCAGGTAAAAGTCTAATTGAGTTTAAAATCTCTTTTCAAAGAGCGACCAGGCCAAAGTGCAGCAGAAGTTACAACAAATAACAATATAAAAATATTATATTTATATATTTATACAGTTTGGCTACTGTAACAGTAATTTCCAACTTTTAAGACAAATGAAGCATAGCTTATCTTATAGCTTATTTTATATCGAATCAATGGTGACAATTTGATTATTATTCATTTCTTTATTTATTTTGAAGTGTGACACATTTGTTGGCATTGCCCCCAAATTTTGTTTTAAAATACAGTTTCTTGATTTCCTCTGGAAGTGATACTTCTACCACCATCTTTGGTGTTTTGGTGTAAATTTGACAATTTAAATTAGGACTTGTCTCTGTGCCTCAGGAGAGCAACAGTGCAGAGTGTGAGGGAAATGGGTTAGAAACCTTCTGTTGCTTTTAACTCTGTCTTTGAGCGAGTGTTTTATATGCAAATGCAGCACCGATTATGCCACAACCATTGTGTTTAAAAGTGATTTGATGGTAATTATGCCCCGATTATGTCAAGAGGAGAAGCTCCAACTGTAGGCAACAGCTACACTTATGTGCTGTTAGAGTAATCAGAAAATTCACATGAACACAACCTTCAAGTCAAAACAACAACTCAAACAGTCAGAGAAAATTTTGGCATTCTTGTTACCAAACCATGAAACCACGTCATTTGAATGTAAATATTTTGCTGACGGCAAGAAATTTAATTACAGCCATTTTTCTGCAGAGATTTAAACAGTGAAATATCTTGAATTCAAGTTGAAATCCTGCACTTCAGCTGTTTGAATTAAAATAAACTGCGATGTGTCATTGTCTAAAAACTTATGGACCTAACTACAAAGCAGCTACATACTGAAAACCGTTATCATTGTTTATCTGCACAATTCAGCCTCTCTCGACTGGCGTGTACTGTTGCTTCCACCTTACAACTTAAAAGAACATGAAGACACTGAAGCTGGAAGAACAAATTTGCTACTTGGGAAATGGAGCCATCTGAGGAGCATGAGGACTACAATTTCTTAGCAGCAAATGACTTTACCTCTTTAAAAAGAAAAAGCACCACTTTCCACCCAGGACACCATGTCCTAGCTACTGTTCTGGTCTCCTGTTCTGCCTGCATGGTTTGTTTGTCCTATGAGTGTGAGATAAAATACATCACAAACAGGATGTGATATTCCTGAGCTTGTATCAACCTGCAGAGGAAACAAAGTAGTGCTTAACGAACAACATCTGATTCACAGCTTTTCTATTTAAAGCTGAGAAATGGATGTCATCCATTAATTCACTAAGAACCAAGGCAGTCTCATTGTGAGAAGGTTGTAGGACAAGTTGTACAAGGTTGAAAGAAACCTTTTAGCAAAGCAGCACTGTGACTGTCAACCCCCCTGAGGAAGAGCAAAGAAGAGTATTGAGACACTGAATATGCACAGCATAATATCCTTGCGAGTACTAAACTTGACAAAGAAGATGAGGACCCTCACAGATTAAACGCACAAGGATGAGAGCAAAAGTAAAGAAAACAAGATTAAAGAAATTGAATGTAAAGAAAACAAGATTAAAGAAAATGTTCTGGGAGACAAAAGAGACAAAGTGATGGGACCAATATCTATTTGATCTCGCTGGAGTGATCGGACACATTATGTGCTCAGGGGATGCTTTTATCTGAAGAGGTTTAAAGTTCAGGCTGCTCCACAACAAAGGAGGCGTAAGAAAGGAAAACTGAAGCCCTGGGAATCGATTTGTTACAAAAACAGGTCATAAAAACAGAGATAATCAATCCAGTCAGACTTGTAACCAAATAGTCTAATGCTTACAGCTGAAGAACAGAGCAACTCATTACCACCTCTGGTTGTATTATATATATCACAGCATCACAGAAAATGCTCCAAGTGAATGAACACAACTGCTTTATGTCAATATTTGATACAAGTTTGTTAATGGTGTTTCGCTCACTCAGTTTATCAAACACGTTCCCACCCAGTAACAGGAACACAAATAACAAAACACATATCTACATCCGTTCAACTTCAAATTTAAAAGCTGTTTACCAGAGTAAGTGCGGTGTAGCATTCAAGTTAATTTGGATGAGCATTTCTCATACTTTGGTTCAAAGCTGATGTCAGCTACCAGTGTTTTCCCTCCACTGGCTGCTGCTTGCTCCACTAGTGGGACTGTGTATTTGTTGTCTTTTAATCGCCGTTTGTATTTTACTAACATTCATTCTTGTGTTTCCACGTTCATATTTTCCCAGTATTCCAATTGTTTCCTTGTTGTCATCTCCCTCTGGTTTGCCTAAATCTTAGTTCCCTGTCCTTCCTTGTTTCTAACGCCCCTTTTATTTTAATAACTGGGCTTTGTGTATTGCCTGCGACTTCTTGTCTTCATCTTTTCTCCTTATTCCACCCGTGTCTCATTTCCTAGCTTTGTGATTATCTGCGTGCAATAGGCTCAGCATTTGTGGTTCCTACAAAGCAAGATTAACGACTTGGCAATCTATCTGGATCTTAAAGTCTGAGTTTTATGCATCACACAAGTGGTTCTCTTTCTTTTTACCAGGCTAAATTATTGGGGCAACTTATGATGAACATATAACCTGGTCGGAGCAAGTTATGTTCAGAATTTTGGTTTAAGAATTATCTGGCCGCCTTTTAGCCAAATCATTTATTTACATGTTTTAAGTGCAGTAGGTTTACAGATTATCTGCAGGGCAAATACATTTTGTGTTTGCCAATCTGTTAAGCCATCTACCTTGCTAATATGATGAATGAACCTGCAAAGTTGCAGCGGTGTAAACTGTGCATCAGATTCCCACACTGGAAGCGATTCACTCACTGCACATTGTTTTGAAGTTCACTCCAAATGTCCAAATGTTCCAGGTGCCGGTTGCCTCGGTAACCCCCTAAAGTTTTTACTACTACCATACATCAACCAGCTTAATCCTGCATGCACACTGGTAGTTCAGTGATTCACCAGAAACTAATCTCATGCCCTGCCCACTTCATGTAGCTAGTGGTTATTTGCCTGTAGTCACCAAATGCCATTCACTAGAACATAGAACGCACGCTATGAATATCTGTTCAGTCAGTAAAGTCAGTTTCACTTTGATCTGCCAACAAGCTAAACCACGTCTCCTTTATTAAGCTATGAGACAGTAACCTTTAAACCGTTAAAGTCTGAGAACTTACAGCCATCAACTTGTAAGTAAGCAGCAGTGCCAAGAGCATATTCAGAAATAAAACCATTAACTTGAATTAAAATGTTTTTTTAATTGCTGTCAAATCACAAGAAGCTCCAGAAAATACTATTAATCTAAGTTTATTGTTTACTGTTATGTTCTCTGTAGATTGTGATGCATTTTATCATCATCATTCGTTAACGTCTGTGATTGGAGGAGGCGGCATTCGCAGGGATCTTTTTGTGCGTCAGAAGTGTCACATGATGTATGACAGATTGACTTTTATGTGTGCACACACAGACCCTGAAGCTGAAAACCCAAATTAACGGAGCAAATTATCCAATGGGGTTTTAGGTTTTGTTAAATCAGTTAAAGCAAGGAAAGCCCAGATCTGTTAAACTTCCTTTGTAGTACACCCCACAGGCCAAGAAAACACATCAATACTTTTGGTTTATGTTTCTATTTATATTCTTTATTTAAATTATTTTTTAGGTTACCATTATTATTTTCTTTATCTTGAGTCTGTAGTTTTCTGGGAGATCATTACTTATGTTGTTTAGATAAGTGATTCTGCACAATATCACACATACACAAAACAGCACACAGCCATCAAGTATCATTACATCTGCCCTCTTTACAAAATGACTGCCTGCGTTTGATGCATTTAGGAGAAAATTGAGGCTACAAAAAACAACATGGCCTGAACTCAACTCTACCTGAAAGGGCACTGCACTAGTTCACATAAAAGGTTTACTTGTTTGGAGTTTTGATGATGATGACGGTGTGTACTGCTGTCTAACACACTAGTCCTAAAACTCTAAAGTGCTTTGAACTATTAAAAGCTGGTATTGTAACTCTAGTCACAAAACATGATTCACAAACACTTAAAAGGATTACTGAACACTTTGGTTATCAAAGCACAAATAAATTATTTCCATATACTGATATTTCTTTTAAGCGTGTGGCCTGACGTGTTGTTGCCAGCACAACCAACTAACCTGTGTAGCTTCTTTAACTCGATGTATATTTAACAATTTCCAATCTGTTCCTGATTGACAAATCACTGTACATGTCTCAGCTTCATCATTTTAGTTTGAAAGTCAAGTCATCTTTATTTATATAGCACATTTAAAAGACATCAAGTGTCGGCCAAAGTGCTGAACAGAGGGATAATATAATAAAAGAATTTAAATAGAAAGAAAACATTTTAAAAAGAATTGTAAGACATGTAAGAGTATATAGCATATAATGTACATGCAAATATGCACATACATCTACAAAACTGTACACATTCACACAAGCACACATATGTGAACATAACGTATATACACATACAACATCATCCAATAAGATAAGAGACCAAATAGACAGAATAAAAAAAAAGATATCAAAGAGATCCGAAAGCCTTGGAAAATAAGTAGGTCTTGAGATTCGATTTAAAGACTTCAAGGATGAAGAGGATTTTATGAAGAGGGGAAGACTATTCCAGAGTCTCGGGGCAGCAATGGAGAAAGCCCTGTCACCTCTAGATTTGAGCTGGGAGCGTGGAACTGATAAAACCATCTGACTGGAGGAGCGCAGAGATCGAGTGGGTAAGTGCAGGCTAAGAAGATCTGAAATTGTTCACTTCCTGCCACCATCGACTCACTTCAGTTTGCTTACCGGACTAATCGTTCCACAGACGATGCCATATCTCACCTGCTCCACACATCCCTGAGTCACCTGGACACTGGCAGAGGGAATTATGTTAGGATGCTGTTCGTGGACTACAGTTCAGCATTCAACACAATAATTCCCTCTAAGCTTTTCACCAAGTTGACGGATCTAGGACTCAGCTCATCACTGTGTCAGTGGATCCTCAACTTCCTCACAGACAGACCCCAATCAGTGAGGGTGGGAAAACAAGTCTCCCCCTCCATCTCACTCAGCACTGGAGTGCCTCAGGGCTGTGTTTTAAGCCCCCTGCTGTACTCACTGTACACTTATGACTGTGTAGCCACATCCGACACCACCTCCATTGTCAAGTTTGCTGACGACACTGCTGTTGTGGGCCTGATCTCCGACAACATCGAGACGGCCTACCTGGAGGAGATTAGGAACCTGGAGACCTGGTGCCAGGAGAATAACCTCCTCCTAAACATCAGCAAGACTAAGGAGCTGATCGTGGACTTCACTACAAAGCAGGCGAGGAATTACAAACCCCTCATCATCAGTGGCACGCCAGTGGAGAGAGTGGACAGTTTCCGATACCTGGGTGTCCACATCACTCAGGACCTGTTATGGTCCTGTCACATCAACACCCTGGTTAAGAAAGCCCATCAGCGTCTCTTCTTCCTCAGAAGACTTAGAGACTTCCATCTGCCACTGAAGGTGCTCAAGAACTTCTACTCCTCACCATCGAGAGCGTCCTGACGGCAAACATCTGCATCTGGTTTGGGAACAGCACCAAGCAGGACAGACAAGATCTGCAAAGAGTGGTGCGCTCAGCCGAACGCAGAGCTCCCTGACCTGCTGTCCATCTACACCAAGCGGTGCAAGTCCAAAGCTAGGAAGATTATGATGGACCTCTCCCATCCCAACAATGGACTCTTCTCACTGTTGAGGTCTGGGAAGCGCTTCCGCTCCCTTAAGGCCAAAACAGAGAGAATGAGGAGGAGCTTCTTCCCCCAGGCTATTCGGGGCCTGAACCAGGTGTAGGACTGGACTCTCCCACACACATCACTATAAGACTGGACACACATCACATCACCACACGCACCACCACACATTTCCTATTATTTATAATCTTTATAATCTCTTTCTGCTATTTGCACATTTTTTACTGTAAATTTCTAAGTTAACTTCATTTAATGGTCGGGCATTGCACAGCTACAAGCATTTCACCCCCATGTCATACTGTGTATGGTTGTGTGTGTGTGACAAATAAAATTTGAATTTGAAATGTAACCTGGAGCCAAAACATGGAGAGCTTTAAAAACAAATAGTAAAACCTTAAAATCGATTCTATGTTTAACTGGTAGTCAACGTAGAGATGCGAGTACTGGGGTAATATTCTCTCTCTTTCTAGTACCCGTCAGGAGCCTTGTGGCTGCATTTTGAACAAGTTGCAGGCTTGAGTGACAAATGCCTAAATAGAGAGAGTTACAATAGTCAAGACGTGACGATATGAAAGCATGGATAACAGTTTCCAGGTCTTTAGATGACAGGATATTTTTGAGTTTAGAAATGCTCCTGAGTTGGAAAAAACTGCCACAAACAACTGAATTCATTTGCTTGTCCAGCTTGAGAGTGGAATCAAAAATGAAACCAAGATTTTTTACATGGGGATGTACATTAGCTGATAATGGGCCCAAATTGTTTCTTATGAGACTAATAGAGTCCTGCTTACCGAAGATTAATTAATGTCGGTTTTGTCATGATTTAGTTTGAGAAAGTTCAGAGACATCCAGCAATGTATGTCGCTAAGACAGTCTGAGACTTTCTGCAGTGTACTATCAGCACCTGGTTCTCCTTTTCCCTTTGGATATGTGTGTGTGTGTGTGTGTGTGTGTGTGTGTGTGTGTTTTTAAGCCTAGTTCAACCACTTTGACATTTTTAGCTATTTGCCTTTACTATCTTTTCTAACCCTCTGATTCCAGTTTTTAGTGCCGACTCCAGCCTCCAAGTCACTCCTAGTCCTATGCCCTAAAAATCCTCTTTAGGTGGCACCGTTTTAGATAATTATACGTGCATTCCTGTTTCATGTTTCTAAAATCTTTAAGAAACTTCACGTTCATTCGTCAGCCGAGCTCTGTATATCAAATTACAGGACTACTCACTCTCCAGCAGGACTGCCTTCGGTGTTTGCCATTGTTGTAGTTCTGACTGTGTGGGTCACTGAGTGTCAGAGAGATGAAGTCCTTTCTGGAAGGCGGGTACATCCTCTGATCGGGGTTGATGGTCGTATGTCATAGAACCTGCCCTAAGAAATGAAGAACACACGAAGTTAGGACTATTCCCTGAAATAAAGTGGAATGTAAATGTAAAATCCATCAATTTCAGCATTTTTTCCCTTACACATTCTTTCACATTGCAATTGTAAGAACTGTAAGCATGCTGGCTTACATTAGATTAGTCAGCTTCATGACAGCTTTTGTACACCTGACATGCAAGCCTTTTACTATGCTGCTTCTTCTGATGGACTCATAAACAATAAAATAAGTTCTATTTGTGCTGACAGTGTCAGCACAAATACACCCCCACATAAGAGATGTAGTGTGTGCATGCTCCTTGGTGATGTTTTGGGAAGCAGTATAAAAACTCTGGATTTTAAAAACCCAAACTTTAACATGCTCTGTAATTCTTTTAAGGACAATCATCAAGATGCAAGTAAGCGTGTGTACGGCAGTACGAGTCATCTTTTTCCTTTTAACACCATGCTAGCTAAAGCGTAAAAGACTCGACGTTAATTCAGTTTTTCTCACATCGCTGTCACGCTGTGCAAATAACACCACAGAGTCCAAGTCAGAAGTCAAACACTCAGCTGCTTCCCTCTCACCTTTGTGCCTGGTTGGCTGCCTCACAGCGACGCTATTATCCCCAAAACTGAACAGCTGCTAGCGTGCTACCAGAGGCTAGCTGTGGCTCTTCGGGTCGTTTCTGAATGGAGCGAAATTTTATTCAAGACGCAGGTTAACAAACATGCAGCGCAGTCCTGTGTTCGAGCAACACACAATAAGACCCGCTGCCACATGAAATGTCAAGCAAAATAAACTGGAGGAAATACGGTTGAAGTTAAGAGATAGGAAAGCAGAGGGAGATACGGAAAAGACCTGACAAGCTCTGACGAGGTAGGTCATGTGATGTGCGCACGTGATCTGAGAGTGTTTGAATTAACCCGTAACAACCCGGTGTCTTAACGAATTTGGCTTTATGCTTCAGGTCATCATTTAACTTTATTTTAGCTTTTTTTTTCCATTGAACACATTCTGTAGTATTTTTAGTAACATCGTTTTAGAAATGTATTTAGTTTAAACAGTACAACCCTGAAGTTTGTTTATTTAGTAATTCAGTGGCGGAAACAAACTTCCGTTTTAGTTACGTTTGATTTACATTCGAAAAATGTCAGCGTCATAATTAGATCTTCTAAAAAATGACTCCAAATTTAATCATTTATTAAGAAATAAATAAAGCAGGGGAACTTCAGTACCACATTATATGAACGCATCCACTATATACATTCTAAAATAATAAAAAGAAATTATTTCACATGCCACTGCTCATCTGTTACTGTCAGTTTTATGAGCAGTTTTCATGATAGAGACCTTGATTTTGAGATATTTATAATATCTTTTTCTTTATTTTTTGTGAACTTGTTTTGTATATTTAATTTTCTGTGACTTAAAGTGCAATGCCTTATCCAGTATGATCTTTCTCTGAATTTTTCAATTTATTAACTTGAAATTTCAAGTTATTGTCTCACTTTGGAGTTTGAGTTACAAGGCCATAACTTGAAATTTTAACCCTTTAAGGTCCACACTAAGAAAAGAGCAATGGAACAATTTTTTTTGTTTACATTTCTTATTGACTTGGGTGAGTAATAACCACAATCAAATTTTTTTTCAATAGACCCTGTAGTTTTTAAAGTATTCATTCCATCAAAGGAAAGTATTATATCAAACAACAAAATACATTTTTTTTAAAAATCTGCAACTGTGAAAAATGTGCAGCAGCACAAAATACTCACATTCAGGCTACTTCTGATTGAATGCTACTGTGCAAAATAATTTTTGTTTTTAAAAAAACAAAACAAAAACTGTGCAAATCAAGAACATCTACTGGTTTTGGTCGTTGGGGTCTTAGGGTGTAGCATTTATTCTGTGGTCATGGAGAGCTGAATCATGGTTGTCCAACTGTAGATGCTGGCTTGTTAACTTGGTTCAGACACAGCCAGGCACAAACCTTTTGAGAGCCATCGGTTTCTGGTCCACTAGGGCACAGTCCCTCTTGTAGACCAGGAATTCAAGTCAAGGATGTATCCGAACAGTGGCATATGCCATCTCCTTAACTTGTGACTTATAACTTGTCTTATACAGGTGTTATAGCATATCAGAAAGCTCAGTTCCTCCCATATGCTAATTATATACAGGGATGAGTGATGGGCATCAAATGGTGAGCTTTGCATTGGACTCTTTGCTCCACCGTTTGACCAATGAAAGAGGCATTTTACTGCAATCAGACCTTCATCAGACCTGTAATCACAGGCTCCATGGCCCTTCTTCATCAGGTCTTTGTCTGCCATCAGGGGAGCTCCACCGGTGCAGTTTGGTCATACAGTACCAATGCACCTGACACCCAAGGACATGTGCAAGTTCTGGACCAAGCTGAAACTTGTGAAGACCTCAGTTTCTTTTATGGGTTTGCATAGTGATTTCTACAACTTTGGCCCCTTAGAGGTAGCTTCTGTTCCTTTTCACTGAGGGGAGCATTGAAGAATGTAGATCCCCCTTGATACAGCAGCAAGTCGTGGATGATGCCAGATGAACTTGCTTGGCAGAACAATTTAAAGCCCCACTCATCTAGTTTGTTAGCAATATACTGGTGGAGAGTGCCAGCCCCGTTGGCTTCATATGAAACCATGACCTCAAACACACTGTGGTTGAAGGTGGATGATATCATGAGACTCCGCTCACAAATCTGCCACAGGAGCATGTGACTTTTAACTGCTTAGCGTCCATATAGTACTAGTTAAACATGAAATTATAATTTTGACAGCTTAATAATATTAATTTACCAGCTACTATAATTTGGTCAAACGGTAATTAGTTGTGATATTTTTGATTTCCACATGTTACTCTTGATTTTTACCATATTTACTAATATTAACTCGGAAAGTTACAAAAATTACTTACTGAGGAAATTATTTCAGCATATTCTTGCTGTGCTAACATGTAATTTATCAACAGCAATGGATAAATAAAATGGGTCCAGTGGGCTGATTTTATGGCAAATAATCAATTTTAATAACATTTAGGTTATGTTAGGATTAGCACCACAAAGTGACAAATCAACTGTTTGGTTGAGCACAAAAATTATTAAACATTTAATTTCACTTTTTTAATGCTGTCAAGTCAGATACGTTTGTTTAGTAAGTCCTCTAACACTCTCATATATCAAAGAATTATAGCTTCCTACCTTAGTTTCATCAAAAACACTCAAAATATGTTGGATGGTTTTCACTGACCAAATAATTCCAAAACTTACAATAATAAAATTGAACTGAGACAATATTTGGTTATGTATATGTATTTTTTTAATTCAGCTGACACACTTTGAACAAGTTGATGGAGGGATCACACAAGTTAGATGCCCAGCATTTTGTTTCATATTTTTAAGAGTGATAATTTTACAAAACAAGCAAAGTAAGAATGATCAGTCTCAGCCAGCTAAGGCAATCATATAAAATGCTATTATAAAATCTAAATACAAAAAAGAAAATATTACATATTTAACACAAAGCCAGAATGAAACAAATGTGACTGAGATGTTTAATTGTAATTCATCTGGTTGACTTCTGGCTCTCTGGTTCCCGGCAGACTTTGGTTTGAGAATGATGTTTTTTTTTAGTTCTCCAGTTGGACTGATGTTGTTTGGGCTCTCACCACCAACTCCCTGACATCTTACTCTCCGTGCACACTTTGCAGCACACTGCTCATCACTCACAGCTGACCGACTCTGGGACACAAGCACAAATTCTGTAGAGTAGCTATGAGATTTTCCTCCTGCCACTGGACCCAAGCACTTTGCAGACTGAATAAGGAATAAATTCAGGTAAACAGAAATTTCTCAAAGCTAAGTGGGTAATTTTGTTTAACAGTGAGTCAAAGAATCTTAGCAGGGTCAGGGTACTACTCTACTACTGGTTATATGTGTTTAGTCTCACTTTTTGGTTTGCATAACACTTCTCACATTGTTGAATGTCACATTTCCCATGTTAAAAGGGTAAAAACTCTGATGTAGGACTACATGTGTGGGGGAGAAGGATATGAAACATTTATTTAAAATGTGACAGATTGTCAGATTCCAGCAGTTTTTTGTCCAAGACATTAAAGAAAATGGAGGAAAACAGTGTTGTGATATTTTGATACCATGGTAGCATTTACAGGATATTGTTTTATAGTGATATTATACAGGAAAACTGTTACTCAATAAGGCCCATTTACTAGTTGTTTTTCTCTTTCTCTGTGACCCAAGAATTAATGTGTAAGAATCACAGGCTGGTACCTCAAGGTCGAAAATACCACAGAGATCACTTCCTTACTCCCATCCTCCCTTCTTTATCTCTTAGAAAAAGGCTTGTTAAAGGCCAGGTGGTTTGTTTCAGAATTCACTAATGAAAGAACTCTGTATTCTATGTCTAGGAGTGTATTTCACTGGGATAATCATAAATTGTAGCTGAACTGATAAACTATACAAAGGATACTTCTTTGCTCAGAGAGCAGGAAGACGCTTCCTTATTTGGTCTGTACCGGTTTGAACTGAGAATCTGCTGACACACGAACCTTTTTCCTCTATATAAACTGTTGTATGATGAATAAACCTTTGAGTTGGTTTGGGAAGGCAACCTGAAGCAGTCTGTGTTTCCTTGTTCTCCCAAGCTACTCCCGACGTCGTAACTAACCTGCTGAACGGCATACCTGAGTGTTACTTTGAATAATTTTGAATCTTATAGGGTAAAGACAAAACTCTGCTTATAGGTGCCCACGCCTCGGAGGAAAACCCGATCCACGGATGACCCGGGACGGAGATTTCTTTCAAACAGTAAGTTAGATAATCAGGATATTTCTAGACCTAGTGTGGATTAAAATTTTTTAAATTAAATGGTAATTTCTTAAAAAAAAAAAAAGGAAAAAAGGTCTACGTGTTAGAGAGAGCTGTAAATGCTTAGATTACGTTTTGTTTTGTTTTTCTTTTACTTATACTGGATCTGTGATGTCAAAGGCAGAATAAATATTAATATGGTCATTTTTGAGTCAAAGCTCTGGATGTGAGCACTGAAGACCCACCCACTTGCTGTCAGAACATTCTGTTTGCAAGGGACAGCCAATCACAACAAAGCTGGCTTAAAGGGAAAGGAATCAAAACAGTCTGTTTGAGGCTGCACAAAGGATCAGTGTCAGGTAAATAAGGATTTTTTTCCAACTGTGAATCATGCAAAGCTGCTGTCGTAAAGCACATGAATTACAAATATGGAGCTGGAAACCAGTATTAACTTTAATACGGCTGGTAATCTCTATATGAATATATAGAATGTACCAAGGGATTGGTACTGAAAGCTCTGGTTTCCACTTGTAGTTGCATTGACCAGTCATATCTTTGCAGGCTTTCATTGCATGCAGTCTATGTGATGGTAAACTGTATTGGATTATTACCCACTTTTGTCTGACAATTTAGTTTTTTTTTTTCCTGTATGGTTTCCAAGGTGTAACCCAATTCAAAATGTACTACTAATTTGTTTATTTACTTAATTATCTACTTAGTTATTGGATGCGGAAACATCTTCTCAAAATTTAATGGTCGTGGTAGTGAAACCTATGATGCATGGTTTGGAGATGGTGGCACTGACAGAAAGACAGATGACAGAAGGCAGATTTCAGGATTTGAGGATGTTAAGATTTTTGCCGGGATGGACGTGATTAGAAATGAGTACATCAGAAAGATAGCTCAGGTTGAGCGGTTTGGAGACAAAGTTAGAGAGGTGAGGCTGAGATGATTTGGACATGTGAAAAGGAGGGACACTGGACAAAGGATGTTGAAGATGCTCCTGAAGGCAGGAGGAAAAGAAGTTGACCTCAGTGGAGGTTCATGGATATAGTGGAGGAGGACATGCAGAGGGTTGCTGTGACAGGAGAGCTAGAGATGGAGGAAGATGATCCACTGGGGTGACACCTAAGCAGCCAAAAGAAGAACTGTCATTACACCAATCATGCTTTTCTCTAAACTGAAGTGGAATTCTGTTAGAAAAAAAACTTTGAGGAATTACCTGAGACATACGGGCGCTACAATTTTTATGCCACCATGATACTATGCACAACCACAAATGAATCTGGAGTTAATAATTACTTTTTTTCCAGCTATTTTCAGCTGTGGAGAAATACACATTTGTCCAAGATTTTTAAGGTTTTGGTTTCCTAAAATTTAAAAACTTCTATATTAGCGTCCAAAAACATTTATCTATCTTTATTTTCTATTTGAAATTGTATCCGTTCTGTAAATTATTCTACTTCAGTAATGATGCAAATAGATTAACAGTCACTTGTAGCGACTGCCAATGGATCACAAGCCACACAGCGTTGCCGCCACAAGTCAGAAAAGCCACCAGCATCGCTAAAGGGCCACATTTGAGATGAGATGAGATGAGATGAGATAGCCTTTATTTGTCAGTTGCAGGTCTTTTGCCCACAACAGAGATGACATTTCACTGGCTGGCTGGCCAACTCACCCCATACGGCTGTGCTGAGTGAGGATTTCCCCCTTGTAGCCGAGAGCTTTGCTGGATGAGCATGTGGACCAAAACTGTGTGTTGCTTATATGCAAAGTTATGCATATTAAACTCTTGAATAAAATGCATTTCACAGATATTGTTTTGAGAGATATTTGCAGGCAGTGATCATAAACATGGGAAATATTAGAAAGTCTGGTTGTTTCTTGGCTGTTTCTGTGCACAGCCATGATACTTGGTCTTTTCTCGTGCTGCATCACATTTAGTTCTCTGGTGAGTATCTCTAGCTACAAGATGAGGGGTGGACAATCACATATTATGTTTTCATTTACCATTAGCAAATCACTGTTGGATTATGTGTATTTATCCAATGTTTGAAATCAAGATTTTCTAGGTTTGGTTTAAAGGCCAAACTACAAAACTGGACAACAGAGTGGCAACATCGGATTCAGTGCCAACATGTGTAGTCATACCTGAGACAAATTTAAAGAAAGGAAACAAAAAAAAACATAGCAACATTAAACATTGAAAACAATAAACAATAATTTGTATTTCAAGAGATGAAGACAGTTGGTCTTGTTGACAACAGACAGGTAAAATCAAGTAACATAACTGTCCCTTTCTATTGGTTTTTGTATTAAATAAATGGTGGTCTTTTGAATAAAATTAGCACCTTGAGAAAAATGACACCTAGGTTCACTTACAGTACTAGAACAGTGGATTTACAGTGAGAGCTTTACAGGCCTATGGGACACCAGAAGCCGTGTCCCTGTAAAGAACACATTGTTATAGACATCAGTGAGGACAGTCTGACGTTTTATATATACAGTGAGCAAGCTGTAACACTATCCCTGCACAACTGCATAACAAAAAACAAAACACTGTATAAAGGATGCTTGTAAAAAAAAAAACTAAAAAAAAAACATACACTTAAATTATTTAATGTCTCTGTAAACGAAATTGCCTTCTCCGTGAAAAAAAGCCTGGGGGCACTATTGGCCTCAAAGATTCAGTCATACAAAGTCACTGAACTTGAGGGATAAAATCCTCCAACACTAGAGGATAAAGAAGCAAAAACTTCACAGACTGGAAGGTTCCACTTGTCCATGATTTAAAGAGAGTTTGTGTCCTGGACCTGAGAGTCTTCCGGGATGGTACAGTTTTCTCCCACCTCTAGCTGAAACACACAGGTCCAACAGTGAGGCCAAACTGGTATGTCGCGTTTCCTCCTCCCATTAGTGCCACGTCTCTCAGAGGAAGGAGATGGAGGTCCTCAAACTCCAGCACAGACTCCCGAGGACCAGACTCCATCTCCTCTCCAGGCTGATGAACCAAAAATAGATTACATTTGAACATTTACAGTAGTAAACCCTAAGTAGAGATCAGCTTTAGATAAGTTTCTCTTTCTCTTGAATTGAATATACATAAATGGTATACATACATACATAAACTCTCTCTGTTAAGATCAAAGAAACAAGCATAACTGCGAGAGTGCAACCCCCCACCCACACAGCTCAGTCTCGGACCAATATTTACTTTTAAGGGAATAGTATTGAAATGCACTTTTATTGCATTAAAAAGTGCAGCCTTTTCTTATCTTCCCAGTTGAAACCCATTACCTGATATCATTTTGAATATAAATATTTTTTTACTATTTTTATTTATGTGAATATATTATATTTGTAGCATTCTTTTAATTGTTTAGTAAAATTCACTTAAATGTTTAGTCATAAATATTAAGTGAAAAAAAGGTTTTGATCAGGAAGTTTACTTTGTTTTAAAAAAAAACAAAAAAACCCAAAGTAAATCTTATTCAGGGTCATTGTACATGTATTCAAACTGTTGTGTTTTTAAATGATTATAACCTGTAATTGTAATGTACAGAACAAAGTCATGATAAAATATTGCGATATTTAGAATCCTCATATATCATTCTCTATACGCCTACATGTTGACAATATAAACAATGACTGTAAGAAACAGTTTTAAAATACTTGATATAGCGTTATTATCACTTTGGCCTTTTAGGTCAACCTATTGACCTTGAGGTCAAATGTGACATAATAATTGAAATCTTTACGTGGTACTTTCTATATGTTGACACACCACAACTGTAAGAATCATAGTTTCTAAGTTATTAAACCTTTTGCCAAGTTTCAACCAATAAATCATTAAGTTGACCTTGAAGGTTGTAAGCGCGTCTTTTAACTGGAACTGGCAGGTTTGAGTCTATTACTCCAGTTCTTTCCGACCTGCACTGGCTCCCTATTAAATTTCGTATTGATTTTAAAATCTTATTGCTCACTTTTAAAATCATAAGTAACACCACGCCCAGCTATCTTACGGATCTCCTCAGCTGTTATATCCCTGGGAGAGCGCTTAGATCAGCAGGCCAAATGCTCCTGGTGCGACCTAGATCTCGGCTCAAGACCAGAGGTGACCGCGCATTCGCCACTGTCGCACCCTACCTCTGGAATAACCTCCCTCTAGCTCAGTGGTTCTTAACCTTTTTGGAGGTACCGAACCCCACCAGTTTCATACGCGCATTCACTGAACCCCTCTTTAGTGAAAAATAAAATACGATTTTTTTCGAATTCAAGACATACATATGTTTCTTAATGGTGCACAAAATGAGCCATGCATGTCGCAGCGGAGGCTCTACTGAACCCCTGAGACCGACTCACCGAACCCCTAGGGTTCGATCGAACCCAGGTTAAGAACCACTGCTCTAGCTATTCGGGTGTCTGATTCAATTCAATCTTTTAAATCTCGATTAAAAACTTATTTGTTTAGCCTTGCTTTCCCCGCCTCCTAGAGCCCGCATTTTTGGTGTACTGTAAGTTATCTTTTTCGCTTTATTAATAATGTTTTAACCTTCAGCCTTTCGGGTTGTGCCTACTATGCCTGGTGTATTATTGGTTAGTTATGTCACCCGCCTGTTAGTATATTTTATTTGTATTTGTATTTATTATTGCTCTAACTCGTTCTGTGAAGCACTTTGGCATACCTGTGGTTTTTTAAATGTGCTATATAAATGAAATTGTATTGTAAGCCAATTTTGAACGGATGACCCCACTGTACACTTGAATAAAGTTGTATCAGAATTTATTTAAAACTTTTAAAGGTATTGTGTTTACACACAGAGTGACAGAATGACATGTACGCATAAACAGGACCAAAAAATACAGCTTCAGTACGACTGCAGTAACCAAACTCCTATTTGTGAAGGTTTTTTGGAATTTCTGTCTCAAATCTGTGATGCTTTGGCTGTACTTTAAATCTAATTAGCTAATACGCAGATCGATACAGATTTTTTGCCAATTCATCACAGTTAATCACTGTGTTCTCACAAACAGATTGCATTTAATTGCCAACTTGACCCCATTCAGTCACAAACTGATAGCAGACTGACACATTTATGCCATTTTACATGAAACGACTTTTCTTCTTTTTTCTTTGTTTAATAAGCAAGTCCTGATTTTTGAAAACTGTATGTATTTTTTGCACATTGAGCTCCACAAACCACATGCCATTTACTTACATATAAAACATTCAGGATCTTCAGTACAGTACACAGTATTTTATTTTTTGTTTTGTATAAAGGTGGTATCTTCAAATATCTTCACTCCTCTTACAGATAACTACTACATTTATACAGATGCCAGATATTTTTCTCACTTTTTAATAAATTTTTTTTATTTTGGGCCTTTGGGAATTCCTTCCAAACTATCTTGGATTAACAGAGCTTTATGTCCTTCTACACCCTGCCCATGTTGAGTTAATCTGTCCAACCTTTTGCAAATCTGGCAAAAAGGAGGTGAAAAAAAGTCAAATAGGAAGATATTTTTCAGTAGTTCTGTTACATACCACACAATCTTGAACTGCTCCAAGGTAACTTTGTGTCCTTGAGTCAGTGAGGAATTTGACATCTCGGTAGGCCGGGCCCAGTCTGTGTCCTGAGTGGCAGGAGTAGGTAACCTTCTGTACAGCTGTGCCACTGTGCAATCTCAGAAAGCGCATCTGGACCACATTAGCACCTTGATAATAAAACTATAAAAACATATTAGAGTTATCAGAAATGCTTTATTATAAATCAGGCCAAAGACACTAAATAGAAGGAAAACTGAAAAAAAAATACATTAATTATATGTGTGGTAATATAAATGCATTATTATTATTGTTATCATCTCCTGTTTTCTTTGTGTAATGTGAGGTGTTTCCAGCTGTTTAGCCTATTTTAGATCATTATTTTGGTTTCCAACCATATTTACAAGCTCAAGTGGAACCTGCAGTCCCAGCTCCAGGAGGCGACTGTTTCAGCAAATCAAGTTCGATGAACTCAATGTATATGTGTCCAGTAACAACTGAATATCAGTGTTTTAGAGGGTGTTTTATTTACTCAAGCATAAAATACATTTTTATTTAACAAAAAGAAAGGCATCAAATGATCTTTGATGGCAACAAATGTCTTCAGAAGGCTGACTCTGGCCCCAGGGCCTTATTTTTGATATCCATGCTTTAGACTTTAGCTCTTCTCCCAGTGTTTCATCCTCTTGTGTCTTTTCCCTTGTATTTAGTCCAGTCATGTCTGTGTTTTCCCCATTTAGTTATCTCACTTCCTGTTTGTTGTTGGGAGGTTGTGGTTCCTTGTTTGTTGTCTAGAGTTTTGTTTCTTTTATCTCGTCTGCTTTGATTCTGTTTAGCTGTGTCTCGTTTTCCTCTATTTTCTATTTCCAGTCCCCCGGTCACCCTTTTAGAAATATGTAGTTGCCGTCTATATATACAGCAGAGCATCAGTTGATGTTTTTTGCCTTGTGTTTCCCAGCTTCAGTGGCATTTTCCCTAGCGTTTATTCCCAGTTTAGGTTTCTGTAAGTAGCCTTTTTTAGTTCCCTTTTGTATTTTTGTGTTTCATCTTTTGTATTTTGGTCAACAGTCCAAATAAATGGCTCATTTTTTGTTTAACTCTGTCAGTCTGTGAGTGTGCATTTGGGTCCTCATCTCCACTACATATACATGACACCATGTCATTAGCAGTGTCTCTTTTCCCTGTTCTGATGCTTGGTTTGAACTTTAGCAGGTCGTCTTGACCATGTCTACATGCATTAAGCTGCTGCCACATGATTGGCTAATTAGATATTTGTGTTAACAAGCAGTTGAACATGTTTACCTAATAATGTGAGAGTACATTTTCCCCACTTTAGAAACTTTTGCCTATTTTGTTCATCTAGCCAACTTTATAAATGTAACACCAAGAACTTCTTGCCTAGCAGAACCCAGGCCCTAGAATTAATGTTTAATTTTGGCAGTGCCACCCAGAGGTATTCACTCACCTGAAATCCCCGATTCAGCTTGCTGAGCCACTGAAAAGATCCTTCCTCGGAAAAGTCCTCCATCCACGCTTTCGTTGGCAGCTGTAGGCAGATGAAAAGAAGGCACAATTTCGTTTTCAGACTGTTGCTAATGAAATCCTGAATTACCATGCTGCTCAGACATGACTAAAGCAGTATTCGACTCATGCTAACCGAAACCAATTCACATTTCTCTTTGGTTGAGTGAGTCAATTATTTATGTAGGCTGGACTATATTAGAGTAGATAGGGTGAAAGGTGAGTGTGTTTTGTGGTTTTAAACAGACTGAACCAACCATGAAACCAGGAAAACACAATACAATGAGAATAATAATAGTTTCTGTCCTTTACATGACCTGATACCCTTCAGATGAATATAAAGTAATTTAGCCATGCATTGCTTCATTCCTTCCTGCAACCAGACAACTTAGTTTTCTTCATGCATACCTCTGACTGATGCAAACAGATTAAATTTGAAACATTTAATAAATGAGGGGTGACATGCAAATTCAGTTAAATACATTTTATCTAATATATTTGATGTAGCTCATTGAATTTAGTTTTATATAAGAGACAAGAAATTTTGGAATTGTCAAATCTGATCATTTCTAGGGTACAGAAGATCTCAGCATTGAAATTAGCAAATCAAACATTTTTAAGTGCTTATTACTACGTTATTCCCACTCATAGCTTCATAACTGTTCACACTTAAGTTGAAAAAAGGAGAAAAAGTGTAAAAGTGCAAAAGAAATTTCCTGTTTAGAGACAAAGATACAGATTCAAGTTAAAGTCACTACTGCAGAAGCATGAGGTGAATGACGATTCACCTACAATACAAATACATTAAATGATAGTGGCCATGTCCTTGATTCAGAGGTACAATTTCCTGCAGACTTTCTCTGCTGATGTCTTTATACCTGAGAGTCTTGAGGATGAAGGCAGGTCTGTTTTGATGTGGAAGAGAAGCTGCAGTAAGCCAGCAGGGCATCGGCAGGACTGCCCTGGTTGGGGTCAATGTAATACATTCCTGTACAGAAAGGTTAGCAGGAAATGAATGAGAAACCCAGGGACCAAAGTATTACAGTATGCTCCATGCTGACAGTAAAAGCAGTGAAATACAGGGAGCACAAGAACTTCAACATGCTGGCCTGTAAAAGGAAAGCATTAAAGAGGCTGGAGTGTAAAAATATGTCTTCTGTGAACTATTAATATCCCCGTGGCAACAAGCAACAGGATTGCTGACGATCTGCAAATTTGGATCTTTGATAGTCAAATAGAATTACCCATATTCATTATCATTTATATACAAATATACCTTAATATATGTACCAACATATACAGTGGGGCAAAAAAGTATTTAGTCAGCCACCGATTGTGCAAGTTCCCCCACTTAAAATGATGACAGAGGTCAGTAATTTGCACCAGAGGTACACTTCAACTGTGAGAGACAGAATGTGAAAACAAAATCCATGAATCCACATGGTAGGATTTGTAAAGAATTTATTCGTAAATCAGGGTGGAAAATAAGTATTTGGTCACCTCAAACAAGGAAAATCTCTGGCTCTCACAGACCTGTAACGTCTTCTGTAAGAAGCTTTTCTGTCCCCCACTCGTTACCTGTATGAATGGCACCTGTTTGAACTCATCATCTGAATAAAAGACACCTGTCCACAGCCTCAAACAGTCAGACTCCAAACTCCACCATGGCCAAGACCAAAGAGCTTTCGAAGGACACCAGGAAAAGTATTGTAGACCTGCACCAGACTGGGAAGAGTGAATCTACAATAGGCAAGCAGCTTGGTGTGAAAACTGTGGGAGCAATCATCAGAAAATGGAAGACATACAAGACCACTGATAATCTCCCTCGATCTGGGGCTCCACGCAAGATCTCATCCCGTGGGGTCAAAATGATCATGAGAACGGTGAGCAAAGATCCCAGAACCACACGGGGGGACCTGGTGAATGACCTGCAGAGAGCTGGGACCAAAGTAACAAAGGTCACCATCAGTAACACACTACAACGGCAGGGAATCAAATCCCGCAGTGCCAGACGTGTTCCGCTGCTGAAGCCAGTGCATGTCCAGGCCCGTCTGAAGTTTGCCAGAGAGCACATGGATGATACAGCAGAGGATTGGGAGAATGTCATGTGGTCAGATGAAACCAAAGTAGAACTTTTTGGTATAAACTCAACTCGTCGTGTTTGGAGGAAGAAGAATACTGAGTTGCATCCCAAGAACACCATACCTACTGTGAAGCATGGGGGTGGAAACATCATGCTATGGGGCTGTTTTTCTGCCAAGGGGACAGGACGACTGATCCGTGTTAAGGACAGAATGAATGGGGCCATGTATCGTGAGATTTTGAGCCAAAACCTCCTTCCATCAGTGAGAACTTTGAAGATGAAACGAGGCTGGGTCTTCCAACATGACAATGATCCAAAACACACCGCCCGGGCAACAAAGGAGTGGCTCCGTAAGAAGCATTTGAAAGTCCTGGAGTGGCCTAGCCAGTCTCCAGACCTCAACCCCATAGAAAATCTGTGGCGGGAGTTGACAGTCCGTGTTGCTCGGCGACAGCCCCAAAACATCACTGCTCTCGAGAAGATCTGCATGGAGGAATGGGCCAAAATACCAGCTACTGTGTGTGCAAACCTGGTAAAGACCTATAGTAAACGTTTGACCTCTGTTATTGCCAACAAAGGTTATGTTACAAAGTAATGAGTTGTATTTTTGTTATTGACCAAATACTTATTTTCCACCCTGATTTACAAATAAATTCTTTACAAATCCTACCATGTGGATTCATGGATTTTTTTTTCACATTCTGTCTCTCACAGTTGAAGTGTACCTCTGGTGCAAATTACTGACCTCTGTCATCATTTTAGGTGGGGGAACTTGCACAATCGGTGGCTGACTAAATACTTTTTTGCCCCACTGTACAGTATGTATGTATTTGTCAATATATTATATGCTGATAAAATAGATAAAATAAAGTTAATAATCTCTTCAAAGGGAAAAAAGTCATAAATGGAAAATAACATTTATTTTAAAACAAAGCATTTTTCTATATACACAATGCTGCTGGGAAAAGAATTCATGCATTTTACTGGGTGATGTTATTTGAAACAAACTGATTTTGAAACTTGATATCAGCACTTAGGGACTCTTAGCAAAGTGGCAGTAAAGCATAAACAGCAAGACAAGAATTTAAATCTACCATCTGTGTTAAATGAGCCTAAATAAATGCAAACATTTCACAAGGCTACTTACCCTCCATGCTTCGGAGGTAGGTGAAGTACAGGGGTAATGTTAAAAACCAAAGCACTTCAACTGGTTTTGCTCTAATAACAATATGTATGTATAAATAGTATAAATAGGTTTAATCCATAATCTTAAGCAGCTTATCCAACTATGAGCACAGGGAGCCTATCAGAGCTGACCTTGGGAAAGAGGTGGAGGTGAACCTAATAGATTCTGCTTGTTGATTATATGACTCAAATTATTTTAGAAGTACTGAAACAGATGGACGCTTTGTTGTAAGGTGAAGTTCTGGTTTAGATGGCCTAAACCACACGCTGAACCACACTACACAGAGAATATACAGGTCAATCATCTACAAAGCCTCACTTTAGCTTTTACTCAAAACCAAATAAGAGAAAAATAAACTAATCTTTTTTCATTTCTCCTCTGAAATGTATTCTATTCTGTAAATCTATTCTATTATAGCACAAAGCTGTAATGGAGCAGGAGACACTCATTTAACCCTTTTTTTACTCCATCTAGCTTGGGGATCGTTCACAATCGTTCAGTGTTGCTTTAGTGTTTACTTTAAAGTTTCAGTAACTGACCACTGCTGTATTCAGGGTGACAGAGCCAGAGCTCCAGACAGGTAGTAGCTGGATGCTCTTTGCTGCCATCAGGAGGATCCAAAAGCAGCCGAAGCTCCTCCTGAAGAGTATCCAGCAACGTCTGGATCAGAAGGTAGTTGGGCTTATCTGACATGTACATGAGGTCCTGGATATGGGAAGACAATGAGGAGAATATGATTCGGCCAAGTTTAATGTTTAGAGCCCATGTAAATTTAATGAAAAATAATGATTTTGATATGAAGGGGTTTTTAAAAAATTCTTATTTCTTTATATCTCTATATCTTTAATTTCTGTCTTTCTTTTTTAAACACATACTGTTTCCAGTTGTTGGAAAGAAATGTTTTTTAATGTGCAATTTTAATCGAATATTTCGTAACAGAAAACAACAATTCCAACATATAATTGGCAATACAGTTTAGAAACTACTTGCCTTGAGCTGAGACAAGGTCATGTTCAGTGACTTTCCGGGAAGTCCGGGAATGCCAGGTGGACCCTAAAACACAAGATTAATCTTCAAATGACTAAACCGAAACTATTATAAACTAGCCAAAATAGATAAAAAGTATTATATCAATCATTTGACATAACTGGGAATAATTCTGTTATAATATCTTAGTATAATGTAATTCAGGGTAATTAGAATTAAACTGTACACCCTTGTTTGGGTTTTGTTTCAAGCTTTCCAAACAAGCTTTGCTAACCCATGAGAGCAAATTTGGGGCAAACACAGTTTCTACTCCACCCAGATCAGATGAAGTAGGAAAGATGGGAACGCCCTGCACCCAGGTATTGCAACAGACAGAAAACTGTTTGCATTGTTAGAGCAAACATGATAACCTAGTGTTTTTTACCCATCTGTTGTAGACTTACCGGCAGCCCCTTCCTGCCAGGTGGACCAGGCAGACCTTGGTAGCCTTTCAATCCCTGCAGGGAGAATTATATATAATAGCAACAATATAACAATACAATTCCGTACTCTTCCACATGGCAATATCAAACTGTTAATTATCACATACACCGATAAGGAAATAAAGACTGCTGCATGATCACATTAGACTGCCAACTTCCAAGTGTGACATCTTTATGATTATGTGAGTCACTTAAAAAAGGGGGAACAGGCCATTTTCTTCACAGAGTGGTGAGTAAGAGCTGAAGAGTGTTTGATATAGAAGAACAAGAGAGCTGGAGGTGATGGTTTCATACCTTTAATCCAAACAAACCCTGCAAGAACAGAGGACAGGGGAAGAAAAGGGCATTAGTGTGATTTTTCAGTATGAAGTGCATTTATCGACTTCCGACTGCTTTTATCAGCTGCATTAAGAGCCTGTCACCTGTACCCTTGCTGATTTTATAATCTTAGTCAATGGACATTTTTTTTTCTTAAGACACAGTGGGTTGAACAGTTATAAAGTGCTTCTGAATGATGATTGATTTCACAGGCTGGTAGCTGAAGAACAGGGTAGGCTAACAGACAGCAGTCTGCCTTTATGCAGAAATTGCAGCGGTTATTATAAAACAATAACATTTGTCTTCATTTTTCAGACATACCCTGGCAAAAAGTGTCTGAGCAAAACATGTGAAATTCTTGAATTGAAAACATAAAATATTGAAAAAGTCCAAGATATATCTTCCTGACTAAACTTTGCATATCAGAGGGGGGAAAATGACAAACAGAAAAAGAAAAATACAACAGTTAAAGAGGGCTGAAAAATGTATCATGAATAAAAGATGTTGCATAAGCTTGCCATACTCAAAAGTATATTAAAGATTTAGAGAGAGATAATACTTACAGGCAATCCTGGCATCCCTGACATGCCCCTGGGCCCTGGCAGACCAATGTTTCCCTAAGACAACATCAGTATAGTGAGAAACATAAACATCTGTCAATCTTTAACATCATTTAAACACAGTTACACATGGGAAAATTCAAGGCTTTAAACCCGAGAGCTAACAATGCTGCAGTCTTTTTTTGTGTACCTGTTCCCCTTTTGGACCCTCTGGACCAGGCAATCCAACAGGACCACGGATACCCTAAAAAAAGGAAAATCCCAAAGCAGCAGTGATGTAATGTTTCTAGTGTTTTTAATGGCCCCAGTAAATAAAAACCAGAACCACCTGGATGAGCGTTCTTTGATCAGAATGAACCACTATGTGAATCCCATTTGGCATTTGTCTTCCTTTTGTTATTTTCCAAATTATCTTGATATATCCAAACATATTAAACAGTCATTTACATCCCACAAAAGACTACAACTTAAATGATCCTGTTTGTTTTGTTTACGACTGTTTAAATCTGTTAACTGCTCCTACCTTCATGCCATCAACTCCAGGTAGTCCAGGCAGTCCCATGTCTCCTTTGTCACCCTAAGAAGATATGAAACATATGTTAACAGACAGGATGAAAGACACTTTGAAAGACCTTTAGAAAGCCTGAATAAGTAGTTGGAAGCAAAACATAAAGAACTAAGGGATGACCCAAGACTTTTGAACAGTACTGTAGTCGGTCTTAGTTATCTTTTTACTTGTTTACCTTTTCACCCCTTTGACCTTGATCACCTGACTCTCCACGTAAGCCGGGGATTCCCTTGGTAAAGAACACAAAAACACAAAAACACATCACATAAAAATAAACGCATTCTATTTGTTAAAATCATTCATTTGTCTCCAACTCACTGAATGTGGTAGACCAATGAAGAAGCAATTTCAACAATGATGTATGGATGGGTAGGTGCACAAATTCACTTACAATGAGTCCTGACCATCCAGGGAGCCCCACCGGTCCTGTGTCTCCCTTTTCACCCTAAACAATAAAGCACAGTCTACTGTTAGGTCATATCTCATATTTAAACCAACTGTAGGGGTTACACAAAGCATATAGTTGTGTTCCCACCTTTGGTCCTCTCTCTCCCCTGGGCCCTCTGACTCCAGCCTTTCCCCTTTTCCCCTGAGGATGAATACGCCATGATAAAAAAAGAAAAGTAATAATATTGATAATATAGAGATCATCTTAGCTTCATCACAACTGTGGACTCACTGTTACATCCTTAAAGCTAGTTCCAGTCACTTTGTATACAGTGGATACTCTTCTCAACATAACTCCCAGAGAATTTGTTCCTCCTCCCACAGTCACACGGGGAATATTTTGCTTGTTAGCGTGTAAATGACTAAACTATGGCGCTACATCCTTACATTACATAAACCTTTCGTTGACCTTACCCTCCTTCCAACATGACCCCTCTTCCCTGGTGAACCAGTCTTGCCTTCTTCTCCCTGTGGAGCAAAACACAAAGTGGGAAAGTTATTTGAAAAGTAAAAGCCAAGAATTCACATTTTGGACAGAGAGGACAGATGGTTTGAAAGAGGAGTGAAAGAAGCCATCTATGTCCACTGTGAGCGACCATCTTTGAGCAGAGGCGGTGGCTTACGACACCAACTGTCTACCATCTATAATCCAGTTTTGAGATCCCTCCCCAGATGCCTTAACGCCCACTCACACCCTGGGCCATCTGACCTCAGTAAATCACATGATAAGGTGGGGCCAGGTTTCACAATGAGCTCACCCGAAACCCTGGCTGATTGTGACCCACACCTGTTTTCACACCTTGGCTCATGTGATTAGGTAGAGGATCATCAGGGGGTCCTTTGTCCCTCTTTGGGGGGAAACTCCCACTGGGTTTAAATCTGGGACTCTCCACCATTTGACCCTTAGAACTGAAGAAGCTTCTCGGATGAGAGGTGAAACGTCTTCAAGCAACTTAAAGAAGTCCAGACGCTTTTTTCTTTCCAAGCTCCTTAGACTACGATGACCTGGATGACTGAGAACCTTCACAGACACAAAAGCCAAGAATGTATATACACTCAAATATATGGCACCCAAAGGTGACAGTAAAGAAGATATAGGCAATTTGTCCATTTTTATGAGGAATCATAAGAATAGGCAAATGTCTCATGAAACTTGTTGCGCATTACTTTAAAGCTGAAAGGTGATTATAGGCATTCCAGGTTACTACCCTGTCATGTGACTCTTGCTGGAATCATCATTTTTTTGCCCATAGTTGCTTAAGTTATCAAATGTCATTCATCTTCTGTGTTCTGTGGTCACCATATTGCTGCAAAATGCTTCCCGTGTGGGTGCAGCTGAATATTGCATTTTGTGCAACACATTAGTAGGGCCTCTTTAGTGTTTTGTGCACTTGTTGCTAGCTGAGATAGATTAGATAGATAAGATAGATGATAATTGTACCTTCTCCCCCTTCATGCCCTGTTTGCCTTCAGGTCCCGGTCTTCCTTGAACTCCCTGCAAGGACAATTTTTTTTTCTCATTAGCGGCTTTCTTTCAGGCACACAAACACATCGTGTGTACACTCTGTAACCAGGAACAGTAATTTTAAACAAGCTGGCATGTTTTCATCATCTATAGTGACTTTATGCTTTAAACTGCACTCACAGGAACACCTATAGGACCTGGGAGGCCCTGGGGTCCCACCTCTCCAGGAGGCCCCTAAAGAAAAGAGAAGATAGAAAGAGAAGTTACAAAGTCAGGGCTGTTAAGCAGGAAAAGTGCAGTCTTTACAATTCAAAATAGTGGTTTGGTTTTCACCTCTAACCCCGGCAGAGCCTCAGGACCCTGAATTCCTGGAAGACCATCATCGCCCTGCACAAGTGATCAATATTAATATGAGGATGTTTTTAAGAGGTCATATATTATAGACAGATGCAGTTTTTAGATTTAATGTTATTATTAAGATGGCAACGCACAATTATATTTTAATAAATGTTATACAGTGGAGTATACATATAAGACCTAAATCAAACTAACCGGCTCCCCTGGTGGGCCTGGAGGTCCTGGCTCTCCCTTGAGTCCCAGTTCCCCAGGCTCTCCTTTACTTCCCTCGTGTCCCTTTGGTCCTGCATGTCCTACTGGACCCTGCAGGAGTCACAAATGTGGTACAAGTCTTGTGACATATTAGTAACATCTTTGATTTTTCCTTGCCCTTCAAATCTGATTACATTTAACATAAGATAACATAAGAGAATGTGATTTTGAAGTAGAATGCTTCTGTATAATCCTGTATACAATTAGATGCCAGGTAAAGTAAAGAACTGTGCTGAGTACACCTCTTGTACACAGTACATCTTGTACACCTGCAGGTACTTCAGTGGTCAAAGGCGTTTATTAAATTACTTTGGCGATTATTTATTTTAAAGATCGTAATAAAAATTTTGACTGTTGTAGTATTCTGCTCGACCTTTCTTTAAATTACTTGAAAATAAAGTTCTGACTCAAACACTTAACTGACTGATGTTTGCTGGGATAGAACAGAAAGTAGCACAATGCTGAAATATTAGTTTGAAACTTTGAAACAACTTTCTGATACTAGCAGGCACTTACAGGTGGTCCGAGCCTCCCAGGATCTCCTCTGACACCACGTGACCCCATTATCCCCTAGAAACATGAGAAAGAGAAAGTAAATTTAATTTTACATATATATATGTTCTACACACTAAGTTAAAAAAAATATTAAAAGGAATAAAAAGTTTACCTGAGGGCCTGCTGAACCCGGCGGTCCAGTAATTCCTACGGGCCCATGCTCGCCCTAGAGAGACATGGATGAAGACCTTTTCAAATCACTGCTTAAGTATTTCTTTAAACAGAGCTCTGCAGGTTCTGGGCCCTATACCAGAAATACGTTCAGCATACCCAGGGTAGCTTTCTGTTATCTGGATTCACTTCACTGATCAGGATACAGGATCACATTTAGCTGGTTATCAATGTGCTAATTTAACTCGGGGTTTCCCCAGTTCACATGAAAGGGGTGGTGTTGGCAGCATACGGCCAATCTAAACAGGACTTTCAGAGATCATGTGACTGTTCTTCCATAGAAAATGATCCCTATGAGTGTCACCTACTCATCAAATGGTGATTATTAAAAATCTATAAAGAATGGTAAATGGCCTGCATTTGTATAGTGCTTTACTTAGTCCCTAAGGACCCCAAAGCGCTTTGCACTACATTCAGTCAGTATGTGCCGGACACTGGCGCCACCGGGCCCTCTGACCACCATCAGCAGGCAAAAACATAAACGGTATAGCAGTAAAAGCCACCACTGTTGTAAAAAAAAAAAAAAAAAAAAGACGAGATGAATTTTGCAGCAAATCATTTATTTGGATTAAACTGGATTGATTTAAACATAAATCCTTCGTAGGGTGGTCATAGAAGGAACTAAATATTATAGTGCCCTATAAAAGGTTAAATGGTGTCCGCAGCCTGATGAAGGAGACTTATAAAAGAGATGTAGGAAAAAAAATAAGGACTAAAGTTGCATTTAAGAATCTATATTTATTACTGATGCTCATCAGCTAAAATCCTCATAGTAAAGGCCTCTGTACTGTAAATAAAGAATATGTTGATTAAAAAAAACAGGTCAGTTTTTTCCTTGTAAGGAAAAGGTCCTCTCAGCCAACCATGTACGAAGCAGAAATTATCATTCATTCATTAAACTATGACTGTCAGCCTAAAAAAAAAAAAGGAAGAGCCAAAGCACATTAAAGCTGAGGATTCTACTGACTTTAAGGTTACTTGTGGAAAAACAGGGGTGGCCCTATAGATGTATTTATTATTTAACAGCAATTTTCAGTTGTGCTGCTCAGAGGCAGCTGATGTTGAAAAAATCTTCAACGTCTGTACTCAGGCACTAGATGTGTGCTGTGGGAGTGTCCACATGAACAGCGCACAAGCCCACCCCTTGGCACGGTACGCTTAACCATTCCAAAACTCAACATTACTCAAATAAACTGAATTTTGGGGTGAAATGTACTGAGGCAGTGTATAGATAGCATGTTGTGAGTAAACCTACCCTGCCCTGTTTGGGCTGAAAATAACATGAGCTGTAAATTCAGAAAGAACATATTGTGTAAATTGTGACTGACTCATTGATGCAGCATGTATATATGTTCCTCTAGTGCCAGGTCTCTTTCCCCTTGTTGTCCTTAGTCTCTTTCCATGTTTGTGTGTCCAGGTACGAGGCCTCATTCCCTCCAGCAGACTACTGATCATTCACACCTGCCCTTCAGTAACTCTACTGAGCAGCTATGCATCTAAGCTGGCTTTTCCTACCAAAGTGATAACGGCGTTCATCAAGCTGCTAGACTATTGGGTTTGAGCCTCAGATTATCCCTGACTGATGAAACGAGTCTGCCTACAGCTATTGCCTAACTCCTGCCTGCCAGTGCAGACCATCTTCTTTATTACGACTCGTCCATTAACCCCGCATCACAGTAAAAATAAACCAATTGAAGTGTCTTTCTGAGTCTGAGCCTCCTTTTAGGCTTGACTTCATTGTGCATAATGAAAAGCACTTCAAAAGTTTGCTGAAACGTCGTGAAAAAACATTCTTAGAGGGCACGCTTAAAATTCTTATTTGGAATTATGTACTATATAAATCTTAACAGCACTGTGACTCTTATGAGAAACCGTTTTGTTACCTTCTCTCCCTGAGGTCCATCGGGACCTGGACGTCCTGGAGGACCTATCATTCCCTGAAATGAGAAAAGAATCACAGCACAATAAAGCTGCACATTAACATCAGTTTGCAATCTGCAGAGTTGTGAGGGAAAAAGCCAACTGTGTGTCATTAAATATCAGTCACAGCTATAAACTATTCAATACAGGTTAATTCAAAAAGCACTCTAAGCAGCATATCAAAAGCATCAATACTCTACATTCTGGTATTCAACTCACCAGTAACCCAGGCAGGCCCACAGGGCCTAGTTCACCCATCAGTCCTGGTTCACCCTGTTCAAGAGGAAGACATCAGTTTCCAATGATTTTAATAAATCTGAATGAAGTTCTTTGTTTAATTTACAGTGATAGATCTTAGATAATCTATCCTTTGTGTCACCCTTTTGCATTTCAGTGCTCTTAAAAATTGCTCTAATAAATCTCACTGTTGGTGTTTTGAAATTGAACAAGCTTGAAGGAAATGTGGGTAGTGTTACTAAAATGTAACATCCAACTTCCACCGAACTGTTGAGTACACATATTCTCACCATCAGTCCCAAGTGGCCCTTCTCCCCCTTTGGACCTCTGTCACCATTTTCTCCGAGGGGTCCCCAGGGACCCTCTCGACCAGACAAACCAAGAGGTCCCAGCTCACCCTGCACACATTAACAACAACATGACCGGTAGTGCAAACATCACCCAGAGAGAACTCGCCTGCTTGTTCAATATATTGTATTTTTAACTAAACTGAAGCTTACCTTCTCCCCCTTGGGCCCAGGATCTCCAACTTCACCGGGAAGTCCAACATCCCCCTGAAGAAGATGAGGGAACAGAAGTTACTTAATGGTTCAGTCATCAAGGAAGCCTACAGTGAGGTAAAACCAACATATTTTCCTTCTTCATAAGGCAATGTTTTACATGTAATAAAGAATCAGATCTGTCAGAAAACTCATGTTTGAGAAGATTATACGGTTAGTTTGGCCTACAGCTTTCAAGCACGACTTCTCGCAAATAGTTATGAGGACATGAGGAGGTATAGGGAAATATCCCCCGAGCCCAACAGCCGGGTTGGTGGAAGGGTTAAAACATGAGGATAGGAGATTTTTCTCTGCTTAAATAGACCATCAAACTGGAAGGAGAGTGAGGTTTGAGTGGGAAACAGTTCGAGCTGGCTGAACTAGATATCAGGCTTCACTTTGTTAAAAAACAATAACGCTGTTGTATTGCAGACAACAAAAAGATTATTAAAAGATACTTATCTTGCCACATCCTGTTTTGTTTGTGGTGCTTTCAGGGTTAATGTAGATTTAAAAAGATGTCATTGTTGACATGATTACAAAAACTACAAGCCACATGGTCTCTCTCTGCTCTTTCATAAAATCAAGACTTCATAACCTTAAAAATGTGAAATAGGTACTGTCATTACCACAGTATCAGGAAAATGGAATTCCACATTTTATGCACCACAAATGGGGGTTTAATGCTTTTCAAACCAATTTTATACTTTAAAAAAAAAACAAAAAACAAAACAAAGGACCTCAAATACCTTCAGATTTTCAGCTGAGAGTAATTTAATTCTACCAATAATTAAAAGCACATCTGTTGCACAACAATACACTCTGGACAGGATGCTTGTAGGATTCAATAAAGGAAACGGGGTTCTGGAAAAAAAGAATCACCACCAGTACAACAACTCTGTTATTTAAGAGACAGCAGCTGGACATGTGTTTCAACACCTGAAATAATTTAAGTAAACAAAAGATAATTGTACTTACCTCTTTACCGACTGGTCCAGATGGTCCTTGTAGGCCTTTTCCCCCCTGAGGTCCCCTCTCTCCTGGTGGCCCTTTAGAACCAGGTTTCCCACAAGGTCCTAAATCCCCCTGTCAAACAGGAAAGTGTAGGAAAGTCAGATATCAGGCTTTTGGAGGCTAAAAAGTTGTTAGTTATCAAACGTTTGTACCCTTGCAGACTGTTCTAAATCACTAAACAAAGTCTCCTTGGCTTCATGAGGTCCAAAAGAAAAAGTAGTTTAATGACTTCCACATTTAAGGTTCCTGTACCCAGACCAGACTGTTCCATTTTCTTAAAGTTGCTCAGCATGGAGCATTTAATGAACAGGCGCTGAGTATTGCTGCAGCTACAGAGGTGTCACATTTATTGTGAATTTAATTTCTGTTGCAATAAAAGAATTAAAGAAAATGTTCATCTGTGCCACTGATTAATACAAGGCACAGTGGTCCCTCGTTTATGGTGGGAGTTACGTTCCAAAAATAACACGCAATAGGTGAAATCTGCGAAGTAGCCAACTTAATTTTTTACAATTATTACAGATGTTTTAAGGCTGTAAAACTCCTCACTACACACTTTATACACTTTTCTCAGACAGACATGAACATTTTCACACTTTTCTCTCTTGCTTAAACACTCTCAAAGTTCAAACCTTCATAGAAAAATAAGTGCAGTATTATAGAATGGAAAAAAAAGGCACCCGCAGGTGATGGCGTTTCATCGACATTTTTGTGTTTGTCGGGGAGAAAACAAACATACAGTGCAGCACTTCAGAGTCACACTGCTACCAATCGAAGATTTATGTAAATTTGACAAGCTGAACGCATTCTGTACTGTACAGGAGACAAGGCACGAAATTGATTGACAATGGTCTACAGCCAATCAGGACGCAGAACACAATGCGCTGTAAAGAAAAAAAAACATTGAAAACTGCACACACACACAGCGAGGCTGCGAAACGTGAACCACGTTAAAGCGAGGGACCACTGTAACTTACAATTCTGATTGGACAGAAGTGTTTTTCAAGTCTGACTCTGACATTGTTATGAGAATAAAGACATTTTATTTCAAGTGTTTCCTCAATAATGGAGTCCAAGGTTTATAATTTCGGGTATACAACTTTGGTCCTGTTACCACTGACCTGGTCTCCTTTCCTTCCAAGTGGGCCCTCGATTCCTGTGTGGCCAGGAGGACCCTGATGAAAAATGTGAAAACTGCTTTATAGAACAGCAAAACTTTAAATTCTAATAGAAAAAACTAATTGGTGGCAAAAAAAAAAGGGAGCAATTAAAAAAGCCAATTAAAAATAATATTTTCTTTATGAACATTAAACAGGGCCTTAATCACACCATAGTTTATGTTCAAAGTATGGAACAATTACAATAAGGGTTGTATTGTAGGCTCTGTCATTATGGCTACTCAAGCATGAACCATGAATGTGACTTAGTGTTTAATTAATCAGTGTACATTTTATATAATAATATATAATATAAAAGCTAGTTCTCTTTCATGGAGCTTGCCATGGTGCACTGCCAAGTTATTCCAACAAAATGGACCAACAAAACAACGGCAGTTTAAAGTTGTGACGTTGCAAGAGAAATTTGAGAACGCTAATTTTACTGTACTTATTACAAGCACAAAGCAAAAACAAAATCGTTGCTGGTGACCGCACAAAACATTGTAACCTTTTCTGGACTGAAAATCTCTCTGCTAATCAAAAATACATTTTCTTTTTAACAAAACAGAATATCTGTCTCAAGTTATCTCATCAATGGATATTATGTTGACTCAACACAGTTACAGGCAAAGAAAATTGAGCTCAAATCTTACTACCAGGTGTCAATAATTCCTACACACTTTCTTTAAATCTAATATACAGAATAAGGAAAAAGTTCATAAGATTAGATAAAAGTGCCTTAAGTATTGATCAGCTGGCTTCAGAGGCCCAGCAGTTAGGAGAGGTAAGTGAAGAAATCAGATCTAAGAAGTTTTAATTGCTTCACAACAAAATCCACCAACCTGCTGTCCTTGTCGTCCCATGGGGCCTGCTTCTCCAGGTGATCCAGGTAAACCCTGGAAGTTTCAGTGTTTGAACATTAATGAAGGCAGAAATAAGAGATTGTCATTATAAAACATTTACATTACATAATTGTTGAAGTTTACTGTAATTTACCTTAGGTCCTCTTTCCCCCGGTTCCCCTGATAATCCATCAGCACCCTGCGGACCCTGATCAGATCCAACAGACATGCACGTCAGCTTTTATGCACTCTTGTGATGATTCAGTAGATTTTACATGTATTGAAAAACAAATAACATGGACATTTATCTCTCCATGCAACATGAGGTAACAGCAGTCGATGGTAGGTACCCACTCACTGGGATTCCTGCCTGCCCCTGTGGTCCCTGAGGTCCTGGAGGCCCTTTGCTTCCCATTGGTCCTGGTTTTCCAATTGCCCCATCAGGACCTGGTAGACCTGGAGGACCCTTAAAAATGACAGAAAAAAGAATACAAATTGAAACTTTTTCAATTAGGTTATTTTTTTAAAGTCTAATATAAAAACAATCACTATTTTGCTCACTGATTATTTTTTTCATTAATTTGGAGTAAACACTTCCTGAAGCACATCCTGTGATTTAATCACAACACATTTTTTCTCTTTAATGTGTACAATTCATCAATAACATACAATCAATTTTAATTTAAAGAGATTTTAAACCAATATATTTGCCCGTTTGCCTATATACATGTCTAACAAATGCAAACGATTGCAAATGAACACTTCTTCTGTTTTTATGCACCGCTGGAGCACGTCGATGATGAAATGACTGGTAACTTACTCATTTTGTGATGATTGTTTCATGGATTGTGAGTAATATAATACAAGAACGGGTTGCAGGGAAATCAGCAACAATGAATCAATTAAAACCCATTTATGTGATGTAAATACAGCATACTCAGTTTTATGGAAAGACAGCTCCCTCCCTGCAGTAACAGCTTACAACAGCTGCATCTCATTCAGTGGAGCTTTAGATGATCTTTAAATGATTAGTTTTATTTTGTCTTATTGTGGGAGTCACAGCAAGCCTGACCAAAAATAGCTTCATCAACAAGTCTGACGGGACAATCAGCAAAAACATAGAATTGAATAGTAAGTACTGCAGACTGGTTTTGTTTTCTAGGCAGACCTTCAACAGCATGCAGAACTACATATTCTTCAACACCTAATCTAAACATGCCACGTTAAATAAAGGAAAAAGCAGTGAGTGAGATTGGGCAAACACAATCTGCCCAAATGAAAATGCAGAGTGCAATCTTCTTTATTTAACTCAAACTTACTTGTGGACCCTGTATCCCTTTGAGGCCGTCATCTCCTAGACGACCCTGTTAGAAACAACAACAGTTCAACTTGTTGAAACACAGAATTGAAAGTCATGCTGTGATGGCTCTGAAAAGAATTTTAGCATAATGTTAAATTGCCTTTAAAACTGTCAGTTTGCGACCTTATTTAATATATTTCCTCACTTTATCTCTCTGACAGTTTTTTCATTTGCTCTGGTAAATATGCTATTAGCAAAATATCTGTAAATCGAATCTTGTTGGGCATGCTTTGTTCAGCTTATCACACTGATCATCCCAATTTAGCAGCAGGCTATTTTAATGATTAATGATGCTAGTGCTCATGCTGAATTGCCTTTAAATATTTACTGCAATTCTGTGAGGCTCTTTGGAATGTTTTTCTTCTTTTTAGCTTTCAGTTTATTCTAATTTAGGCATACAACGTATTGTTTGATGAATCACAATGCTGTTGCTAAACTAAACTAAATTGCCTGTAAGCCTGTGATGCCGTTTGGTATTTTTTAACATTTTATTTCTCTGACAAAGTTGTCCTTCTGCTCAGCAGGGGTTGAGCCAATGGATGATGGTGTCAGGGATTGACGATGGTTAAAGTGACTGGCGATAGTTCACCAACAAGGTGAACACATTGTACAACAAAAGCATGTACACCTCCAGTACTTGGTAAAATGTTCCTTAGTAACTTGTACCTCAACCTTTGGATAGCCATCAACAAGTTTCTGGTAAAAAAGGGAAAAAAACCCCCAAAAAAACAGTTTCTGGTATAACTCTGGCTGGATATTTGACAACTCTTCTTGGCAGAATTGGTAGAGTTCATTTAAATTGGTTGGTCTCCTGACATGGATGCCTCTTTTAGCATTGTTCATAAATTTTCAATAGGGTTGAGGTTGGGGCGTTGGGAAAGCTATTCCAGAAGCTTAATGTTATTCTGCTTTCCAAACTGAGTTTTGATATGAATTTTGGATCATTCTTCTGTTGGAACAGCTAACTGTGTCCAAGTTTCAGCATGATACTATCATCACCATACTTGACAGTTGATACAAAGCACTTAGCTTTGAAACCCTCACCTTCCCTCTTGTCATTGAGCCTAATAGCTCAATCTTTGTTTCTCTGACCATGAAACTTTTCTCCAGAAGGCAAATGGATTTTCCATGGTGGCAGCTGCTCAATTTAAGCTGAGCATGAATGAGTTCATTTTGGAGCAGCGGCTTGTTTCTTGGTCAGCACCATCTCAGTAAAATAAAACTCTGGCTGTGTACAGTGATGCTGGTGTTTCAGCACTTTCCAGTTGGTTGTTCCTGGGTTTTCTTGAAAATCATAAACAATTTTCTTTATATCTGAGGGTGATATATGGTTTTTCTTCTGGACCTTAGCAAAATGGCGACAAATCCAAATGTCTTGTACCTGTGTACAATTGTTTGAATGAATGAGCTTGGAATCTGCAGCTGTTTAAAAATGGTTCCAAGACAGCATCCTAACTTGTGTAAATCTATAATTCTCCTACTTAGATCTTAATCTTCCTTGGACTTTCCTATAACTCTGACTATTGGTCAGTCCAATTTGAGCAAATCCATTTTATGCTGGCAAAGACAAACTACCAAACTAGCTGTAGTCATAATCATAATCACTAATGAAAAGTTAATAGGCCTTTGCCTTATGAAGTTAAAAGACGTCATGTTTGCCTACTGGTGGTGGTCAGAGGGCCCGGTGGCGCCAGTGTCCAGCAGCCTCGCCTCTGTCAGTGCGCCCCAGATCAGCTGTGGCTACAATGTAGCTTACCATCACCAGTGTGTGAATGAATGGGTGGATGACTGATTGTAGTGTAAAGCGCTTTGGGATCCTTAGGGACTAAGTAAAGCGCTATACAAATACAGGCCATTTACCATCATCATAATTATCATCATCAAATGCAAGAAAACAAAAGAAGGATATTTCTGACTGTTGGGCTGATTTTTAAATCAGGGTTTAATTGCATTTGCAGAAATACTTATTCATCTTGTGTCCTTTTTTATTTTCAGTTTATTATTATTATAAATTATGATGTTTAATGTGATGGTTTCTCAAAGTGATATTTCACAGAGACACCAGAAACTTAACACTTACAACCAAATTATAAGATAAACCACCTTGTGAGGATTTGTCTCACCTGTGGTCCCCGGGGTCCCTTCTCTCCAGGAGGACCTTGCAAACCCTAAAAAAATGAAACAGAGTTAGATCATGCTCCTTATATCTGCATGTTTAAAAAACACTCACATCACATTGGTTGCTTTCTGTGGTTGATCAGCTATGGGATAAGTGGGTAAAATATGTTAAACCTACAAAACTGGATATTGCTGATGTCTTAGGTGATCAACAGTGTGATCTTATTTATGTATTTATATTTAATTATTGTTATTTTATCTTATTTATTTATTCATTTTTATGTGGGCACTCCTCCAAAATTGTAGAAAGTTCACACAAGCTGTAAAATCTTATGATTTACTGACATTGTACTAGTTCTATTACTTGATTTGTAAAGATGAATTGTTATCTGCAGATGAAGATTTTTTTTAAAACTGTAATTTTAGTGATCTCTGGCTGTAAAGATGTGTTTTAGGTTACTCAGTTTCAACCTGTCCTGAATCTTTAACCATAGCTAAGCTAGTGTAACACCAATACAAACTAAACACACTTAAAAGATATTAAGTTCTTTAAGTATCTTTAATGATTTTATGACCTGTAATTGACCTAAAAGCACATGTTTAAAAATTTAAGTTAACTTTTTTTAACTTATCTAAAAACACAATATCTTCTGTCTGACACATCCCCTTGGTTTGTTTACTTGTATTTTGTTATTCTCAGTGAGAATAAAACACTAACATTTGTATGCCTGATAATCTTTGGAACCTTAACCTGGGTTTTTCTCTACCATGATGAGTGCAGCTTTAAATGCCTTCAGTGATGTGGAACAATGACGAGTTTAAGACATTATTTAGCTTTCAAACTGAGCTCAAACTGCCTTATTTCTATGACACATTGATTTCACTGCAGTGTTGGGCAGCCATCTGTGTAAGTAAAAAGTGGCTCCAATGACACTGCATAGAGTGCTGGCAGCTTCAAAAAACAGTCTCACTTTCACTACTTAAAACTAACTCTTTCCATGCACAAGGGACCTTCTTATTCCTAAATCTACCAACAAAAAGACCGACAGTGATTTATAGGGTAAACAAACTTTGGCAAGAACAGCACAGATTTTGTTTTTTCTCCCACAACTTAACCAAAACTGAAAAAAAAAACATATGAGTCAAGTTGAGGTAATTATTTTGTACCATTACAGAAAAAAACAATAAACAGGGAAGATCAGTGGAGTACCTATCTGAAGAATTAAGCTGGCATTTGATGTGTACAGTTGTGGCCAGACGCGAAGACAGTGATTGGAACAATTTATTTGTCCTCTTTCAGCTGAGCCTGCCACATCACTTACTTCGCCATTAGATTTTCCTCCAGAGCTCTCAGTAAAATCAATCACTCTGACTTGTTTGCCTCCATATACTGGCAGTCCCTGTAGACCAGCTGCACATTTCATCGGTCTATTTTATTTACCAGCCCCTTCTTGGTGTGACCCCACCATCTCTTCTGCTTTAATCTAATCTGCTTTACAATACTCAGTCTACCCCTCATATACCCCAAATAGCTCCCAGGGGTTAAAGGTTAGGAAATAAAAAAGCAAAAATAAACTGCAGACACTTACTGGAGGTCCAGGCTTCCCAACAGGACCGGGTAATCCTCGTAAACCTGGCTCCCCCTGGTGCAGAAAAAAGAAAAATAATTTTATTGTGATTGTTTCTGATAATTGAAGCTGTAAAGTTACTTCCAATCAAAAGATTTTAACAGCTTTAACAGAACATTTCTGTACTCACCTAAATGTCAAAAATATTCTAGTCAAAAATCTTTCGCTTGCCCTTTTCATAGCTGAGTCCCTCACTTTTAACACAATTTACCGACTCATGTACGTACAACAACATCTTTCGTCCAGTTCCTATATGAAAAAGGACAAGGTGAGATAGATGTCAGGAGGATGATCTTACCCTCGGTCCTGTGAAACCTGTTGGCCCACGCATTCCCACAGTTCCTGGGATACCCTAATGACAGAGGGAGACACAAGACATTATTACTACTATCATTTCAGCAAATATGGAGCTGAAGGCTCTTGTAGGCTTTTAGCGCCATACCATAATTATTTAAAGATTAATTATTTTATTTCAGGATATACTACAATGTTCACGCGCATATTTGAAATCATTCAAAACTAATAAAAGCTGTTAGACACAACAGCTGTGACTTTCTTCCCAAAACATCTGTGTATTGTGTTCAAGTGATATGAGCTGAAGTCCAACTAGGGCCGAGCTGTATTCTCATGTAATACCAATTTTAACCACTATATCAAACAAAAGGCCTGGGGACCAGAATTGGACCAGCAAAGGTTACAATCTGACTAATTGTATGGCTTCGTAAAATGTGAAAGAGAACAGAAATTTCGGATTTTTAATTGTATGTTCATAGGTTTTACAGCTTTTCCTACTGATAAAACCTCAACCATGGCTATTCATGCTACACCAAAGCGGTCAAATTATGGTTTTCTGTAATTTTACACATTTACTTTTAAAAATGTAAGGTCAAAGAGTCGTGGCGACAGATTTCTTTCTTTCTTTCTGGAAAAGCTATAAAATACACTAAAAAGACTTGTTACAGAGTATAGCATGGTGGAAAAGGATGGAGAGAATCCCCCACTAAGCTTTTGGGTTGGCATTACTTTAGATTTTGTTTTGTATTAATTGCATGCTTTGGTGTTTCTTTGTGTTTGATGTGAGGTGTGGGCCACACCCATGTGGGAGTGGAGATTCTACTCTAATCCAGCTGCCAGCTATTTGGAGTTGAATACAGGGAGCAGCTGATTGGGGAGGATTGGAGCCCTTTTCTATAAAGGGGAGAGGAAACAGGAAGTAGGTGTTGTCGTTGTTTTTTTTTTTAGTAGGACACTGGTGTAGCGGGAAGCCTCGAAGATCCAGAATGAAGTGTGCACATTTTAACGGAAAAGATTTTTAACCTGGCCTGGTTTTGCTTTTAAAATAATCTGAGGATGTTGGAGGGAGGACTCATTCTTATTGGGATGTGAGTGGATGTGCTGGGAGGCAGGAAAACAAACACTGGACTGGAGACTCTCTGTGCCCCTGACAAGGAAACTGGACCAGTTTTGGGGAAGTTCTCAGCTCCCAGGATGTGATGTGGAGACCCAGCCTTGATGAAGTCAGGCCTGAAAAGGTGGATGGCTCCTTTGACCACCTTTCCCCTGTCCTGACCGCGGTGGCTTTGGGCCTTGTATTCCTGGCCAGAGTTGTGTCTTCAGCCAGTAGTTTTTCCCGGAGAAAGAACAAATAAATCTTGTGTAACCCATTACAGTGTGCGTGTGGTGGTTCGTTACTGGTCAATATTAGAGCTACTACTTTCTTGTACGGAGGCCATTTTGGGCCTTACGTAACAGACTGAATATACTTCAGAGCCAAGCCAGTCACCTTCAGATCGGCAATACCGCTGTCAGGGTCTCTATTCTTGTTTTGTGTTGTATTACCTATTCTGCTGCTGTTTGTGGATGAGATTACAGCTACCTACGTTTATGATCGAAATACCTTATTTCGGATCAAATCAGCAATGGAGTTGACGGATAAAAATGAGAAACACTTTGGAGGCTTCCCTCCACCACTTGGGTGATAAGCTGATGCCCATAACCTCCCAAGGTTGCTTGTGTCAGGCAGAAACCGGAGCTGCCATTCCTCGACAAAAAGTTGCCGGAGGAAGCGAGGAAGGAGAGCGGGCATCCAAGTGAGATTATGGAAATATAGGAATACCGCTTTACTGTACCGCGGCTTACGATAAAAGGTAAGAAGTCCCGGGGATCGTGCAGGGCAAACCTGCGCCAAGCCTCTCAGGATCTAACCACAGATGTTTCAGCCTCGCTGATTAAGATGACCCTATTAAATTGTCGTTTAATCTCAAACAAGGCATTTGTCCTTTGTTTTTATTAGGAATAACCTGGAATAACCTGGATTTTTTATTCCTATCGGAAACTTGGCAGCGAAATATGGAATTTCCTCATTTCAATGAACTGGGCCCTGCAGATTTGTCTGTATTTGTCTGACCACACCATTGATTTCAGGATGTGGAGGTGGGCTGGTTGTTATTGCTAGAAACTCCTTTTTCTGTCATCTGGTGAAGACCTCTTCTTTTAATTCTGTTGAGATTCAGATGATGAAGATAAACAGGAATAATCCCTTCCATGTGATCATAGCTGGACTGGCCATCGGGCGTACCGGGCATTTGCCCGGTGGGCCGATGGATTTTTTTTTTCTTTAGGAAGGGTATATATAATGAAAGGTGTTGGATTGGCCAATTGGTCATGATCGACTCTGGGCTGGACCAATTACAGCCGAGGAGGCCGGATGCACCCCCCCCCCTTGTTTAGCGATCACGTGACTTTCGCGCATTGCATGCCGGGAACTCGTGGCAAAACAATCCAAGTACCGCATCAAACGCAAGCATTTGCAGCACCGCAAAACGTTCATTCTCCGGTTCCAATACCTTCTTGTTTTTCTTTGCCGCACAAAAAAGGAATGTACAAAACAAAAGGAGAATAATGCCGGTCCGTACAAAGACAGACTCGACGAAAAGACAAAGAAAAGATACGAGGAAAAATCAAAGGAGTGAAAGGGTCAGACCCTTATGAGTGGACAAAAGACGTCAGCGTGCTGCCAAACTTTCACCACGCGCAGATTTATAATTACACGGTTCTTGGAGTGAGTGCATACACTCATGAAGTTTAGTAACTTCAGGTCACTGCAACAAGCCCAGGTACAGTTTACCGACGGATGGGTGCAGGACCTTGAAATGCACCGTGTAGAACGAAAGACCATCGTACGAACAAAGGTAAGTTTACCAGTCTCACAAATCGTCATCATAAATACACATTCGTTAACCGTTTATTAATATAACCTTTGAGCTCAACGGTAATTAATTAGCAGTGGAAATAATCTCTGGTTCATTACAGAAATGTAGCAGTGACAATAATATTGTATGCTGTAATCGCACTGGACAATTAGTGATACAAAACAACTGTTTTATCTTGTGAATAAAAGTTTATGTTTTTGTCAGTGTACCATGGTAATAACAGAAGCGAAACGCAATATTGTGTCAGGACAATTTACTATTTATGCACAATAAATAAAGGAGCATAGCGCGACAATTTCTGTTCAGCGCCAGACTTGCTTGTAACCTATATCACCAATTATGTTAAGAAACATGACGTATTAACTACTACAAAACTCTGACCTTTGTGGGAATGCTTGGAACAGACTAACATGTGAGCTGGAGTGTTCTGAGACGTTATATTTGGTATATCCAGACCATCCGTCGGCTCTTACTTCGGAAACATGGCTTAAAAAATTTCTCTTCAACGACGTAATCCGATAAAAATAAAAAAACGATCTCTTTACCCGTCGGCTTCCTGTGGCTGTCATGCGACCGGCTATTGCAGTTAATAATAATACAACAGCTTCTTGGCATTTTTTGGGTTTCTTTTTATCGCTGTGTAACTGAGTTCAATTGAAAGCCTGCGTGCGCTAGTACCGCTTGCCACAAGTTCCCAGAATCCTTTGCGTTTTACCCCTGAATGACGTCACATTTATCCTGGTGGGCCGGTCTCTAGTCAAAATGCCCGGGCCGATTTTTTGTCCCAGTCCAGCCTTGCATGTGATCTCAATCTATAGACCACTGGCACTAGCGAGGAGTTTCTTAGTTGACTTTCTATCCTCCACCATCAAGCTGAATAAAATCTTTCTGCTGGGGGATATTAATGTCCATGTTGATGACAAATCATGCCACACTGCTTCTGAATTTCTTAGTCCTTTAGACTCCTTTAACTTTACCCAACACGTAACTGGGCCAACACACAGCGGTGGCCACACCTTAGATTTGATTCTATCACTGGGTCTGGATATCGGTCCAGTTTGTCGTGAGGACATTTTTATTAGTGATCATAAATATCTTTTATTTGATCTCTCCTTTATTTCTGACACACTGCCCTCTGTTCATGTGAAGCATTCACGATTAATTACTGACCCTTTAATTCGCAATGTCAAAATATTCTAGATAAAGTTGCTCCTCTTAAAATCAGGAAAAGCGGCACTACCAAATCCCTGCCCTGGTTCACAGAAGCTATTTGCAGCTTTAGGCGAATTTGCCGTAAAACTGAGCGCCTGTGGAAAGCCACAAAACTTGAGGTTCATAAGCTCCACCTAAAATAACTATTATCTACCTTCAACTACATGGTGAAAGATGCAAGAGCCACTTATTTCACTAAACGACTTGCAGTAGGAAAAAGAAATCCTAAGGTTCACAGTACAGTAAGTAACATAGTCTCTCCCAAACTCCGTGTACACCTGTCATTTCAGATAAGGACTGCAATGACTTTCTAAGATTTTTCCAAGACAAAATCAGTAACCTAAGAGGAAACTCAGCTCCCTCAGATAGTCCCTTCAACCACGATCTTCCACACCCTGTAATTATGGAATCCCTTCACCCAGTTTCTTTAGAAGATCTAAAAGAAATACTGATCCAAATGAAACCCTCAATGTCCTACCTACTTCTTTATTTTGCAAAGTTTTTGACACCATTGGGCCCTCTGTGGTCACACGGATAAACTGTTCCCTACTGTCTGGCTCTGTCCCCAGGTGCTTTAAACAGAGTGTTATTCAACCTCTGCTGAAAAAGCCGAACCTGGATCCGACTCTTCAGTCAAGCTACAGACCCATCTCAAAACTTCCTTTCATTTCTAAAATATTAGAAAAGGTTGTTTGGTCCCAAGTAAAGAAGGCACTGGAGAAACATAACATTCTTGATGACCTTCAGTCGGGATTCAGAAAGTCACAGTCCACAGAAACTGCTCTCCTCAAAGTCACAAATGACCTTTTGATGGCCGCGGACAGAGGCGATTGCTCAATCCTTGTCCTATTGGACCTTAGCTCGGCCTTCAATACCGTTGATCATCAGATCTTAATTCACCGCTTAAATCATATGGTGGGGATATCTGGATCTGTTTTGCCTCATTTCTGGCAGATAGAACATTCATAGTTTCGGTGGGAAACCTTTGCTCAGTTGTAGCTAAATTGTCATGGGGAGTTCTGCAAGGTTCGGTTCTAAGCCCCCTATTGTTTTCATTATATATCCTTCATTAAGGCCGTATCATTAGTAGCTTCAAAATTATTTCCTACCACCTGTATGCAAATGATATCCAATTATACATCTCCTTTAAACCCTGGGAATTAGACAAATTATTCCCTCTAATGGACTGTCTTAAAGAGATTAATGGTTGGATGACAAACAATTTCTTGCAGATGAATGCAGACAAGACTGAATGATTGATCATTGCCCCAGAGAGCATCAAGCCCCAAATTAGTCAATGTCTGTGTCCTTTTCATCCTCAATAAAAGCTACTGCTCAGAACCTCTGTCTTTTGACGCTCATATCAACTCTGTGACCCGCTCCTGCTTTTTTCATTTAAGAAACATTGCCAAACTCAGGACTATTGTATCCAAAGGCAAACTGGAGATACTTGTCCATGCCTTCATCTCCTCTTGTTTAGATTACTAACGTAACGTACTCTTTTCTTGTCTGCCTAAGGTTTCCCTAAATCACCTCCAAGCAGACCAAAATGCCGCAGCAGGGCTCCCACAGTCATAAATTCTCCCATATCACCCCTGTGTTAAAATCCTTGCACTGGCTTCCGGTTGGGTATAGATATCAGTTTTACTCTTACATTCATGTCCCTACAAGGTGAGGCCCCCACCTATATCACTGAGCTTCTCCAACCCTACTCTCCAAACCGGATCTTTAGATCCACTGATAGTGGTCTTCTAACCATTCCACAGGCCCGTTTGAAAACAAAGGGGGATTACGCTTTTCAACCCCTGGCTCCAATACTGTGGAACAGCTCAAAACACATCTGCTTAGACAGGCATTTATGTAATATTCATGTGTAGTATACTCTTTTATTGGATATGTTACTATACCCTCTTTATACTGTTTTATTGTTTCGATTGATATGCTTTTATTCCCAAGTGAAGCACTTTGAAATAACTTCCTGTTTTAAAAAGTACTATATAAATAAATTTTACTGACTACTTTTACTAGTTGTTATGCTAAACTTGTGCTGCTTATATACTGTATGTACATACATTTTGTTTTGAAATGTAATGCAGGCGGATTCCTTGCAGCAGAAGAATCACTTACATACATGCCTACAGGGCCCTGAGGTCCCTCAAACCCTGGCTTCCCTGTGAAGCCCTGAAGAAACACATTAAAAACACAAAAAAACATTAAAACAAAACTTCTCTGTAGACAGATATCACAGAGGTCATGACTACTATTTGCAGCCTCACCCTTTCTCCTGGGGGTCCTGGTGAGCCTGGAGGCCCCGTCTTCCCCGTTGGCCCCTGATATGTCAACAACAAGGAATCTATCAAAACTAAGACGTGGTAGAAAATGTTTATCTTATCAGCCAGTCAGATTTACATGTCATGACCTTCATTACAACAGTAACATTAAAAACAAGGATGCTGCTGATCTTGCAGGGTAAAATTTAGGACATTTTTGCAAACACAGTTATTTCCTGTTTCTCAGGAAATTATACCAGCTACTCAATATCACTGCAATATATTAAGCTTAGTTTGAATATCATCCCAATAATTATGCAAAGCAGCTATAGTAGAGTCTAAGAATAAAAAAATGGACCTGAAATGAGCACAATAGGTGCACTTTACATGAAAAACCAAGGGATTAGATAATACCTTCATACAGTTTTTGAGCTATATCCTTTCAATGACAAAGTCTTTCCAGGCTATCAAGCCTCTACACCAGGGGTCCCCAATCTCAGTCCACAAGGGCCGGTGTCCCTGCAGGTTTTAGATCTCACCCTGGGTCAACACACCTGAATCACATGATTAGTTCATTACCAGGCCTCTGGAGAACTTCAGGACATGTCGAGAAGGTAATTTATCTATTCAAATCAGCTGTGATGGATCAAGGGCACATCTAAAACCTGCAGGGACACCGGCCCTCGTGGACTGGGATTGGGGACCCTTGCTCTACACGCTACACAGGTACAGTGCTCTGTCTCTCAAAATGAAATAAAAACAAAGGCATACCGCAGAACCTGGTGCACCATCAGTTCCTCTCACTCCGGGAATTCCTTGAAACCCCTAAATAGGAAGGAGAAGACGTAATGAAGAATGGGCAAAGAACCAAGGAGAACTGCACTGATGACCTATAAAAGTGCAAACACAAAATAATGTGCAGTGAGCTGTTATACTATTAGTCTAAATTGGCTGATTCAGCATTTTGCTAATGATTGCTGAATACAGGATTTAATTGTTTCTTGGCAGTTGCATTAAAAGGGATTCATGAGATGATTCATGTTTTCTCAGCTGATTGGCAGCTTTCTTGTGCTCGGAAAATCGTATCTTAAAGTACATTTAAGATAAGTACAGTATAAACATTTTAGAAAATTCTAATTTTGTAGGAAAGGTTTGGGGAAAATTCTTCCCCAAACTTGCTTTTCTCTCCTTTTCAGGGTCGTGGGGGGTGCTGGAGCCTATCCCAGCTGTCTTAGGGCAAGAGACAGGGTACACCCTGGACAGGTCGCCAGTCTGTCGCAGGACTAACACATATACACAGACAACCATTCACACTCACATTTACAACTATGGGCAATTTAGAGTTTCTAATTACCTATCCCCACTAACTGCATGTCTTTGGACAGTGGGAGGAAGCCAGAGTACCTGGGGAGAACCCAAGCAAACACGAGGCGAACATGCAAACTCCACAGAAAAGACCCCTCCCTGATGGTGGAACTGAACTCAGGACCTTCTTGCTGTGAGGCAACAGTGTTAAGGCAACAACTGCCCGATTTGCAAATAATCATCCTCTAATTTATAAATGTAGACAGACTGCCAACACCAGTTTCCGGTGTATGCACTGCTTTGCAATAGGGGATGAATTAACTGGTTGCCAACTGGTTGTATTCTCTTTATAGTCCTTCATAAAAGTAAGGTTGTAGAGTGTATGTGCACATGTGCAACTTTGCTGTTAAATCGCCATCCCACAGCATCCTTCTGTTTGTGTATGCAGATGACAATATCTTTTTTTTGGCCTTTTTATCTTATACAGATTGCATGTAATTGCTAAGTTGACCCCATTCATTCACATACTGATAGCAAATTGACAGCAGACTGGCTCCATCTCACTGCTGATTTATCATCATGTGCACCACCAAGCTCATTTCAAAGAAGACAACTGACAATGAGTGGTTAAAGACCTGGTACCTGTCTTTGAAACAACCATTTCAGAGGCAACAAAAATGCAAGTTCATTGGACACTCTCACAATAATTTTGTTAGGCATGAACAAAAATTTAGGTTTTCCCCAAGGCAAATGTAATATGAGGGGAATTATGCTTCATAATTTTTCACGACGTTCTGCCTTGACGAAAACTTAAAACCAGTGACTGAGACTGGGCTTTCACAATATTAAATTACATTCTCACCTCATGATTATTGTTGCACTATGTATAAAAAATACCATCAGCTAAATGTATTTATAACTTCATTTTATAGTGTTTATTTTAATTAAATAATAAAAACAGAAGTGCAAGAAAACATCATGAGTGTTCAAAAGCAAAAAAGCAGTTGTGTGAATTACAGACACAAAAAATTATCGTTTAATTTTAAGATATTGTTATTGCCTATGCACAGCCCTAACTGAGACTATAAACTCAGGAAGGAAACTGATTAATGAGGTCATAAAGTGAGCAGCATATACTTTTATATTATCTGCCCCTTTTTTTTCCAGCCAGATTTGCCTCCTGTTGACCATTAGAAAGAATGCATGTTGAAGGCTCTTCCACATCGACTTTTCAGAGTTGATGTCTGCTTACATACAGTTTATACTTGAGGTGTTTTTGAGACTAAATGGAATACAGACTGAATGTTTTCTATTTCTATTGACTGACACACTAGAAGCAACTTGGTCATCACAAATTGCTTTAAAGCTTTAAGGTTACCCAATAACATACAGTGGGGCAAAAAAGTATTTAGTCAGCCACCGATTGTGCAAGTTCCCCCACTTAAAATGATGACAGAGGTCAGTAATTTGCACCAGAGGTACACTTCAACTGTGAGAGACAGAATGTGAAAAAAAAATCCATGAATCCACATGGTAGGATTTGTAAAGAATTTATTCGTAAATCAGGGTGGAAAATAAGTATTTGGTCACCTCAAACAAGGAAAATCTCTGGCTCTCACAGACCTGTAACGTCTTCTGTAAGAAGCTTTTCTGTCCCCCACTCGTTACCTGTATGAATGGCACCTGTTTGAACTCATCATCTGTATAAAAGACACCTGTCCACAGCCTCAAACAGTCAGACTCCAAACTCCGCCATGGCCAAGACCAAAGAGCTTTCGAAGGACACCAGGAAAAGTATTGTAGACCTGCACCAGACTGGGAAGAGTGAATCTACAATAGGCAAGCAGCTTGGTGTGAAAAAATCAACTGTGGGAGCAATCATCAGAAAATGGAAGACATACAAGACCACTGATAATCTCCCTCGATCTGGGGCTCCACGCAAGATCTCATCCCGTGGGGTCAAAATGATCATGAGAACGGTGAGCAAAGATCCCAGAACCACACGGGGGGACCTGGTGAATGACCTGCAGAGAGCTGGGACCAAAGTAACAAAGGTCACCATCAGTAACACACTACAACGGCAGGGAATCAAATCCCGCAGTGCCAGACGTGTTCCGCTGCTGAAGCCAGTGCATGTCCAGGCCCGTCTGAAGTTTGCCAGAGAGCACATGGATGATACAGCAGAGGATTGGGAGAATGTCATGTGGTCAGATGAAACCAAAGTAGAACTTTTTGGTATAAACTCAACTCGTCGTGTTTGGAGGAAGAAGAATACTGAGTTGCATCCCAAGAACACCATACCTACTGTGAAGCATGGGGGTGGAAACATCATGCTATGGGGCTGTTTTTCTGCCAAGGGGACAGGACGACTGATCCGTGTTAAGGACAGAATGAATGGGGCCATGTATCGTGAGATTTTGAGCCAAAACCTCCTTCCATCAGTGAGAACTTTGAAGATGAAACGAAGCTGGGTCTTCCAACATGACAATGATCCAAAACACACCGCCCGGGCAACAAAGGAGTGGCTTCGTAAGAAGCATTTGAAAGTCCTGGAGTGGCCTAGCCAGTCTCCAGACCTCAACCCCATAGGAAATCTGTGGCGGGAGTTGAAAGTCCGTGTTGCTCGGCGACAGCCCCAAAACATCACTGCTCTCGAGAAGATCTGCATGGAGGAATGGGCCAAAATACCAGCTACTGTGTGTGCAAACCTGGTAAAGACCTATAGTAAACGTTTGACCTCTGTTATTGCCAACAAAGGTTATGTTACAAAGTATTGAGTTGTATTTTTGTTATTGACCAAATATTTATTTTCCACCCTGATTTACGAATAAATTCTTTACAAATCCTACCATGTGGATTCATGGATTTTTTTTTTCACATTCTGTCTCTCACAGTTGAAGTGTACCTCTGGTGCAAATTACTGACCTCTGTCATCATTTTAGGTGGGGGAACTTGCACAATCGGTGGCTGACTAAATACTTTTTTGCCCCACTGTATTTACCAGATCACATGACAATCAAAGGTATCCTGTGCTCCAAGTCACGCTGAGAAGTTAATCTCGGGTCTATCCCACTTTACATAAGATAAGCTTTTGTTATGTCCATGGCTTTGGAAAATGTCCAACAACCACCTATTGGTTCAGTGAGTCCAGAAACATTTGCAAAAGAGTGAGTATTTATTACATTAACTATGTGTAATTATCCTTGTGATACATACACGAATATACTTACTCAGACCAGCCAATGCAGCGCTGAAAACTTTAAGTCAACACAGCTGATATGTTTAACGGGCCGGTAGCGAGCGCTGTTCTGTCTTGTTAAAACTTCACTTTTTTAAGTGTTTGTTGCCTTCTCATGAATTTATAGAACCATCTGTAATTTTATCCTGAGCTGCCTTGTAAAAATGGTAATAATGTGTTTTTATTCTGCTGAACCCTGGAGGATGTGGCAAAAAGCCAACAATGCAAGGTTTAAGGAATGATGTCATGTACTGCTGAGGTCATCCTGCGGCTAACGGCCTTACCATCGGCCCTTTAGTACCAGCAACACCAGCTGCACCTGAGGGACCCTGAAACAGAGACAGAAAATACCAACAATGCAAATTTTCCCGGCAGCAGAGGTCATTAAAAGTACAAGTGTTCAGTCTCTTAATTATACGCATCGTTAATCATGAACTCCTACACATTTTCTGAAAAAAATAAGCCGTTACACTAAATACAGAAATTAAAATACTGATTATAATGAGCCAAATGTGTTGCTGTGTAGCTCTTGTGTACATTACAATCAAATACATGTTTTACATGGGATCAGTTGGAGAGATTAGCAAACAAGACAGGGAGTTATTTCCTTCAGTACTACCGTGCTGTACAAAGACTGCCTCCTGCTGTTTAAACCAACAATTATTAGACACCTTCCCCTCAGCTTGGGAGTCAGTTTTGACAGTTTGAGGGCAAATCCATCATCACTACTTAAAACCTGTATTCAGCAGTCACACAGTTGTAAAGTGCACGATGTGCATTGTCGTGTCTCTTCCCTATAAAAGACAACACTGGGTCTAAACCCAAGTGATAAAATGTTTGTGAAATGAGTTCATATATTTAAGTATTTCACTGAATAATACAGTACATGCTGTTGCAATACAGAACGAGACAGGAGTACGTGAAATGCAGACACACACAAACACACACGCAGCATTTTCAGGTGATGGGATTGAAATATGATAGAGAATGGGAACCTGTGTACCAGGCTTTCCTTCTGCTCCCTCTGTTCCAGGTGGCCCCGGCAAACCCTGAAAGGAGATGGAGAGAAACACATAACTGTAGCTCAGCCGGATATTACTGAACAGTACAAAAGAATATGTGTTTACTGTATAAGTATATTTGACTAATTAAATTCAGTAATCCTCTAATGCTAAAACATTTTTAAAATAATGTAAATCAATTCTTGTATGGAGGACTGTAATGAAATTTAGATACAGATTATATGATAAATATACAGTTTATAAACATATCAACTGCAACTATGTATCTACTGAGGGCTTATACTTGTAATAAATATACAAGTTATTTATTTTTGCAATTTGAACATTTAACCAGGGGTTAAAGTGAACCAGAATGACCTGGAACTGCATTCTGGCATTTGCAGTTTTGAATCATCAAATCTGACAAGCAGTTTAATACATAATACTGTCAAGAGAATTAATGTTTTGATTGCTGCAGCTTGGAGGTGCCTCCAGCTGACGGCATACTTGGTCAGTACTCAGAAAATGATCCCATCCTAGCCGAGTTCTCTAATAAACGATTCGAATATTTGAAAAAATATCTGTCCAGTTTGCACCACAATGAGTGTGCAAGCTAAACGTAGAGAAGCTCGTGTCAAAAGGACTGCTCAGGTTTTAATAAACCTAAATTTAAAGCTTCTTAATCATGCTAGATTTTCTTTTAATAAGATAGCAACACATCACATATAAATCCACTAAAGATTTTTTTTTTTTTTAAATTTATGAAATGACTTGGAAACAAATTGAAGTTTGTTCAGGTTTGTCATTGTGGTGGGGCGTGGACTGCGGTGCTGTGCAGACACACCTGCACGGCATCTGCAATCACACCCGCCCTGTTAAACACGGGGAATCAGAGTTTGGGGAGAGAGTTGTAAAAGTTGTGAACGTGGTGTGATGTGTGTGGCTGCCAGCTGCAGTCGAGTAAAATAAAGATGGCTTTGAACACCAATCTATGGATTGGCCGTGTCTCAATCACACCACAGTCATATTTAACATCATATTTATTTATTTAAAGGTTAAAGGTAACTCCACAACACCTGTAAACCTCACAGCAAAATAGCAGCAGCACATGTCAGCTGTAGGGTCTTTACCTTACAATATAAAGCGCCTTGTTCACTGTTGTTGTGATTTGGTGCTATAAAATAAAACTGAAATTGAAATGAAATAAATCTAAATTTTTACATGCCTTACTTCCAAGTGATTTTTTTCCCTACCCTGAAATGCTACACCAGATCTTAGCGTTCCCCCAGCTGCCAAATCTTACTCTAACCATAGCTACAATATAAGTTTACCGGTGGGCCTGGTTGGCCAGGATGACCTCTTTGTCCGGTCAAACCCTGGGGAAAACAAAAGGAGCAGATTAATATGAATGAATTAATATTGACATATATATGAACTTGGTAACAAAAAAAGTGTGTATTCAAACATCTTTTGGAGTTCAATACCTTGTTCCCCCTGGGTCCTGGTTTGCCATCACATCCATCTGGTCCTCTGTTTCCCTTTAAAGATATTAGTGACTACAATGACTCATCTCAATCAGCTGTCCACAACGTCAGCATTGTGGCAATTGTATCTAAATCATATTAAAATCACAGATTATATTTTTATTACACAAAAAGACAAGAACAGAAATAAGTCATATTTCTGTTTTTCGTTAGCTATGCTGTTATATGGTGGTGAAACTACATTAGTGACTGATTGTGTGGAATGAAGGATGTGAGCATGTGACACCAAATTTACATTCAGGAGGTCACTGGAAGTTCTGTTACGTAGTTAAATTGGACATTTGGAACAACATATGAAGTCATCTGACATTTTGTGGTGTTCAGACACATAAATCATCACTGACCTTTAACCCACGGCTGCCCTGTTTTCCCTGGAGGCCAGTTTCGCCATCGATGCCCTGAGTGGAAAATATATAAAGTCAGTGAAGCGCATCTCATTTTTTCATTCTCAAAAGGCATGCTTCCAGATAAAAGAGCATGTTATACAATATTAAGCTGTGGCAAACACCATACCACATAGTTTATTGTGTTTATTATGAGTCTTTTGAACTGTATCATGAAAAAGTTTATTTTTCTGGAGGTTAACTCGAGATTGTTGAAACTCAGGACTGACTTTTCTGCCAGAGCTGAATTTGCACACAGCTTCTGTATCACACTGGGATCTCCATGAATAGGTTTAACCACAGTGCTACACACTGTACCTCAGTGCCTTTAGGGCCGGGCTGGCCTTTGGCTCCTGGGAAACCAGGGAATCCAACGAGGCCCCTCTCGCCCTGAGGACCGCTAATGCCTGTTGCCCCCTGAATACCCTGAAAAAAAAGAAGTTCAGTTTGTTATTAAATCTAGATCTTTTTTCTTACTCACACACTGACTTTACAGCAAATGAGATGTTATAGGAGACCTTTGACATTTTTGGAAGCACACTGGCTGAGTGTGATGGGTTCTTTCCTGCTACCACAAATTAATTTGACATAAATTAGAAGCAAAATGATAAAAGCATCAATTTCTTTGAGTGAATGTCATCTATCCCTAGGAAGTACACATATGTGAGGTCTCACCGCTAACATGACAAACGTCCCAAAAGTTCTCATATTATTAGGGTTCCCGGTGAAAAAAAAATGCAATAAACAGCTGCTGGCAATGAATTTTTAATCACGGCTAATATGAGAAGTGATAATGTGACAGTCACAGTGCTATTAGATGGGATCAGTGTAATAGAGGGTGGCACCGGGCACAGACGAGCATACGGCAGCTGTCTGAGTGAGACAACTTACATCTGCTGAAATCTATAAGCCGACGTGACAAAACATCAAAAGACTAGAGAAACAATGTAAATGGTCAGAATAGTAACTCTGTGGAGGGGACCAGAAAGGGCCGCAGAGTTTTGCCTTTTATAGGTGTAACTTTTTCATTTGCACTGTATCTGCCGTACAGTTCAAACTAATTTCAAACAATGATCATTAGTTAAAAACAAACTTTACAGACAAGGAAGGCACATCATTACAGGCTTTATCAGTCTGTCAGTGTCAACAAACAAGGTTCAGGTTCATACTCTGTCGCCTTTAGCTCCTGGATCACCCTTTTCCCCGTCTGGTCCTCTGTTACCCTGTGAGGGAAAAAATGTTTAAAGGAAAGGCTCAGTCGAGCATGTTGTGCTGTAAATATGTTCGTCAAGAGCACCTACCGTTCTTCCAGGAAAACCCACATCACCCTTTCTCCCTGGTGCACCCTGTCAATTTAAAAAAAAAAAGGAAAAGAAACTTTTATTGTTTTAATGTGGGGAATGTAAAATTATACCACACAAATCACATTAGTCAATGATTCAGAAGCAGACTACTGCTAAGAACATAGTTTTATACAATCAGAAGATGGCGACGTCTAAATGAAAAGAACGTGAAGAGCTAATAAGCAGGATCCAGTAATGAGCCATCACAGCCAGTAGATGGCACTGTGAGGCTGCAGCGTTGTTTCCCCTCTCTGTAGCACTTTTAGACAACCCGTGAAAAACACTTTTTATAAGCTGCAAGTGTAAACTGAAGTAGAGCTGCTGTGATGACAAAAGTTACAGGAAAAAAGAAAACAAAAGCACCACAAACAACTGAGAGTGAACTCAGTGATCTCTTTGTAACATTCTGTCTGCTCAGTATTTATACATGCAGGTTTATAACTGTAATGTAATGATGTAATGGCTGTTACAGTGTTTGCTCACCATAGGTCCCTCTGAGCCGGGATCCCCCCGGGCCCCCACAGGCCCCACAGGCCCCTGACATAAAAAGGAAACAAGAAACATTAAAATTCAGTTTGGGTTTTTTTCCTGTGATTGTTTGTACACTATTGTAAACTTATTATCATGCACATTAAGCATACATAGAAACTATAATATGCATGCTGTTTTAATATGATATCAACTAAAAAACATATTTAAAACACTTGAAATTAAAATGCAAAACAGTTGGAGACTCCCACCAAACGTAAGACTTAACAGATAAAAATGAAGTAGTTGGTTTGTTTCTCACGATGAAAAGCTGGAAACAAAATGAAAAGCACCAGGTGTCTACTGCTAACTTATCTTTCCTAGAGACCTCTCTCCTCCCATCACCTGGAAATCATTCGCTCTTCCCTACCGTGAAGGATCTTCATGACACACCTCAAGGGGAGCGCTCCAAAAAGAGACTCACAAAACAGACTTCTAAAAATATAAAAATCTTTCCTGATCAAAATTTGGCTCATCTCACATTCAAGGTCATCTCTTAGGGCATGTCCAGTCAGCTTTCAGCGTGACAATCTTTCAGATTATTCCCTGGGTGTTCTTTCCTAATCCGGCCATGGGGGTGGGGTCGCAAGGCAATGTATGCCTAGTGCCAGTCCCAAGCCCGGATAAATAAGAAGGGCATCCAGTGTAAAAATATTTGCCAAATCAAACATGCGGATCATTTCTTTGGATGTTCTTTTCTGACAACTTGGATTTCGTGCTCTGTGATTTCAACATGGGCCTCAAACTTGAACAGAGAAAACGTCAAATTCTGTTTCACACTGACAGAATTTCATGTAAGGATCTTTGTAGGTTATGGGAACCTCCAGCTACAACCAAGCAGTTTTTACATGAAGAGTCAACACTACTTTCCAACTCAAAGGCAGAGTGTTAGGTGAGAGGCGAGACAAGGAGCATGTTCATAACTTTTTTCAGCATCTATCTGATTGTGCACCAGGAATTCTTCCCACAGAGTCATGCTGTCAGCATTCTATCTACTGCAATGACTTGAGGCATTTGATGGGATACCAGTGCATTCCAGCTTGCCATCTCTCACCGGCTCAGAGAACATTAAAAAAAAACGTTGAAGCTTTTTGTCCACACAAACACAGTCTTTGTTCACCACCACTCCCCACGTTTGGCTCTCTGTAATCTGCTACATCATACACCCTGGAGGAGGTTTAGCCCCTTACGGGGCCTTGCTGGAGCTCTACTGAGAGATCTAAAAATGAGAGCTGTGCTAAATGAACGTCCAGATGTGCATGAGAAGATGACCATGAACGTGAAATTGGACAAATTAAAATCAGATAGGTTTTTGATCTTTATGGAGCTGGTCTGGTTATGGAGCAGAATGTTTTAATCACACCTTGTAGAAGAACTAAGATCAAAGAAAACAAAAATGTATCCTGTGCAGAACTGGGATGTGCACACGAGGTTCACCGCCACACTTTCTTGTGTTGTGCATAGACATTATATAGACATCTAGGAGTAATATAATCAACTGCATTGTCATTGTGAGATAAAATTAATGCATTATCCCTTTAAACAGCCTAATATGTTATAAAAAAAAAAAGAGCTACTGGCTATATATGAATTAAAGCTAATAATGATGTCATGAAACCAAATAGTTTTCAGCTTTGGCCTCTCCATTCTTTCATCTCTTCCTCCCATGTTTCTCTCTCACACAATTACACTAAGAAGAGACACATATGAAAAAACATTGACCCTGTTTTATCAACCCTTATGGCATTACTAAGGGTTAAGAATAAAGGAAAGACAATCAACTAAAACAATGAAATACCCCTTTAATACGCTGCTACTTAACTTTGTTTTTTCAGCTAAACTATTAAATGAAAATACCAAACCAGAAAAAGTGAACAAACTTACAGGATCTCCTTTGGGGCCAGGAGAACCCGTCAATCCTAGATGCCCCTGTTAAAATGGACAGACTGGCATTAACCTCTTGTACTTCATTTCACTGACAGCTGAGTGAAAGGAGCAGCAACTCAACTGAACTTAAAAGCTTCCATCAACAGTCTTGCCTTGAACTCTACTCACTTGCGGTCCTCGGAGTCCCGGAGGTCCAATCTGTCCCTCGAGACCTGGAGGCCCCTACACAAAAGCAAAGGCAGGTGAAACATTTTCTGTCAAACACAGTGTCTAAACATTTCCAAACAGCTGATTATCTGCAGCATATACATAACCAAGCAAAGCTTATACCTGTGGGCCTTTAAGGCCATCACTGCCAGCAGGTCCAATGTCCCCCTGAAATAAATAAAGAGTTCACACACAGGCGGGATGCAACCTGTTAACTAAGTCTGGGCTTAGACTGACGTCACACATAAAGCATCAGACCAGTACATTTACATTTCCTTTATTACAGAGGAACATTTCACTCCAAATTATTGTTACATATTTGGATACTGTGCTCTAATTATCTCCATCTAAACTGTTTTAGTGTCACAACCCACATTTTTGGGGTTGGCTGTAGAGATGTCTCCCTTCTGTTGAAAACATCCATTATGTATACAGCAGTTGCCATGTGGTACTCAAAGTGACATCCCTTTATAACTAACTCCTTCAAGCACCCAGCCCTAGCAAAATAACCTAAAAAAATGGGTGAAAATCAGCAGAAATGTCAGTTCTCTTTCTGCAGTTTACGTCCAATAATCCAAAACACTGCATCATCAAGTGAGGGGAGTACCATCAGTGTTTACAGCCTGTCATGCTGACACAAACATGAGGCTCTAGCCATGATGTTCTTTTACACAGAGGAAACAGTTGCTGGGTGTGGTTCAGTGGAAAGGAAAATGTCCCTACATGAAACTGCTCACAACAAACTATGGAGATATTTTTGAGAACTAGGTCATGATTTCTGCAAAGAGAGATTGCTGGAGAATTTTTTCTTTTTCCTTTTTGGAGGGGGGGCAAGCACAAGACAACTGGTATTAATTTCCAGTATACTGTGTAGGGGGGAAATTTCTCTAATAGCTCAGTCACACTAGAATAAAAATAGGACATTCGGTGATCGACAGCAGCTGCAGCAACCAATTTGTTCCCAACAAACTGTGCAACACCCTCAACCTCTAGATGACCACTGTTGATCACACGGCAGTCGTACAGGTCGCCTGGTTTGAGGTAACCTGTCTTCAAGCAACTGTGATCACATACTGACAGCAGACTGACTGCATATTATTGCTTTTTATCACCATGAATCAAAGGTATTTGGAAGATGGCAACTCACTGTAAGTGGCTGCAGACCTGGTTCTTGTCTTCAGAGCAACAAGGTTCATTCTGCATGGTCACAATATTTGTTTTTTTCATGCTGCATTCTCCAACCACTGTTTTCCCCAGTGTGACACAAATGATACCTAACTTTGTTATCTTTGCAAAATATTAACTTAACTTCTTTTAAATAAAACATTTATTGAAAATTGCTTGTACTGTAAATTTGAGAAGTGATTAAATCCTTAAAAAATCCAGTTTAGGGAATGTTTTTTGTAATTTCATTACAAATTGAGTATTGTATATATGTGTTTCTAAATTCATGCAGACAGAGAGAAATATATATTTTTCAAAGTGGTTATTAGTTTCAGCCTCATGAGGAAATCATCTTTAAGTTGCAGTCCAACTGAGCCAAAATAAAGACTTGAGGTGTGGCTGTACCCTTGAGCCATTAACTCCTTGTGCGCCAACTCGTCCTGTGGCACCTGGTGCACCCTGTGACACACAGAGACACACACATACATGATTGCAGGTACATCTGGAATTTGCACAGACAGACTAATAATTAATCACTGAATATCCGCCTGCTTACCGGTGGCCCTGGCAGACCTGGGAGGCCATCCAGTCCACTCTCCCCCTGGTAATAAGCACAAAACAGCATGAATAACAGACAAAGAATAAAACCTTTTAATACATTTAAGAATAGAGAAAAAAACAGGCATCAACACTTGCCCCTAATTTGGCTTTAAGTAATATGAAACCTTTAATTATAGAAAAACATAAACAAAAGAAAATCTGTTTTAGTACAAATTCCATCTGTTTTGCTTGGCATAACTACTGTGCACTTGTAGTTTGGCACTTGTAGTTTAATCCTTTCAATGAACAGATCACCACAATAAATAGCAGCAATAAGTCGCAAAAATAGGATAACCCAAAAAAAGACAAAAAAAATAATGCAGGTATTGGTATCTTCATTTATGACAGTGCAATGCACAAACTAAAAACAGGACTATTTGCTTTTAAGGCTCTAAGAACTAGAGTCAGACAGCGGCTCACTCACATCAGGCCCAGGGGGTCCCTCTGGCCCAGCGCCACCTCGGATTCCCTGAGGCCCCTGCAGAAAAGATTAAAGATGTCAGCTTAATAGCAGTATACCATTAAAGTACATGGGGAAGCGTGTATACAAAGAGAGGATTAATGATACTAAAGCTTAGTCAGAGACTCCATTTTCTCGCCAGGCAGAATCAAAGTAAAATCACTGATAGACCAACGAGTAAAGCGAGTAAAGTGAATGCCTCATTGTTTGAAACTGAAAGTTCAAAGGGGGCCTGAATTAGAGATTAAGATTACAGAGCGCATGTCCAATTTTAACAAAGTTTTTTGATCATTTTATTTTTCACTAGTTGGGTGTAATAAGAAATCTATTGGATAAGAACTGTCATACTTTTACATTTTTAATTTTGAATGTATGCGCTGGCATCTTGTCCAGTTGACTACAGAGTATGAGCTGCTTTGTAAAAGAGATAAAGGGAAAACTGCTCCTGGCTCATGATCCACCCTTTTTTCTTTAAAGGAGTTATAAATATCATGTAAAAAAAACAACAACTGAAATTTCTAGTTTTTTGCACATATAAAGCAAACCATAAAAGACACTCACGCGGGGTCCAACAGGGCCTTGTGGACCAGGTAAACCAGTTCCACCCTACACAAGGAGAGAAATTTGAAAACAGATATCTTTATATCCACATAACCCACAAAGCATTATGACCACTGTCTAATATACTTGGTCCAAACAAAATGGCTTCAACTAAACAAAAAACATGGACTCTGCAAGACCTCTAGGTGGTATCTAGCACAGGAAAACCCAACATCCTGCCACTGGATTATTGTCTACCCCTCCTCTGACCACTATTGACAGCACTGTTGATCCAGAGCAATCCATAAACCCAGTGTGCAATCTTTACAAAAAGTAATTCTAATTATATATTTAAGATTAATCAAAAAATAAATACAATTAATCAAAGAGTACCTTCTTGCCAGGTTCACCAATTTCACCTCTTGGACCTCTGGGGCCAGTAAGACCCTGGAGACATTAGCAAAGAACACATCCATCATTTCAATATTTTTTTCTATATGCATGAACATCAATTAATTTCACATAGTTGACATGTTTCAAAATTAATGTTTTCCCCTTTGAGCAGAAGGTGCTTAAAAAAACTCATTAAATGTGGATTAAAAGTATAAGAATTGAGAATTTGAGCTTCTTCTGTTAACACTTAAAAACACTGACCTGTGAAAACATTTCTAAAAAAGAAGCCATCACTGCCACTGACACGGAAACATAATAAGCTTCAATTATCTGAACTACAGCGACAGCAAATCTTAACTAAAGCTAAAAGGTGACAGTAAGACTGCACAGAGTCTAAACATGTTCCTGCCAATACATACACATCATTTCACAGCAGTAAATCAAATGTTTAAACAACACACAGATTGTGCTCCATCAAAAATGTCTGTGCTGTTTTATTACTCACCTCATCACCTTTTTCCCCTTTAGGTCCTCGCTCCCCCCTGTATCCCCACGGGCCCTGAAGGTTTCAACAGAAAACACTCAACATACACTAGTTTACCATCTGTGTCACACTCACCCATACTCTGCGTGTTGTTTAACAGTTAACATAAATAGAATATGCCCACCTGTGATCCAGGAACACCAGGTGACCCCGGCTGACCATCTTCCCCATTGTCCCCATCTCGCCCTGCAGTCCCAGATCGTCCTGGAGGGCCACGAGGACCACGATCCCCCTGTCAGACAGCATAAATCAGACACTTAATGCTCATACAGCAGCTTGCTGGTGGACAGTTTTGATATTTTACTTCTGATATGGTTGTCTTGTTACTTCAAGACAACTATCAAACCTGACAATGTAAAAGATACAAATACGTAATCAAATAAACTGGAACTGCAGCGAGTAAAATCCATGGACCGCAGAGATTCACAGTGGGAAAGATATTATAAATTATCAGTGTGGACTGTGAAGACACTGGCTCTCCAACTAAGAGCAGCAATTCATCACAAAGACAAGGTATCGCCTATATGGCAACACACTGTCTAGAAGATTGTGCTGTGCAAGAACTCAGGTGGGAAACGATTCACAGTGAATGGCTAAACCACCTGTGCTGGCACTGAATAACACTGCATCTGGGATGAAGAATTCTTTTACCAGGTAGGTTTTGTAATGATTTAAATGACAACTGGGTTTTACGAGAGTTGAATTAATTATTGTTTTATACTGTGACCTGCTATTATGCGTTTCCACCAGAGCCAATTTAGCTGTTATGAGCAAGAAGGTCTTAGTTCACTGAAAGTTTCTGTGCTACTTACAAATGCACTATATAAACTTTGCCTGCAGAGGGTCAAAGAGCTGTTAAGTAACCTTAATTAACTGATTTATTCTACAAAAGATCATAAAATACTGTAAAATGACCACAACTACATTTCCCAGAGCCCAGGCTGATGTTTACAACTGCTGTCTGTGTGCTGTTCGCTGTCTGTTTAACGGTCCAAAACCTCAAATATATTCAGTTTACAACAAAAAGCCACAAATTTACAAATGACCTAAGCTGGTATCGTCAAAAAGAAACAAATACGTTCAATCCAGCCCACCAGACGGGTTTGCGAACGGAGGCCTTTCTTTTGGAGTTTCCACTCAAATATAAACCAGGAAACTGCATTCCTGTATATGCTGGTTATGAATCATCTTAAGAAAAAGTAATCATTTAACCTTATCCAGGGATCTCAGTTATCTGTGTTTTCCCCCCTCTTACTCAAAAAAGTAATTAACCAATTAATGTACAACAATCACATGGGGTGGTTAAGCTAAGGAGTCGTGCTGAGTCTATATGTCAGCTGAAATACAGCAAAAGGCAACTTTGACAGGTTGCCAGTTCATCACAGAGCTAACACAGAGGACACACAACACACAACCACACTCTCTCACATCTGCATCTATGGCTACTTTGGAATCGCCAATTAACTTAACATACATGTTTTGATTGTGGGTGGAAACCTGAGTAACAGCAGGACACCCACACAGCCACAGGGAGAACATGCAAACTCTGCACAGCAAACTTTGGCTGTGAGGCAATGCTAACCACTGCAATAGTGTGCCACACTAGTCAAGTCAGCGTAATAATGGATAAACATCCAGAATCTCAGCCTACAGATTCAACATGGTCATACTTACAAAAACATACAATGTGTGAATGGCTCCAAAGACAAAACCTACATTTTTATTCAGCTTTACAGGGTTAGACTGATGGACATGCTGCTCTCTCATGAAGAGAGAGGTATTTTATATTGCTGGTTTATGCAAGACACTTAGGCATGTGACTATTTTTATTTTGTATTACAGTTAATTTTTGTTACACATTCACTGGATTGAAAAAAAAAAAGCCAACATTCAGGAGGGGAGAGAGTGTGGGAGGAGAAATGCATGAGGCCACATGCTCAACCAGTGAGCTGGTTGAGCATGTGGCCTGGGACGCCTGAACCAGATAACTTTAAATCCCATGTCCAACTTTTGACTTGAAAACTTGACTTCATGAGCATTACCGACTCCCTGTTTAGTTTAGTACAGCTTTCCTTTTGTTTAGGTTTAAAACACTGGGAGGCGATTCTATCTTGAGTCACCTCATAGCCAGTGATTTTAGAGACACAGTCTTTTATATAAGTTCGACCTTTATTACATTCAGAGTTCATTCAGAACAAATGGACCCAAAGTGTGTCAACAAAGGATCCCCCACATCATTACACCATGACCAGCCTCTTGAACAGTACTAATATAGTATTGTTTAGGTACTATGTTAATAGTACCTGAACTAATATAGTAATAATACTATTTGAAAAAGATTATTATGCAAAACAGGGACTTTTAATCCATTTACATTTCATCAGTTACTCTGTGTTCTTTTGCTCTAATAGGATTTTACAAAGAGCCTTTATTTGTGATTTTTTCTAATGTCAATAACACATTTGAATTTTCCATGATTGATGCTGACACACCCCAGCATTGCTTACAGTGCTGATGTATGATTATTTTTGCACAAACAGCAAGGTGCTTTGTCAGCGTAGGCTACACAGTCACTCAGACACAAACAAACACAAACAGTAGATCAATATTCTCTGCCACATGGGTCCAAACATTTCAGCCAGCGAAGGTGACTGAGTGTTTCCAACAATCCCAAACCACACTGTTTCTCATCACCCAGCTGAGACCTCACACAATAGATGGCCCTGGCTTTCAGTTTCCATACAGTCAGAGCCCACTTCCAGGACTCATGTTTATGTATTTTGAGACGGTTTTTGAGATGGATGTAAGATTTGCCTCTACCTTAAAAAGCCATTCACACAAACAAAGTCAGAGTTTTTTAGATTTAATAAAACCAGGCAATAAGCGACAAATAACGAGGTCCCACTGAGATAATGTGAAACTTATGACATAACACAATAGAAAACTTGATTAACTATGGTTCAGCGTAATCAAATTTACTCACAGAAAATATGCAATGTCTTAATTTTGCAGTTAAAAAAAGTTTTTTCTCTAAATATGAGAATGGTTACATCATAGGGAGTTTCATGCACACGGGGTTTCCAAACACCCACTCCCTTTAACCGCACTCACTCTGCTCAACCAGCTATGTGACGCTTAATTCAAATTAGCACTTAATCGTCCACAGTGGACTTGCTCAATACCCAACATTGGCTGGTTCGCTTTGATGAACCACCCAATGTTTACAGCGACACCAAATGTGTCAGCTTTTACTAAAAATGGGTGTGTAACTTTTGTGATTTAATGATGGCAAAGTGGACACAAATTAGAGATATTCATCACATTCATGACTAAAACCAAATAATAAGATTAAACATGTAAAGAGGATGTTTCAGGACAGGCTTCATGTATTAATATGTGTCAGCTCATTGCATTTGGTATTACATTTACTGCTGGAATTCCATCCATCCATCTATCTCAAGTTATTTTCTACACGTTGACTTTGGCATACTAAATCAAATTTGTGGCCTTACAGCAGATTTTTTTATTGATACCAAACTTGCTGAAATTTCTGGAGCAGGAAATGCTGGGTTGTTTGCTTACCATCTCTCCTGGCATCCCTGGTCTTCCTCGCTCCCCAGGTTCACCAGGTGGCCCCTGTGAAAGAAAATCACTAAATCACATGGGAACATGTTTGTAACATGCACTAATATACTGCTAAAAAGAACTCATCTCTAACCTGTCTGCCAGGCCTGCCCATTTCTCCAGGTGGTCCTGCGGGGCCTTCTCTACTCTGCAAGCTCACAGAGAAGAAACCCGCCTCAGATTCACAGAAACAAACGAAACACAGAACAGCTTTTAGAAGAGCGTACTTACAGGCCAACCTGCAGCAAGCAACTGGTAGAAACTGGTTTGCTGCGAGAAAAATGGAAACACACATTAAGTAACAAATAGTGACCACAGCAGGTTGTCCACATATAGTAGTTCAAAGCACACACAGTAACAAATCGCCTTCACAAACCACTAACAGACTTTTATTTCTGTCATCTTTTTTCAATAACTGACTTGAAGCTCCCCATCATGCTGGCATACTATATGCGTGTGTGTATAAGTACGTGCCTTATACAACACACAGCTGCGTCCAATGGAAACAGATTAAACAGATGAAGACAGATCATCAACTTGCATGCATGATAACCGAAGGGTTAAAGATTTCACATATAGTCTGGAAATCTGGGTTTAAGTAACATCGAAGATCATTTCAAGTCCTATGTGTCCTTTAGGTGACTCACAATAAATTATATGAGGGCAAAGGAGAGAGGAACATATAAAAACAACTTCTTTGAGGTGTTCTGTACTTGGTGCCTTGATGTTTAATGGAAGGCCAAGAAAGCAGTTGATAAACCAACAACAGGTTTCCTCTTGGGAGTCTTTCTGTGTGGAGTTTGCACTTTCTTCCAGTAGGTACTCTGGTTTGCACCCATGGTCTGAATGCATGCATGTCAGAGTAACCTATGATTCTAAACTTGCTATAAGTGTGAATCTAAGAGTCTGTAGATGTCTGTGTTAGCCCTGTGGTGTCCTGGTAATCTGCTCAGGATGTACCCTGCCACTGGCCCTGCACTTTGCAATATCGGTGGAGCAGGCTAAGCTTAAGTATTATATAGCAGAACATTTTACCTGGAATGCAGCCCATTCCTCAGCAGTGTTCCTCCACAGGTAGAGGGTTGGTAAACCTGGCGGTCCAGGAGGTCCCCTCTCCCCCTTTTTTCCTTGTCTTCCTTCAGGGCCTGTCTTACCCTGTTTGTGAAAGATAAATCAATTTATGTGGTAAATAATATATTAGTTCTTGTTTTATTTAAAAGAGTACTGAACTTTGGCATAAATAACCTTAATGGGAGTTAGCAGAAGTCCACTGTGGACGATCAAGTAAAACATGTCTTGGATTGAAACTGAGGTTTAAATATTAGATACCATCTGAGATATTATTTCAGAAGCAGCTTTAACCTAACATATCATCATGACTTACTAGGTTATAAACAAGCTTCGGTTACCTTATCACCTTTAAACCCAGGGAGGCCCGGCTCACCAGGACAACCCTGTGGAAACATTAACTCTCAATAAATGAAAAAGACAAAAGCAATGTGGATAAATCAGCTGTCACGACACAAAACAGTATTTATCACCAACTTTAACAAGCCACAGATACGTGACAGTTTATCCCTGACATTTAAGACTTTTCTACTACTTTGTAGAAGCAAAAAAGTTGACCTGATAATACTCGATCCTTGTAAAACCTCACAGCTTGTGGCACATTGAGGACCAAAAGGTATTTATTTTACAAGAGCTCCCTCCCTACACCTACAACAATAAAACACTTTAAGATAGGCGTATCAGGTTATACTGTTCAGTAACGCTGTTGTAAATTGATAGGAACTGTGTGTGGCTTCTTTGGTGCTTCCTGTAGGATCTGGAAAAATTCAAAAATTTGGTAAATCTTGATGAATCTTTCAGGATTACTCTGCCTATGTTATGGATTCTGACCAAGTCTGAACACTAATTTACAGAAAGTTTGTTTAAGTCTGTCCTGAATCTTACTATAATGCTCGCTGTGTAGCTCTGTTACCTAACGCCTCCTTGACACATTAATTAATCTAGATGAAACTCACTATACAAACTGCCTAGGGTCCAGGCTTATCAACAACCACATAGATTTTGGGCATTAGTTTTACAACACTGAAATCCCTAAAAATCCTCAAATGTGAGTCCAGACTTTTTGACAACATAAAGCTTGCAATGCAAATTGATGGAAGGAAGACGGTGTAATCACTTCTGAAAAGTTTGAATATAATAAGTTAACTCATCTTTAGATTGACATTAGTGAGAGCTACCGTATGTGGTTATCAGGCAATTGATGTGAGTCAAGAAAAATTATCATCAGAGGTTTACATAGGTGTTGGTTAGATTTTGGATTTGACAGCCTTTTGAGTCATTTTGATAAATCATGTAAATACCTTTATCAATTAATTTTTGCAGCCAGGTACTTTCCTGAAACATGCTTTTTTCTACTTTGAGATAGGATTCAAGATGATCAAGAAGAACCTGTTGTGCCGCGTATGTGGACAGAAAAGCCAACAGGACATTTTCCCTCATGTTCGGCTGGGTCTAATCACATTAATCGTGCTGAGTTATTCTGTGGATTTTATGGCAGCGTGACTCCAGACGTAACCAGATGTGATGTCTGCTTTTGGTTCTGTCTACCCTGCAGTCACAGTTAAGACCCACTTCTTAAACCAGGTAAGTGTTCCAACTAGACAGTATGACCTGACTTTACTCCTCCCGACCAATCAGATAACTTGGAAGCCAAAGGGTAATCCTGTCATATTGGGTAATGCTATGACAAACGGCTGAGACTCCCTAAGCGCGAGCGCTCCCATCACAGCAACAAAGACATGTGGATCAGCGCATGTTTGAAGAGTGTAACCACCCCTAATCAGATTCATATGGCAGCTGATGGAGAACAGCGCTTGTAAGCTGTAAAAGCAAACAGTTGTTATACTCTTTTCATTCACAAAGATTTTTTTTTCATCTCATCCAACAATGGACCGATATTATACATCCAATTTACTTTTAAACAAACAGGAAGGCCTTTGCTTTGATAAGCAAAATGAACAAGTTGAATAAACTCTGCCAAAAATTCTCACTGAGATATGGACATGAGAGAGAGCAAACTACAACAGATCATACAATAGAATTAAAACGGGTTTTAAAGAGCAATGAGAAGACCAAAAGGCCACTTACTTCCAGCCCAGGCGGACCCATTCGGCCAGGTGGGCCTCTCTGAAGCCGGTACATTTTGCCATCTGAGCCCAAAACCAGGTTTCCATCTCTAGACACAATGGCTACAGTTGCAGGGCGGCCTTTTTCTGGTAGTCTGCCTTTGTGCTCACGTCTACGATCAAACTGTATGGAAGTCTGCGTGGTGCGGGAGCTCCCCTTAACATCAGGTAAAGGTGAAATAGTCGTGGTCTCTTTGCTAGAATCTGTGGCGGATCTGGGATCTGAAGGAATCTTAGGAGGTGCAGGAAAACCTAGCGAGGGTTTCTTAGGAGAACCTCCAATGTCCAGGTCTATTATATCATCTGAAGGCTTTCCAGGAAACAGCGATGAAGTCCTCCCATTAGAATCTTTCTTCTTCTCTGTGGTAATGTTTTCCTCCATGTTTTTAGATGATAGTTCAGGTTTCCCTTTCTGGCTTCCCTTAGGTCCATTTCTGGAAGGTTTTAACCGTGGGTTCACTTGTCTGCCATTTTGGAAGATCGTATCCAACAAGTCAGTGTCCTCATCCACCAAAAGGACACCCCCACGACCTACTGAACCTTTCCGATTGGGTCTAGAAGGGACCGTCCCATCGCCTCGTGAACTTTCTCGACGCAGGAACGCATTCTGTCAAGAAAGAAAACAAGAATTGGGGCTCACATTCCATCTTTTAGACATCAAAGCAGGGTTTTTTTGGTTTGTAGCACTGTTTGATGTCAGCACTTGTATGAATCTTTCATTGTTTGGTTCTGCATTATTGTGGTGGAATGTTTGATGAGCTTTAAAAATACTAAGATAAAAATCAGCCTGGTGCAGTTTGAAATGTCCTTACTACCATTACCATCAGTCAATAGAAACGAGAACAATAGCACACTGACAGTAGAGACCCTGTTGATGAGAGAAACCAATGTCATGACAAGTGGACAAAAGCAAAACACACCATATAATCATTGTCAAATCAAAAGCTCTTTCTGAAAGCTGTCTGAAAAAAACAACAACACACTTTTTAAATGAACAAAAATTTATTATGTAATAAAGAAATGTTGGTGTTGGGATGGTTTTAAATCTAAATGACAAAAACCCACATTTTCCCCTACTACAGGCCTCTACCCACAGAAAAAAACACTTTACTGACATCTGGCATTATTTCATTTTATCTGCCTTCAAGTTAGTTAGTTACTTTTAACCCATCTGGCAAATAAAAATGCACACCACCACAACTGATAATGGCATTTATTTTCTAAATAGTTAAATACGCTGTCTCTAATTAACATTTCAGCGGGTTACACTGAGATCCTAATTGAACCCAAAACTATTAAGAACTTCTCTTTTCGGCACTTAACCTTTCCAAAGTGCCCCAGTCTCTGCTCTTTGACCGTTACTGTAGGTCAGCCATCACATTTCTTACAGCATGGTTGGGATACCATTGCTGTTGTAAATAATGACAATAAAGATCTCCTCCTCAAACTATAAAAAGGAACATTTCTGCTCAAATTCCACGGCTTTACCTACTGCGACTTCTGCTATCCTCCAGCTGATACTCAGGTTAAAGCACGTCTATCTCTAGTTGGATCTTCGTCTTAGGTTTAACATCAATCTTGACAAGACTGAGTAGTGCCTTTATATTTACAGCAGCTGTCTTTGCAGACTGTACTGTAAGAAATTTTACTTCAGTACAGACTCTAGACTGGAGCAACATAGGCTCCCTCTGTGTCAAACTCTGTTTTACACCTCCCCACAACAGTTTATACAGTTTAGAGCTTTAATCGACTGCTCTTTATTCTGTAATCGTTCATACTGTAAATCAGCTTTGCCAGCTGTCAAAATGTGAACTTATACATAGGCACGCACGCACACACACAACAAAACAGAGCAAAATGCTGGGCCCTAGGGAATGGAGAATAGTGAGAGAGGCCTTTCAGGGGAAAGGGACCACAGGGCTATAAATTTTGTTTGATGACCGTAATGGGCTGAAATGGAGAGCACAAAAGCGGAGCTAAGAGGCATATGGGAAGCAGAAGGACAGGAAGAGCAAAAGGAGGCGGGGGTTTACACATTGTGCAAAGGTCTAACACAAGATACAATTCAATAATCTCTCAGAATAGACGGCTTTCTACGCCAGGTCTATGTAACCGAATCGTTTATAGGAACTGGTCATCTGGAGATACGCAGACGTCTTGATCCTGGTACACGCACAATGTCACAAATCATGCTAAATAAACATTTTAACCAGTGAAGTCACATTGTAATTTTTTTAGTAACAATTCCAGTATCTTTTGGCACATAAGTGAAACTAGGTTTTGTGTTTGGACCATTAACCTGTGCCTTTTTTCAGCAGAAAAGGCACAGTGAGCAGAGAAGGCAACAGTTCATAACCCTTCCACGATATCTGAGAACTAAATAAAAGTTTCCATGGGACGTAAACAGAGCTATAGGAAAATGAGAGCAACAAATATTAGGAATACAAATGCACTGGAAAGATTGCAGATATGAGTATATAGATAGGCTCTGTTTTCTTGTTGGTTATAGTTGTTTATCAAGGAAAAAATCAATTCAGCATGCTCAATGACATGCCCAAACATCCAGAAACATGTCAAATAAGTTAAACATGGCTTTCATTCATCTGAAACAACAGGCCAACAATTAGCCTTGTGCAATGGGGCCAGTCAGCCGGGCCAGCAAAGGCCTGAGATAGGCAAGAGCCAAAGCCAGTGCCCCGAATGGAAACAAAAGCTCTTTCTCTTTTTCTCTTATCCCCGGCCACATTCAGTCAAACAGGCCCAGCTGATAACGTGACACTGGATCTCCTCTGGTCAACATCGTCTTCTCCACTTACCTCCCTTTCAGTCAGAGGGACTTCCTTATGAGCCAGCGCAGGTCATACTTAGTTGGAATACCATTATACATCTGCCAGTCAGCCAGGTGCTGATAGTTGTCAGTGACTACAAGCCTTTAGGATATATTGAATGTTATATGTTGTATTTTATATATTCCAATCTGTTACACATGTACACAAAATAAACTCAAAAATAAAAATCTACTGCTACAGGCAGCACGGTGGCACGGTGGTTAGCACTGTTGCCGCACAGCAAGAAGGTCCTGAGTTCAATTCCACCATCAGGCCGGGGTCTTTCTGTGTGGAGTTTGCATGTTCTCCCCGTGTCTGCGTGGGTTCCCTCCGGGTACTCCGGCTTCCTCCCACCGTCCAAAGACATGCAGCTTGTGGGGATAGGTTAATTGATTAATCCAAATTGCCACTAGGTGTGAATGTGCGAGTCAATGTGAGTGCGAATGGTTGTCTGTCCCTGTGTGTTGGCCCTGCGACAGACTGGCGACCTGTCCAGGGTGTACCCCGCCTCTCGCCCTATGACAGCTGGGATTGGCTCCAGCGCCCCCCGCGACCCTGAAAAGGATAAGCGGTAGCGAATGGATGGATGGATAAAAATATACTGTCATTGTGCAAAAAAGAAAAAGAAATTCCAAAACATCTTATTTCTCTAAACTGAACACACATATGAAGCATGGGTATATCCTCCAGGTCTAAAAAATAAAGCCAACTAATGTCTTAAAATAAAATATTATAAAATAAATCTAATGGCTACCAAGGAGCAACTTTTAGCTGGAAAAAAGTCCACATGTACAGTACAAAGACGTATTGCTTAATTTATTACTTCAGTAAACACTTTTCTGATGTTTTTATTAACTCAGTTGCAAGTTTCCAATCTAATTTTATATAAAATGACATTCATTTTGTAAATGATTTTCCCCTTTAGAGTAAAATAGAAAATAAAACAGGCATGCTTTACAGCACTGACAAGTACAGTCATATCTGGTCTTAAAAAAGGACACACACGGCCAAGATGCTGAAGCTCAAGGCTTCAGAACTGATCTTCACAAACAAACAGGTGACGTCATGGTGGCTACATCAATCGCTTAGATACGGTCTATGAATCAAACAAAATATTTCTGCTGGAGATAATATCCAGAGTAGCAAATATGAACATGCAATCCTGTCTAAAAGAAAGTTTTCAAGGACACTTGACTAGCTGATTATCAGCCGATGAGACCGCCTCTGTGGAAGTAGATGTTTTGGCACTTTTGCTCCTGATCTGGAGCATTCAGGTGTTTCTTAAGACATTGCCACAGTCTTCTCAGGGGCAGCAGTCTCAGCAAATTCACCCCAAATTCAGGCTGTGCAATGCTTGGAGAAACTGCAAAAAAAATCTCACAAAAACTCTACAGGCCTCAGTTAGCATGTTAATTGTTAATGAAAGTACCTTTTGAAAAAGACTAAACAAGTAGGGCTTTTTTTGGAAGGGTTGCAAACACAAAGCTTCATCTTTCTAACAAGAAAGTGGAGCCAAGCTTAGGTTTGCAAAGTTGCATCTCAATAAATCCCAAGACTTCTGGAAAAATGCCTTTTACAATGATGAGACAAAACAAGATGTCTTACCATTTTTGGCAAAAACAAACCATACCAAATGTCAAGAACGGTGGTGGAGGAGTGATGATTGGGAATGCTCTGCAACCAAAGAATGGGACAGCTTGTCCCATACTTTGGGTCACCGAGTCAATCGGGAACTTCTTTCTATACCAAAGTATTATAGGGTCAAATGTGAGGTCTGTCTCATAACTACAGCTTGGTCCAAACTGAGTCATGCGACAGGACAATGATCCCAAACACACCCGAAAATCTAAAACAGAATAGGCCCAGCAAAGTCCAAACCCCATCCTTATTGAAAAACTGTGGTGGGACCTTAAGAGGGCTGTGCATAAATGAATGCCCACAATAAACTGAAACCAGAATTCCTTGTGACTATATCTATCCATCCGAAGAATCCTCAAGAGGTACTACTCAGTCCTGTTTGAGCAGCATTTGCTAAGAACCAAAGTGCACAGCTGTTTTTCTTAAACTGAAATCATATTTTTGCAGCCAGTGTATTAAGGATTTATGTATTCAGAGGAAACCTTTGAACTTGGAGATGAGTGCTACAAAGAGGATAACGAAGTCAAAGTGATAATGTACTGAAACACTGTCGGTTTGTCTAATTCTAAGGAATGTTTTGACAATAACAAAATATATCATGAAGTATGTTGCAGTCACACTGTTTATGGTTTAACAGTGGTGCTCACCACATTATACCATGTTTTTTTTAATCATATTTAGAGAGCAAAAAGTTGAGTAACTGTGGGTCAGGGGCCCACACTTGTACTTCTCTAACCTACACATCAGTATTGGACCTGTGTGAATGTTAGACACGGAGAATGAAGCTAATGGATTGTGTTTATCAACAGGTCTTCTCTACACTCTGTAACGGTCCTAGAGTATCATCAGGATAATGTTAAATGTGTTAAATGTGAAAAACAACTGAAATTCAAGTTTAAACTCTTCTCAGTCTAAGGTCACACCAAGGCTTCCATGAGTCATCTTTAAAACAGCAGTTTTAAAGATGATCTACAGAGCAGACGTTGCATAGCATGTGTCTGTGTAGTTATCCTGTCAAACAAAACTCTAATAATCCCAGCAAGTAACTCTATGAGCCTTTAAATCATGAGCCAAGATGATGTTTACACTCGATATCTCTCTAAAGGTTCTGTAGTAGCAGGCTCGAGCAAGCAAGCATGTTCAAAGTGTGTGTGTTTATGCGTGTGTGTGTGTTTGCTTTTTAATCCTAACAAGACTTCTCGAGTTGAAGGAACGGTGCAGCAACGGCACAGCCTGAGACTTGGCTGACTTTAAGTGACTGGGGAAATCCATGATTTTGTTTTATTATTATAATCCATATAATTTGTTGTTTTGGGGCTAATAATAGCAAATATTTTGAATAAAGATGAAAATTTTAGAAAACTAGTTTATCTTCTTTAATCTAAGTATGCCTGTTTAGACTGGACTCACACATTTGCACTGCAAACACAATGAAAATTGTAAGTAAAGGTACATGGACTGACTTATTAGTTACAATGAAACATCATCTAGCAACACTTTGCTGCAGGGAGGAATCATGGCAAAGTTAAGTTTGGAAATTTTGCATATAATGATGTCAAGAAATTTCAAAAGACTTGGTCAAGAGAACAAAGCTTTTGTCACATATATGAGGTTTTATTAAGACTGCAAAGAGACAGTACCATGCAAAAAGCATGATGGATTCAGCCAGTATTGGTTTTAAAAAGATGAGCCAATTAACTGACAGGAAATGTGCCAAACGTCTTAAAGGCAACATCATTTGCATTCATACAAACACTTGACTAATAGATCCAGGTATTAAGGGCATAACTATGCTTCTCCATTTGCTTTTCCAACCTTCAAGGCTGGAAGGCAACTACTGGCCAGACTTGCAGGGACTTGAATCTAACCTAATCCATCATATTGTCTTACTATCATCTTAGTTAAAATACCATTGCATGGTAATGCTATTGGAATGACTTCCAGAATGACATCAGTTCCATTAAAACAAAGCAGGAGAATTTTTCATCCACTAAAATTTCATCCACTTAAAAAAAATAAAATAAAAATCTCAATTTAACTTATGTGTCACTCTTACACACAGTAAATAAAAGTTATGGCAGGTGTTCACAGGGCATAATTAATGGCTATCTACACAAAGCTCAAGTCTCAGGAGGCATAAGGAGCTGACAGTAATAAGAAATCTATGGGGGCCTCACAGCCTGACAAAGATGCTGCAGGCTAGAGTGCTATTATCAACACACATGTGCACGCACACACAGACAATGAAGACTTGCTCCTACAAAGGCTAATCAAATGGCAAGGTCCATAAATCTCGCTAAGACACAGGTATGCAGACAAGACATAAGGCGAGGCAGGCACTACAGTGTGTGTGTGTGTGTGTGTGTGTGTGTGTGTGTGTGTGTGTGTGTGTGTGTGTGTCATGTGCACACAAGTCAGAGTGTGACTTCACTGCAGCTCAGCAGGTCAAGTGCGTGGCATTAACGGTGTCACGTTCAGGGATTTTAGAACCAGCGGGACCACCCATGTTAGAAATGGTACATTTAGTTGTGATCAAAGCATCCACCAGTTCAACAGTGGTGGTCTGGGAATGTACAATAAGATCATAAAGAATTATGGAGAAGAGGAGAAATACCTAAACTTTTCTTGCACAATAAAACTGCTCTCCAGCCTACTAAGTACTGGTAGCTGGATTTGCCAGATGACCAGAAATGCTCTCTCATGGAGGCCAACACAGACACTAGCCCTTGTGAATAACTCTCACATCCACAACAATATAAAAACAGATAATAAAATAATAAAATAACCAACAGAACATTTCTAAATGGGCAATGACTGTCACTAATGTTCCCATGAATCATAGTTTTCACAAAAAATGGTGCATTGATGTTCAAATTTTCCTTTGTTTTTAAGTAGTTTGAACCCTCCACAGAGAGTTAGCCAGGCAAACCATAAACCATGCAGGGGTACATCTGTCTAATGCAATGTTCTGAATCCAAGAAAGTGACCAAGGGGTCTATCTTTTCTACTAAATGTTCTCATCATTAATGCAAATTGTTTCCGTTACATATGAAAGATCCCTGATTTGAGACCAGGAGAAGAGGCTGAAGGGTCACCGGAAAGTGTACTCCACGTGCTGTTCACAAGCCTGGATAAATGTGAGAATGAGAATCTCACTATACTGTTTAGAGTTACTAAAAAAAAATTCAAGCGTGTTTAAGCATAAGACAAATAATTAAAGAGTTAAGGTTTTAGAAGGTTGCTTTTATGAGCATCTTTAGGGTATTTATAAGTTGAAAATCACATCAGTTGCAACCTTGAATTAATTAGAACCAAAAGCATCCTCAGCCAAATTAAAAGCACCTCCACACTGAGTGCACTTCACTCCTGTCCAGAGTCTTTGCATCAGAACAGAAAACTCCAAAGAAAAGGTTAAAATCAGTACATGTATGAGCCGTAGTAGGGAGTACCTTTCCATCCCGTCGTCTTTGACCTTGTACATGCAACCCCAATAAATCCAGCAATAGGCATCCCAGGAGCAAGTACCAGCCAACATGGTAGAGCATGACTGCAGGACACTGCGGGTCTGTCTCCACTTGAGCTCAGCTCCAATTGTACACAAAGGCAGACCTCTGCACAGAAGGCTGATCCAGCTCCCAGGAGACACACCCACACACCTACTGGGTACACACTCACCACCCAACCATACAGGTTATATAAATAATACATCTAATCTGGCTCATGAAGAGACTAGCACAGCCAATTAACCCTCAGGGTGGCCTGGGTAACTACTAGTGACCGTAACAACTGCAATATAGGTCCAATTTGAATGTTGAACTCTTGTGAATAATAAATATGTTCTATTCTCTCACCCACAAAATTTCAGAGCAGGCGACGGCTGTTCTAAACTTATTAAATCCACAACATCCAAATTGCCAGCTCTTAACTAACCAAGACTGAGGTTGTGAGTGAACTTCTGATCGCAGCAAGCTATTGGCACTAAACTCAAACCGCAACATCATGGGCAACTAAAAATCTGCTTGAATGAATGCAGTGACTGCTCGTTCCAACCGAGCAGAGCGCGATGAAGGAAATAAGGGATAAGGAAGATGTGAGGGAATCCCCACTGCTTTTGCACATGGTTAGAGGCATGCACAATAAAAAAATAAAAAATAAAAAAAAACCTGTGGTGGAATTAGGGGAGGGGAAGCCACAGTTCCCAGATTCAGTGAAATAACCACAGCTGAGAGAACTTGTGAGGGGAAATATTCATTGTGGATTCTCTGAGGTTGGCTTGATTTACATTTATTGTGTCGATGCAGAGAGGAGACCCCGTCTGCATTAAAGTCAAAAACAGCAGGGCACCTCAGTGTCACCGGAAGCATTACTTCATGTCTATTAGGACCAAAAGGCGAGGTGGTCTAGGACAAACAGCGATATAAATAAACAAGAGCAGGGGGAGGTTGATTCAGGGTGAACAGAACCTCTGTGGATGCTTTTGAACTGCGCGGCAGATGTGCAGGCTAGGGGGTAAATCAGTGATCTCTTTTTAATTTTAAACTACTTCCCGGCACATCTTCTTCCTCACCACATAATGGCTTCCAGAGGTCTCTTGTGTCTGCACTGAAAACGCAATTTTTATTGAACTTTAACAGCTGGGACTTGAATCACAGGTATTTCTGCCCTCATGAAAGCTAATGCGCTGATGTAGCACTCGTATAACAAGTTTTCATCACCTAGCATGTAACCATTTATCATCACAGCCTAGATGCCCTGTTCTAAATTACAGATGCGGAGTGGAAAATTATCAGTACGAGCATGTCGGGGCTTCTCGTGTGGAGAAAACGGTTCTGCGCTGCTTAGCGACACAGGGAAAGAAGTGGCTACGGAAACATTTCTTCAATCCTCTGTTTCCATCTCCTCCCTCACTTTCATCCAAGCATCTCTGCTTCCTTTTGTTCTTCACGGTTTGACTTGTCTGTAATTATTTTATATTGGAAACAGTTATAAACCACGCTACGCAGATGAAAAATTATTGCTGGATGTATGCTGACGTGCATAACAGAAAAGCTTGACAGCATGCAGGGCCATCGAGCTGACATAAAAACAAAGAAATATCAATCAGATACACAAAGCATGCTCCCTCATCCTCGCTCTCTAATTAGGCAATATTTGAAAATAGCAAATGTTGCATGCCCTTCACTGAGCCTTTGATGTATCAACAGAAAACAACAGAAAAGCATGCCTTTAGCGCCAAAATCGATCCCACCAGATGATTGTTTTAATATGAATCTAATATGAATATTATGTTGTCTTGAGGAAAATAACTTTTTATCTGTTCCCACATATTTGAACTGCAGTGTATCAACAGTTTGGTTGAAGAGACCTCAGTCTTGGAGAGCTTGGAAAGATCTCAAAGTGTTTTGTGAAACAGATTTTATTGACCTTTTGAAGATATGGCTCCAAGTAAATCCTAATGAAGCGATAACTTAACACAAGGGTGAAAAAAAGAGGGAAGCTACCATGTGAACAGTATTGGTTGAAACCTCCGAGGAGTTTCTCAGAGTGTCTCAGATGGCTGCTTGTAACTGGCTTAAATGTGAATTCCATAAACTCCTTGGTTAAAATGCCTACCTATCATTTCAAAAGAAGATTTAAATTAATGCATTATTAGGAGCTTGGCTACTTTACATGACACATACATGCCAAAAGCAACAGCAGACTAGCAGACTGCCAGTTTTGCATCTGCTATTTTTAATGAATAAACTGGAGCTCCTAACCATCCTCCTGCTCTAAGGGCCAATTATATCCTCATTAATGTAATTATCTGACAAACATCACAGCTAGTTTTGTGGTTAATTGTGCTAACAGCCTGTGAAAAAGAAGTTTTGCTGAGTAGATTTCTAGTATTTTTTTAACATGTTACTTAGCACTTATTAACAGGTATCTGCCTCATGCGGGATGCATCTGCTGGTTTGCATATTCAGTTTTCTATGCAACCTTGCTAATGCTAACTGGTAACTTAAAACATGTTTTATTTTTGCTGTTTTCATGATTGTGATTGGTGGCATATGCCAAAACTGATTCCACCCTTTGTAGCGCAGCTTACTTTGTCATGTTTCTCGGGATTTTTGCAACCTGATGCGCAGCCAGCGTGGGCAGGTTGAAGATACAAGCCTATGAGTGCAGGTATTACTGTAACATCTGTCAAGATTTCCTTTCTATTTCAGCTTGTTTTACTCCCAAGTGGCAACATGTATCACTCAGCAGGAGATTGCAATAGGTTGAGGGCACCCCAGCCACCAGTGCAAATGGTGACCGGCTGTGGCGAGGTCACAGTTGACATGTGACACAACTAATATCTAGAACCATTTTAAGTGCATCTATTAGGGTGAAGATGATAAAGGAACGTGAAGTATTCTTGCATGAGAAGATGTTGACTTTCACAATAATGCGATAAGCATGAGAACCAGTGGTTCTCAGGTGTTTTCTGCAAGGAAACACTTCCAGAGAGGTGAAAAAAGTTAATGCAACTGCATGACAGAATCAGCAACAGAATCGCTTTCAAATTCCAAAAATATAAATTCAGTTTAGTTATACTGTATTGTATTTTCCCTTCTGACTGAAGCCTGACTGGCAGCAGCTTTACACCCCACCAGCCACTAAAGAGGCCTCTAGGATGGAAGAGATCAATGATAATTTCCAAACTTTCTGTCCATACAAGTGCACAAACACACACTACAATAGCAATAACCTCCTTAATCACTGAAGAAGTATCTCATGTCCTTATAGGGTTGAATCCAGGCTAACCTGACCATCTTACAGTCTCTTCAGACCAGCTGGATGACCTGGTCTTAGCATTTGTCTTCAGCCAAAGGTCAGGTGTTAAATGAGGGGAAAAGGGAGTTAAGTTGCTACATATGTAAATAAGACAGCAAATCCATGTTAACACATCTGTTCCATCAAAAATATATTTTCATTTATCAACCTAAAATGGGTAATTCATTAACAGGCACACTCCTCAATGCTAAGGCTACGTCATGACATCAAAAATGACACCTCACGTAAAGCAAGCCATTCTCGCCAGTTTAAGCAAGTCATGGAAAAGTGTCAGAATGATGGATCATTTTTCCCAAACCTCTTTGCTTTTGTCTCAGTGGGACAGTTAAAAGCCATTGTTTGACAAGATTTATGAAAGGGGACTTCTCTAGAGACCCTAACGGAAACACTTGGAAGGGACAAGACATGGAACAGGGAACATTAACTCCATAGGCGCGTGTGTGTTTCCCTGCCTGTCTCTGACACTGTTAGGAATCGTGTGTAAGCAGTGCTGTAACTACAAAACCCCTTCAACAAACTGGTTTCAGTTGCCTGGTAACCTTCAACATAGAGAAACAATCAAATGCAAGCTTCGTCATGCTCTCCAGCACTACCTCCTTCTTTCCCCCCTCTTTCTGAAAAATATGCATTTTGCACATGGAAAGAAATCTGAACACATGCCTTCTAGTAGACTATAACGTTGGGAAGCTAATATGTTGATTACTCCAACAATTGATCAGTTGTTTAACCGTGTGGTTCTCTAACTTTTTGCGGGCAGGGAACCCCCACATGCTGAAACATTTTCAGGGACTTCTGTGTAATCCTAACATCAATACAGCAACATTTGGGTTCTTCTGGACTGAAATATTTATCCATGTTCATGAGCTAGCTGACTCACGAGTCAGGTGACACAGCAGCAGGAACAGTTTGAGAAGTTAGTTACATATGCTGCAAGTTTCCATTGGCCCAAAGATGAAGTGGGAGAAAATAAAGAAAGGGAAAAAGATTCACAACTTTCTCATTTTATTATCTGTACATGCACTAATAGCACAGCTTGAACCCATTTTGATGACTACTTCTTTATCCCAATAAAAGTCTGCCCAACAATATAAAACAGCCCTTAAAAACATGCCACAGTACATATCGATGACTTAACATTAAATGTCTTGTACAAGGAAAACTCTGACCTGAGTGATTATGTAAAATAGGTGAAAAACAACATGTGTTCACAATTTGAGAAGCTGTAAATGACAAAGAGAATTTGCAAAACAAAGTAACTCTGACTAATACGGGACAAGTTAATTATAAATTCAAAGCGGTCAGATTACACTCAGGTTAGCGCTGACTTTGTGATTACATGTTTAGCTAAGGCCCATGACCTCCAGTGCCATTTAAAATCTTTGTGCACATTTGAGGTGCTGTACATTGACTGGTTGAAAGCCATGTCTCTAAAGAGAGTACCTGTCAAGGGGGGCCCAGAAGGGACATTCATCAAATCAGGAAACCCCAACAAAGAGGCCCAGCAGTCAGAAATGTTAGGTTTCAAAGACGACTGCAGCAGACCTCAACAAAAGAGAAATAGGTCTTGTTAATGTGTTGCTATATTTACTTTCTTTAGAAATGTATTTTTTTTAAAGAAGGGAAGAGGGACCAGAAGAGAGCCAGAGGCAGCTTTACCACCGCAAGCATGGTTTGCATGGCTATAATGAGAGACAGACAGCAGAAAAAACAATTATATCCTTTATTCTCTGATTTATTGTTACCTACATGATAAGCCGTGATCATCACTCACTTTCACTTGTAGCTAAGTACAGCTATTTAGTTGCACAACAATGCCATGCAAAAATTTCATCAGCAAAAACAAAACAAAAACAAAAAAACAAAAAACTCAAGGATGCAAAGACTTAAACAGATAGAAGAGGACAGAGACATGGAAAACGGAAAGACGGAATCAGACGCAGTAAAAGACAGAAAATAGAAACAGATGAACAGACAGAGAGATAATTACGTGAGAAAATGTGATGCAGCCATATGAAGAAGATTTCAGTGACTATTAAGACTGATCTGGGGCAGCTTGTTCCTGGAAAAAACCCAAAAAGTCCCGACAACACAAAACAGCAGGAGAGGTCTTGGTCATGTACATCATCAAAAAAGAATCCCAATGCCATCCTGATGTAGAAGCTTCTGCCTGGCGGGGCTAGCATGGCACGGCATGGCCCATTTGTTTTTTTTTTCTTAAACATTCAAGGTTGCAGTAGCTTCTCTGGCTATACACTGCTGCATTTTTTAAAGACAAACAGACCCTCACTGATTATTTAAGGTATGTTTTGTATACACAAAAATGTAAATTCAAACCAGCTTTGTTTTTCCTTTGTTTCGAAACATATGTAGCCCTCTTTGTTTTCCTCATATGGTGATTCCAGAAACACGAGCGCCAGTACAGCATTTCAAGAAGTGTTTGGTTCATGTGCGTGAACAATAGTATTTGTATGCACATTTTGGCATCCTAAGGCTGATGTGGGATGTGCTGATGAGATTAAACATTCATCATCACTGACATGATTTTAAACACTGAGCGATCTTAAGTAGAAACAAATGAATCGGCTGGTACAGAGAGTAAGGCGGTTTTATTTGATAAGCAATCAATATTGCAATTAATGTTAACAGTACATTTTCACGTCTAATTACCTTTTAATCACTGCATGGCCAAAAACATATGATGTCTGTGTCTGGCCGTGAACTGATCATTACATGTGTGCTCGCACTCATCACCAACAGTGATTCAACATTCAGTCTACCTGGCCTGTCCTCAAAATTGTCACCAAAGATGAGGAAAATGAAGTTCCTCAAATGGCCACTTGAGGCTGATTCTAAAAGTAAGTTTATCTCCAATATTTACATGTTGTAATGCCCAACTTTACAGCAGAAATAAACAACTCTACAGCCTGGTACTAGACCAGGCTAATTTTACACTTCCTAGGCTGATTTAAGTAATAGATGAGTGCTAACTAGCAAACTATCTGTGAGCTAGGCTTCGCCTTTTGGAGTATTTTTTAATGCAATGATTTGACAGAAAGGTTTGGACTGCTGTGCACTTAACACGTCTTAACTCTTTACTTAGCACGAATTAGCAGCTATCCATCTCTGTCCATACATTTTGTAAATGCAGGTTACTAAACAAGTGGTACAATGTTCACTGCTACATGATTTCTCATTATTTCATCCAAATATGGTCACTTCTGGCTCAGAAAACTAAGGCAACAGCATACAGAGAGTATGAAATATAGACCTAGCTTCCAAGTTGGAAAAGTGAAGCAAACATGAGTAAAAAAAAAAAAAGAAAAAAAAAAAAAAGGTCTTAAATCTGTATTTTCGTGCTGCTGCCAGCAGGAGGCGACTCCTCTAGTTATGAGAAAGCCAGCCTTTGGCTACCTTGATCCATGACATCATTAAGCATTTTCCTGGTGACTCTTCCCAGTTTCTGGAATACGTTGAATAAAACATTATGGCTATGTTCATTGGCTAACTTGTCAGTCACAAGTAGTTAGCTGGGGAAAGTCTGGTTTTCTCAGTTATTTCATTAGATCCAAACTTTGCTTGTCAGATGTGGTTTAAAAACACCAGGACTGCCTCAGTGAAAACCCCTCAAAGCTTCAAAACTCAAAGCTTCATAAAATGCGAATCCACAAACTGGTGAGGGATTTCTTGGTGCCCATATCAATATTTCACATACAACCTATAGTTTGAGCAGTAAGCAGTAAGGAAACAGAACAATATGAGAGATAGTGTTTAGATATTATTTATATAAACAGCAGAGAAAGTTTACAGAATACCAAAAATCCATCAGATCATCCAAAAGCTAATTTACTGGAAATAATCAGGTGACTACTTTAACAACAGGGGGAAATCACTTTTCACACTTCAAATTACTAGTCTGCCTCTTATCAGTGACCCCTAACCCCCTTACTATTCTGTCAAGCTTCTTCACCTCTGCACATAGAAGATGGATGGGGCTCCCTGGCTCCACCCACCTCGGCACGTGTAATGTTGTTCTGCACAAAAGTTGACAGTTTCAGTCCGGTCCTGATGCTCAGAAAACAATACTCTCATTTGAATCCAGATGAGCTGCTGATTACACATAGTATGGGAATCAGCTGTGCTGATTATTACTTCATTTTAATTATTCAAAATAAAACCACTAATCCAATCCCAAACTGCATTTGGTAAAGATCAAAAGAAATGAGCCATTGCTACAATTTATCAAAGCAGACTTTTAGCCTCAGTGAAGGAATGTGGCCTCTTGCAGGCCACAACAAAGGCCAGTGAGCAGACACACACAGTGTCTCACAGATCAAGCACTTAAACACACATATGCAGCGCACACAACCATGTGAAGTGGACCAGTCAGCCAAAGACAGAGGTGGGACTGCTGGATGAGGCCTCTGACGCCTGAGGCTCAGCACAGCATGGCTAATTAATGACAGACTGTTGCAGACTGACGGACTGTTGGTTTCACAGACACAGACACTAATGGCAAAAAAAGAACCTACGTAAACCAGACCAGTGGTCGGTGTATATATACACTGGTTATAAGCTGCCCATAGTCTGTCACTACAGCACTGGGCGACAGCTGTGAAACCAGGTAACTGCACTTTTTCACTGTTTCTAACATGCGAATTAAAAGTGAATTTCTGGTTAACAATTAACACTTAAGACACCCAATATCCTACTTACAGTTCGGTCAAAGCTCAAAAAAGACTTGTCCTTTGCATCCCCCAGCAGGTTCTCCAGGTCATTGGAGGACAACAGTATATTCTGTGTGGAAACAGAGGCAACAATTTCTAAATAAAAAAACCACAATCAAAGACTGTTCAAGCCTGCACTGATGAACAACCAAACACTCACGAGTTGTTAAATTCACCAGACTGGATCAAAACCACAGGAGTCAGTGCAGTTTTTATTTTAAATCCTCTGGTGATCTTTCATATTGCTTATATTAAATTATATAGCAGTGCGTGCTGTCAGTGAATTAACTGCAGGAGCCTGAGCGTTTGTGTTGTGGGCTTCAAAAGACATGGATGGCTTCACCTTAAATACCTCAGTGACATGTTTGAGGGCTGCTGTGTATACAAGTCAAAAGAAAATGTTCCTGATTTAATTTCTTTTGCCGTTTCTTTAAATCAGCGTTCCTCACCTGCAGCGGGTTGTTGGTGCGTGGTAAGCGGGGAGGCTTAGGAGCAGTGACACTGCAGAGGGGTGGGTGGTGGCTACAGTGCTGCTGGGCAGCATCTGGATCTCCCATCAGGAAGGCCAGCTGTCGAAGATGACCCTGCACAGAGAAATTAAAGAGCAACCAAACATGCAGTCTGAAAACACAACGTCAAAAAAGTAAATGTCTCTTCATGTCCTGCTTGTTATCCCTGTGAAATATCAGTTTGGATAGCCTGACATACTAGAAGTTTAACTTAATTTACCTATAACCGAAATGTGGTGATATTAAGTTGCAATATTTGAAACAACAAAATCAAAATATTTTAATATTCATTTTCAAAAAACTTTTCCTCATCTATGTTACATGTGATGAAGAAAGCTTTTAAGGAAATCTGAGAAGCCTAAAATTACCATGCCAAGTTCTAGCTCACTTCTACAGAGGAACATTATTAAGGATCCTAACTGGAAGCATTACAAACTGGAATGGGATGTCCATGACTAAATACCAGAAGGCACTGAAACTGCCCAGAAGATCACCAACACCCATCTACTGAGCATTAGTGATACTGGTGAGGTAAGACATCTGCAGAGAGCCTGAGGCACACTAAAAATCAACAGTCACCCCTGATGCTATCCAGCAAAGCATACAGAAGCTTCTACTGCCAAACGGCCAGACATTAGAACATACTCCACCATATTTATGTATTCCTTTAAAATGTTGTCAAAAGAAACTTTACATCTGCAGTTTTAATTATACAATCTTGTATTGCAGAAATATTCAGCAGCACTTCAATAACTACACCTGAACATGTAGCAACAACCTGCTTTGTGATAAATTTTAGTCCGATGAAAGTGAGAAGTTCTACATCTCAGGAGTGGAAGTATCACAGCATTTTAACAAGAGTTAGAGTTTTTTTTTAACAAAAAGTAACAAGTAATGTTAAGGACCCCAATACAGAATGTGAAGATAATGAAACCCAAATGAACAGACAAAAGCCGTCAGGTGAACACACACACACACACACACACACACACACACACACACACACACACACACACACACACACACACACACACACACACTTTACTGCAGGTCATGCATTTCACTGCAGTTCCCAGGGTCCTTTTCCAGTGAATCTCCGTCAGGCCAAGCAAGAAAAACAAATCATGAGCAAACCTCTGTCCTCAGGCTATGTTAATAAGAGTGTGATGGTAGGTGAGAGCATGCCTCTGTGTTTGTGTGAGTGCAGCATGGCATAAGTTCCGTTGTTTAGGAGATAGATGCCCATGACTTTGAGACTTACCATACATGAATGTTTACAATACATGTAGAAATTACATTGCTTATGCAAATTTCTCGTTGTTTATCCAAATGAAAGCAATGAAGTCCAGGTCCATTTTGGAAAAAGTAAAATGCATTTTAACAAGCTATTTGATCTCAGCTGCTTACAGAAGAAAAGTAAGAGACACACAGTCTGTAAGGACTTTAAGGAAAATCCATCTGAGAAATGTTATGTTTTATTTAACACAGACCTGTGTTACTGTATATAAAGAGATAGTTTTAGAGATGTTTCATGTCCTCTGAAGAAGAACCAAATCTCAAGTACCTCCGTTAGAAAAATCCCATGATGACCTTGAAATAGACAGGGGATCAAACAACATATGTCTGTTAAACAGATGCATCTGCAGTACATTTTCATGAAGGACAAATATTTCTATTAATGTAATTGGTGATTGAAATATACAACAGACTTTTCTTCAAAAACCAAATGCAGCTGTCACTCCTGGATCTTTACAATGTAGCCTAAAGTATGCAGCGTGTGCATAACTAAAGCAATCATGTACAAGTAATCAAATCCATTTTAAGAGCACACACTTTTGCACTTAGCAAATAACAGATCATTTTGTTTATTTACAGCACAAAGCAAAGCAAAGCACCCAGAAATTCCTGTTTCAACATGCCACACATTTTGCCTCCCTTTAAAATCATTTTTTTTATGAGAACCTAATCCAGAACAAACAAAATTATTCTGAGAAGCTTTACTCGTGCTGCACTGGATGGCAGTAATAGTTGCATATAAGTGCAGAGTTCATTAATATATGGTTTCACTGTGTCGAACACAAAAGATTGTCCAGAGATAAGACTGTCAGCACCTCAGGGATCTGTCGTCGTGGGATAGATGGATGGAAAATCCATTTTAATTGTTGCTAAAAACAAATCCAGATGCTACCTCTATAATGCTCGTCCTCACCCCCACTGTGATGCAGTCACTGCCTGCTCTAATCCTCAAGCTATATCCACAAAGCTTGTTATAGCAACTAATATCCACAATGCATTACGGGCCATCAAAATGCTCTTGAGATGCTCACATAAAAGTTTAAAGAACCATCAATGTCACATTTGATAACACAATTCTTAGGAGAAGCCCAGCAGGTGAATGAAAATAAGGAAGCACAGATTAGTGGGGAAAAGAAACAAAACGCAAAAAAGGTATCAAGAAAACAATTAAAAAAAAAAAAGAGACATCAGCAAACCAAAGACCAAAGACTGAACAGAGGCACACATCCTAAATGAACACCAGGCAGAAGGATAATAAGACACAGGTTAACTAAATCAAGACAATTAAAAAAAAAAAAAAAAAAAAAAAAAAAAAAAAAAAAACACGAAAAACATTAAAAACACAGAAGCCCACTTGAAAAAAATAACCTTCGAAATGGTTAACTGGTTGAAAGAGGTCAAAATCAGAGAGCACAGAGGAAGATGCAGAAAACAAAGAAAGCAGAAAAGGCTGAAGAACGTTTTAGCAAAACAAAAGCTAAAGTGAAAACAATCATAGAAGCTAACACCATAAAAACAACAGTGTGACGATGAACAGATCTCCTGAAGATTTGGCTTGGATATCTATCAAGCGAGCTTCCCGTCAATGACTAATACCACTGATTAATCACCAGAACAAGTCCACATGTTTCTGGATCAATTGCATACATCCACATGCTGAATCCATCCATTTTAGTCTGTTTTGGATGCATGAAACACAATAAAATAAATGCAAAAACAAAACATGAACAGTACATGCTTTAGTCAATATACAAGCATGTCTATAGAAAGTTTCTCTGTTTCCAAGCATCTTTGGGTCTGTGATGAAAAGATACATGGGTGGAATGTGTGCTCCTTTCTTTGCTGTTTACTTGTAGAAGGATGAACAGGAATGCATGACTTTTCAAAGTAAAAGAAAATCAACCTACATCACACATGGCCATCTATTTGGAAATAGTTGCTTTAATCTGTTCGTTGCATAGCAAAGTTGTTATTCATATGAAGTGCAACAAGAAACAAATAATAAAACAAATAAATAAAATGCTTTAAATCTAAACAGGACCAATCATACCGGATATTGTCAGGGTCTATGTACAATAAACAGAGGTGTCAGGGCTGGAGCCCCTTCTTTTTTTCATCAGTCAAAAGGTTGCAGAGCCACTTACTTCAAACGGAGTTTCAAAGCTCTCAATAATTCCTCCAACCATGAGCAGACCGTCGGTGCTGATCCCCATGCCGTAGTAAACCCAGTCCACACTCTCCAGCAGAGAGCAGTCCACATAGAGTGCGAGCCGCTTGGCAGCCACACTGATGGCCACATGGTGCCACTTTCCATCAGACAAACCACTAACCGGGAACCTGACAGACAGAGACATGCAGATCATTGGCTTTGTGTCTTAAAGTTCTTGTACGAATGTGACAAAGCAGTTGAGTTCAAAAAATGCTTTGGGCACTGTAATCATAGTAAGATAACTTTGTGTTGACATCTGGGTGCCGTCTAAATCTCAAGGACTCAAAATAAATAAATAAATAAATCTCAAGGACTCCACACATTCTGCATTCTTTCATCAGGCTCAGCCAAACAAACAAACAAACAGAATGAGCTCTTGTTCTCTGAGAAGGTTTAATCATGTCTTTCAGTGTGGGCATGTGTGTAAGTCCTGTGACAGCACATAAAAAATCAATTACAATACCCAAATTAAATTTGGCTGATCTCCTCTTTAAGGTCAGCTCCTTGTATACTTAGTCTAGTTCCAGCTAGTACTTCATGAAAGTCAGATCCAACCACTTGTATGTCCACTCTGTGATTTAACCAAAGACCTCAAACATTCACAGAATCAAACAGGTCAATTTGATCTCTGGATCTAGCCAAACTCTAATAGTAGAAACCTGATAGACATGCAGCTTTCTGTTAAAAAAGCTGAAATAAAATCATTCATGTGCAAACAGTACAAGATAACTACAGTATCTGTGTATGTCTATCTTTTGGCCCATTTTTGTATGCTGTCTTACACTGATGTATTGCTTCAAGCTTTGTGGTTCTTTTAGAGGAGAAACCTGCCAAGAGTTACCTAATAAATCATTTCTCCAAAGAGACAGCCAAAAGCAGTTATCTTCAAATAGAAACACAGGCTGCAAACAAATATACCTCCACAGAGTTCTCCTTTGTCTAACCAACAAATTTGCATACAATTCTGCTACGAAGCAGGAACGGGCATGAGCTGTTCTCTAATACCTCAACATCTGGAGTTTGTCAGTGATGGGTACAGAAACCATGCACTCACTTGACGGTATCTTGCTGGCGGACTTTTAGCAATTTTACTTAATCACTTCTGAATAATTCCTTTTATCTGCCAAAGAGGTTTCACAGGACTTGACACAAAAATAATTTATACTCAGTTTTAGGGCTGCACAATAAATCATTGCACCATCGAAGATGCGATGTGCAAAACAGTCACGTCACAGGACGTGCAATGTCAAGTACAGCAAATTAGCTTGAACATATCAGACTACAGTTTGATTTTTTTCTCTTGGTGTGTGATACTAAAGGAAAACCTGCATGGTTCTTTCGCCATGACTCATCCAAAACAGGAGACTGTATGACTGTATCACGCCAACTACAGAGTTTTTGGATTGACATGAACTTTACTTATATAACAGTTTATTTAGTGAGTGAAACGCATGGCATGTGTGCACCTTTCAGTAGTGGTCTGTGCACTATTCTCCTCGCAGTGCCAAAGCACCTCAGATGTAATTCTGAGGACGTGAGCCATAATGGCAGACCCTCTGCTGCAAGCACAGAAAGGCTTCTTCTTCAGTGATTGCACTGCAGAAACCAATTTTGTAGTAATAAAATTCAACAAATGATTGTTGACACTCATTCCATAAGAATTAAAAGACACTTTTGGGTTGTTTTTTTTCTTCTTTTATTTTGAATTTCTATGCCCATTATGAATGGGTGCATTTATTCCAGATGGTGCCATTTAGAAACCACTAATGAAAATTATTTGATTTTATATTGCTGATATTGTACAGCCCTACTCACTTTCCAAATAATCTGGGTGGAGAAAAAAAAAAATCAAGAAGTGGACTCACTCATAGTGTCTCTGCTGCGTTCCTATGAAGATGATGGCATGAGCACTGATCCGCAGCTGCAGCATGACATGATTGTCGGCGCTGAGTATAGTGAAGACACTTCGTTCTTCCCTCTGAGGACTTCGCAACTGTACCAGCAAACTGAACTTATCTTCAAACCTAAACACAAACACATCACTTAGCCATATAATTGGTACTCAAAGGATAAATAATACAGCTAAGTCCTCTTTAATAAGTTGCATGTGTGGGCACAAACTGTACTATAAACACCAGTGGATAGAAACATGTTGCTAATTATAATGTCACACAATAAAAATAAACAGAAAACTCACAGGAGGACTGGAAAAAAAGACCATTATGAATTTTTTTCCCTAACTTTACCTTCAACAAGAGCAAGACAGAGCAGGAAAAAGTGAGAGACGAAGAAGACATTTTACCCATCGATGAAGATCTGTCTCAGAGGGAGGGCCAAGGTGGAGTACTGTCCCACCTGCAGGACCAGACACTTGCTCTCACCCACAGTCATGGAGGCATTACTGCTGTTTGTGATATGAAAAGAAAGCTCCTGCAGGATGTTCACTTCATCTGTTGGGAGAAAATAAAGAAAACGATCATAACCTAAAGTAATGATTCTCTAGGTGTTTTAATAATGCACCTCATTGGCAGGGAGGCAACTGTTTCATACCCGCTTCATTTTGATTTCTGTTGTTACTGATAAGAAGGCCCAAGTTTCAAGGTGTACTGCTGTATTTAACCAGAAATTCTGCCTGTACCACATCAGTCAAAACAAAACTGCAGTAATTTAGTTTTGTTGATGTGGCTCTGTTCTCACGCCTCCCCAAAAGCAGCAAAAGAATCGCCTCACAACAGAGCAGGCATCAGTGAGAACAGCGATGGCACTGAATAAGTCAGAAATAGCTTGAATAACATGAAATGTTGGAACTAGAGCACTTGAGGGGAGGTGGGTTGTAAAACAGCTTGCAGAGGCAGCCGTAACTGTTGGAAGCTAACACATGTTATAGCCCACCCTAAAGGAAACTCGGCTGTGCATTCCTGCAGAATATAACACGTGACTTACTGAATTTACTTTTTAAAGCCAATCAACTATATTTCAAGTATTTTAACAATTACAAGTCTTGAATTGATTCCTTATATTTTGCTACTGAAATGGGAAAAAGGTGTAACAATTTCTTCAAACCTCTGCAACTGTATATGGAAGTTTGGTATATTAGGCAAAAACAGAGTCTTTATAATTCTAAAGAGTCAATATTTAGTATGACCACTTTAACACAGCCTATTCTCTTAGTACCGAGTAGTAGTCTTCACAAATAGTTCTCCAGGCTTCTTAAAGGTCATTCAAAGCTCTTCTTTGGACGTTGGCTGCCTTGTGTTCTTTTCTCTGTCAATATAATCCTACACTGCTACAGTAATGTTGATGTCCGTGCTCTAGGGAGACCAATCAATGACTGACAGTCTCACGTGGTGAGATAGATGCTGAAAACTGAAGTTGTTGACAATCAGACACTTTCCAGATAGATTTTGATCCAACATGGAATACTGGGTGCATTTCTTTGAATTCATAATTTCATACATTTTGATTTGGATCTCCAAAACTACTGGTGGAAATGCAGCCCCAAACCACAACTCATCACTCTATCAAACCTTTTGCCACATGATTTTCAGTCCAGATCTTGCATAATTTGGCATACCGCAGCCTCTTCTCCCTTTTCTTGAGTAGATGGATGGCTGTCAAGAAGCCATCCATCCACAGTGACCATTTCTGATGAAGCTACAGATCTTTGGGAATCACCTTGTTGGTGCAAAAAAAAAAAAAAAAAAACATTTTTTACCTTCCTTAATAAGCCCATCTATACAAAACCAGGCCCATAACAAAATCCTCTTTTCAGCGTAATGTGGAAGAATTTGGCCTGCACAGGGCATTGAGCTCAACCCCATCCAACATCCGTGAGATGAAGGCTCAAGTGTCCACATACTTTTGATCATGTAATATAAGCGTTTCAAGATTAATGCATCCAGGCGGCGACCATGTGTGTTGTAGGCGCACCAAATCATTCAGTCTGCTAGAACTTAAGAGAAACCTTAGCATGCTGTGAACACAGCACTCACTGTTGGCATTACTAAAAAGCGGAAACCACTTGCGGTGCTGTTGCCTTTTAACGCTGCAGAGGGCTGTTACATATTTTAACCTGTTTTTTTTTTTTTCTCTCTTTCTCTTTCTGCTGCCTTACAGTACTAAACAGTGTTTTACCCCTCCCCCATTGGCTTATTTTCTGTCATTAGATAGACATTACCACATGTGAGCAGGTAAAGTGCCATTCGTCACGACTTGCCCACAGGTGGGCTCGTTCATTACTCTGTACTTGAAGAACTCCTTTCAGAGGATTATGAGCGCAGCTTTTCATCACATTTGGAGAAACTGAGTCACCGTTCTTAAGAAGACTGGCATTGTTGTATGGTGGTCACACACTCACCTGGGAGCTCACTGAGATCCCTCTAAACCAAAATGCCAATGTCATTACATAAGGTGCAGGCCTAAGATTAATTATGCTAACAGAGTAGGAGTATTTGAGCATGATGTGAGAGATAAAAACCTAACTAAAGATCACTGTCTGAATGATTTACATGAGCACACAACAGCAAGGGTGATTTAGAAGATACATAATTATTCCAGCAGAATAAACGGATTTTTTAAAAAATAGTTTATTTTTTAATTGATAAATCTGTGTCTGTCAGCCCCATCGTAGACCCACAGGCTCTGTCCTGCTGGCAGCAGAGCTGCACAAATCACCGCTCGACGAGTGCAGCATGATCACACTCTTCTGCTCGGAGGAAATACATTTCTGACAGACCCAGTGTCACATCAGCAATTTCAACATAAAATCACTTAGAAGTAAAGAAGGCAGAAAGAACTAAAACAGGCAGATGATAAAAGAATCAGAAATTAAAGTAACAAGAGGTAAAGCGCATAAAAGCAGCTGGTGCAAGCATTTTACTTAAATAACCAAGTGAACAGATACACTCATTGACCCCTTTGTTTCTAATGAGCCAGTTCCTTGGAAGTTACTTGGAAAACAAAGTCAAGACGACCTGCTGAAAGTTCAAAGTGAGCATCAGAATGGGGAAAAAAGGTGATGTAAGTGACTTTGAATGTGGTCTGGTTGCTGGTGCCAGATGGGCTGGTCTGAGTACTTCAGAAACTGCTGATCTCCTGTGATTTTCCCACCATTTCTGAGGTTTACAAATAATGGTCTAAAAAGGAAAAATTATCCAGTGAGTGGCAGTTCTCCGAGTGAAAATGCTTTGTTAACACTAGATTTACTAAACCTGCGCAAATCCCCTGAACCTAAAACCTCCGAGAATTACTGACTTTTTTATTTTCTGGTGCAAGTCCCAAGGTGTTATTCACCCCTGCTGAGGTTTTCGCAGGTCGTCAGCTCGATTCTCCTCCTGCTTTTGTTGTGAAAACCACCCATTATCTTTGAGGCCTGGCACATTTGCATTTGTTGACTCATTTGTTGACTAGCTCAGATCCAAGGCAGGAGAAAAATCTGTGTTACAACCCTCAAAAATGCCTGCCGTATCTGTACAAAATATCCCACACATTGACTGACCTGCAAATATGAAAGACGCATTTACAATATATGGAAATACAAGTCTGTTTAATTTATAAAAAATTGTGTGAAAACAGAATGAAACGTTGCTAATACAATGACATGAGTGACATGTGTGATCTCTCCAGCTTTGCATGTTCTCTCCTCTGCCTGTTCATGTAAAAATAGCAAAAATTAATTAAATAAATAAATTCTGTCCCTCAGTTCAGTTCTTTTGCAACACGGCAAAAGACAGCACTGTGTGGGTAGAGGGGGACATTGGAATGCCCAGTGCAGTAGTCGCTCGTGCTTCACTGCGCAAGCTGGACCCACAGAGGTCTGCTAAGGTTTGTCATTGCCATAGTACATATCCATCCATCCATCCATCCATTCGCTTCCGCTTATCCTTTTCAGGGTCACGGGGGGGCGTTGGAGCCTATCCCAGCTGTCATAGGGCGAAAGGCGGGGTACACCCTGGACAGGTCGCCAGTCTGTCGCAGGGCCAACACACAGGGACAGACAACCATTCACACTCACATTCACACCTAGTGGCAATTTGGATTATCCAATTAACCTATCCCCACAAGCTGCATGTCTTTGCATGTCCTTACTTGGGAAAGGACCCTAGTCGTCAGAAGGGAGAGAGGCTGGCAGAGAACGTGGTCATGAAACTGATGGAGTCGTTTTTGGATGATGGGAGAAATGTCACAACGGACAATTTATTTCACTGTCAATGTCACAGGCTGTTGCAACGCAAAACAACATTGCTGGGCACGGTGAATAAAGTCCGGCGTGAAGTTACTCAATTTGCAAAAGACACTGCACAGCGAGAGGCACTCTCCATTTCAATGCTTAGAAGTGGCAGTGTCTCCTTGACAATTTATGCACCTAAAAAAAAACAAGACTGTGTGTGTTCTCAGTTCCATGCACCAAGACGTGACGATCGGTGATGGCAGAAAGAGGAAACCCAACACGGACAGACTATAACCACATGAAGGTATGTGAATGTGTGTATAATTTTACACCAGTGCTACAATGTTTTCTGATGGGTGCTATACAGGCCTATAGAAAAAACCATATACTCATGACGCTCTCTCTCTGCTTTTACAGTGTGGTGTAGACGTGTTGGACCAAATGGCGCAGATGTACTCCGTAAGAGCAGCAACACGCAGGTGGCCAGTAGCGGTTTTCTACAATATGCTGGACCTGGCGGCAGTGAATGCCTACATTTTGTACAAGGCATGTTTCTGAGTCTTATAGCCAAGGAACTTCGTTGCCGATTCATGCAGCACAAGGTAATATTAGCACAGAGGCAGGCTGCTGAAGCTGCTGTGGCTGCTGCTGTGCCAGGGACTGTAAAGACAACGCAGTGCCAGGTGCAAGAGCGCTGCAACAGAAATCGCAGCAGGTTTACCTGTGCAACATGTCAGAAATTCATCTGTGCCAAATGCAGGGATGATGGACACTGGATCTGCAAACGCTGTAAAGTTTGAAACACTTTGAAATAAAACATACGTGTGTACCCATATATTGTGAAAGTGTGTATTTTGTATCGATACGGCAGGAATTTCTGAAGGTTGTAACACAGAGGTTTGGCCTGCCTTGGATCTGAGTACACAAATGTCACACACACACACACACACACACACACACACACACACACACACACACACACACACACAGCAAATCTGCATTTATTAGTCCCACAAGTGGAAAATCTGCATTGTCATTGCAGAAAAGTGGACAGTGCAAGACAAAAGCAGCAACAATAAAAACTGTACCAAGAGTACAGTATAAAAAGTGGACTATACAAACAATCTGGAGACATAATTATGGACACGTGCATATTGTGTATATGCACAACATTGTGTATATATCTTTATGGACAGGAATGCAATGTGGTGACAAAGATTGACATTAACTAATATTGCATATGAGTAATATTGCACATAGAATCTACCAAGGTGTATTGTAGGCTGCAGGTACTTTGAGTCTGACAACGATTGGAAGGAAAGACCTTCTGGATCTCTCCTGGTTGGCAGTTGGGGAAGGGTGTGTTTGCACAACAAAAGCAGGAGAGAAAGCAGCAGAAAATCTCAGCGGGGTGCTAGGAGGTGTTAGGTTCAGGGAATTTACGCAAACTTGCGTAGGGTTAGTAAATCTAGTAGTAGGGACTTGCACCAAGGAAAAAAAGGGTCAGTAATTCTACAGAGGTCAGAGGACAATGGCCAGACTGCTTTGAGTTGAATGAATCCTTAGGCTGAACACCCACCTAAGGACTCAGCCTAAGGACCAAACAGTGAGTTTCAATGAAATGCTTTGTAATAACGAAAACTTTAAAAAGACAGGGAGTGAGCAAATGAACAGTAGTAGTGGAGTGATATAAGACCACCTGTTTGACCTTTTAAGTGTCCAACAGCTACTCTAGGCATAAATCTGCAAGTCATGCAGGGTTGCTTAGACTGGAAAACAGTAAGTAACAAAAGTCAGTGCAGGATGAGATGAATGTATGCTGACCTAAATCCAACACTCATTATGTTTCAGTCCATCTGATGTTATCAGGTTGCACCTCAGAATGTTCAAGAACTCAGCGATGCAGTGATCCTGATCTGGGAGGAGAAACCGCAGGACACCATTCATTGTCTCATTATGGGCATGCCCCAACTTCAGGCATGTATACAAGCATGTGGGGACTGCACAAAGGCATGAGCAACACTTTGAGTTGCTGCAGTGAAACTTCCGCAAAATGGACCAGCCTGCTGCCTCATTTCTCCACTTTGATTTTTGGGTGTCTTTGAATTCAGCCCTTTCCAGGTTGATAATTTTCATTTCTATCAAACAATGTGGAATCCTTTCATTCCTTACACATTACCCAGTCTATATCAATATAGATATCGCACATGATCTTTTTCCTTTTGAGAACTGGTGTGTCCTTTTCTTTTGAGCAGTGTATTCCATCTACCTTTAAAAATAACAATACTATAACCCAGATGGCGCAGTCAAGATTGTGGCATCGATGATGTTACAATGTCATTCTTCCATAATAATGTAATCACGTGTATCTTAAACATGTCACAGGAGATCAGCAGTTTGTGGTTAATTATTAGGAAAACCAGGCATTTACCAGGGTTTGTTTTGATTCAAAATTACATAATCTTGAAACAATTTAAAATTTGCACCGAAGCACAATAATAATATTAACATCAGTCACACAAACCACAAAGTCTTCTGTCACAGATTGACCTATGAGAAACTGCTGAAGCTACAGTATCTAAATAAGCAATAATTTATAGCCCCAGGAATTAGAAAAATTTTCCCACACAGTTGCTGATCTAATGTGCTGATGGTCTTTATTAAGCCCCAGTTGTGTGTGAGCATTCAAGAAAAAAACGTTTTGTGTGCCAACAAAGTGCCCTTAAGGAAAACCTTCCCCCAGCGCCGTAATGAAAGGATTAAGCCATTACGACAGGGCAGGGGTGAAGAGGAGGGAGGGAGGGAGAGAACTGCTGCCAATCATGTCTGTTCTGTTTCCTGCAAAAGTAAAACAGATGTTTGACGCCTTCAAATGTGTGAACACTAAGGACTCTTAGGGTTAGTCCAGTCTTTGGGAAACTGCTATTTACCCTATGTAGCCACAGACTAAGATTTTCTATATGATTCAATATTTCAGTGGCCAGTTACTGGGCCGATGTTTTGAATTAAAATTAAAATTCAGTGACTCGCCCAAGATGTTGTCATTCAGTTTGACCAATTAGGGCTCATCCAATTATTCATCTTAAAGTTGTGTGGAGTTCAGCTCGGTCCTAAATTAAGATATTCATCTTTGCTGCTTGTGCTTTTAAGTTATTACTCATCAAAATTCTCCGATACCTTTCTTTTCCAGTTTCCCTTTTAAGATTTTACACCCAGCTCCATGCATGCACCAGGCAAGAACATTGCTAGTGTCTTGAGGGGTTAACACACAGATGACAAACACCTCAGAAAGACCAGAAATACTTCTTTTGCTTTATGTCCTCTGACTGAAGCTCAGTACTGGCAGGTGAAAAGAAGCAGGTGTGCCCTGGAGCCAAAAAAGGACAATTGAAGAGTCTGTTGGGTGGTCAAACAACACCCCCTCTGTGAAGCCAGGCTTCTCAACTGCCATCAAGTGTGGCCATTCAGAGCAGGTATAAATACCTCTGCTTTTCAAAAATTCTACAAAGGGGCTGGTTATGAGCCTTTCCCCATGTCTCACCTTTAGCTATGAAAACAACAACAGCGCAGAGTGAAGACAAGAGTAACCAAAGAACCTGAAGTTGGAATTTATTTTCGCCTAACATGTTTTGTGCATATCTTAAAGCTGAATTGGGATTCCCATGCTGTAATTTTAAATATTTTGTTACTATATAACACCAGATAACTTTGTCTTCTTATGCATCCCAACAGTAAAACACATGACAGCCATCCTGTTGTATTCTGATCTAGAAAAGACCAGTCAATGTGTTGGACTAAACTGGCATATAACCAGTTTTTTATTTTTTTTTTATTTTTAAATTTTCAAGAACAGTGCAACAAATACAAACAAACAAACAAAACAAAACAAAAAAGAAAAGGAAAGAAAAAAAACACATACATGGGGAGAGTACTGAAGAGGAAGGAAAAAGCATAAGATATATATTATATATAAGAGTAAATCAAGGGTTACAGTTTTTCGGCAACGTTGGGGTGCCCGACTCCTCCAAAGATCAAAGATCCTTGTTTGCCACTTTGCTAGCCTAATTATTTATTGTTATAGTAATTTTTATTATTATTCTTGTTACTATTATTATTAGCAATTTATCTATTATTATTTAATATATATGCTTTTACGTATATAGTTACCGGTAAGTTAATATGGGTCAGCTGCACCAGCGCCACTGGGACAACAGGGCCCCCGGAAACCCATGTATCAATCATACTTCCAAAACCTTACAAAAAGTCAGATCTTGTTGGTTTAACATATTCAGTCCATTTTGACCACTGTTCATAGAACTTGGATGACAGTTTTTCCATGTTGTAGATTTCATTGATTATATTGATCCAGTCCTCCTGTGATGGTGGTTCGACCTTTAACCATTTCCTTGTAATTGCCTTTTTGCTAGCAATCAAAACAATTGCCAACAATCTTATACCAGACTTCTCCCAATTTTGCATATTTACATCCCCCAAATATATACACTGAAATGAACAGGGGATTTTAACTCCAAAAACATTATTTATATGATTACAAATATAGGACCAAAATGACCTTAGTACATTACATTCCCAGAAGATATGATAATGATTGGCCCCAGAGGTTCCACAAAGCCTCCAACACGAATCACCGCTTCCCTGGTGCCTTTTTTGAATTGGTGTAATAAAGTATCTCATTAGGTTTCTCCATCCAAACTCTCACCATGTATTGGAGATTGTTGTGGTCCACTGCAGTTGACACATTTTTGCCCAGTTTTCACTATGAATAAGTACACTGCCTTCCGTCTCCCAGCTTCTCTTACTGTATTCTGAGTTGATCACTTTGGCATGCTGGATTGACTTATATAGTTTGGATATCATGCGACTCAGATAATGGGATTTTAATAGTGTGGAAAAAGATTCCACAAAACCCAATTCACTGTTTTCCATTATAATTTTAATGTTTTGATCAAAGTAATGCCTGACTTGTAGATACCTATAAAAATTATCTTGACCCAATCTATATTTTTGTTTTAATGTCTTGAAACTCAAAAATGTCCCCTCATGGGCCAAAGAGTAATTTGTAGTTAAACCTTTTGAGACCCACATCCTAAACCTATAATCGTGAATATTGGACAGAAAATCAGAGTCATAAGCAATCCATCTCAGTTTCCTAGCTGCTTTCTCCAGCCCACTTGTTTGAATAACTCCATCCCAACATTTTAGGAGAGAATCGTACATAAAACCACCCAAGATTTTATTTTATTTCTACGCTTTGTCTTATGTATTGACTTAAAGGTTCAACAAATAGAGAAAACAGAAGTGCAGAGGTCCCACATCCGTGACGGGTTCCTCGTTCTAGTCTGATAGATTTTGTCAAGTGGTCTAGTGTATAGTGCAGCGACTGTGTCAATTATACCGGAATGGAAGCCAAATCTGGCTTTTTATGCATCCAAACTTATCTCTACCACCTCAGACGCTTGAGAGACTTCCAACTGCCCTCCAAGGTGCTCAGGAACTTTTACTCGTGCACCATAGAGAGCATCCTGGCGGGAAACATCTTAACCTGGTTCGGGAACAGCACCATGCAGGACAGACGAGCTCTACAGAGGGTTGTGCGGTCAGCTGAGCGCACCATCCGCTCCGAGCTCCCTGACCTGCACTCAATCTACAGCAGGCGGTGCTGGACCAAGGCCAGGAAGATCGTGAAGGACCTCAGCCATCCCAACAACAGACTGTTCTCTCTGCTGAGGTCAGGAAAGCGATTCCGCTCCCTGAAGACCAACACAGAGAGACTGAGGAGGAGCTTCTTCCCGCAGGCGATACGGTCTCTCAATCACACCACCACACAGTACTGACCCACACATACAGTTCTTACACACACACTGGACTTTCTGGACTTTGGTTTTGCACAACACTGGTCACTATATTCTTCATTTCCGGTTAATACTTGTACAGCTGCTGTTATTGTGTATATATTTATTTACATTTATATTTCTTCATACATTCTTATATAGTTCTATATTGTGTATTTTGTATTTTGTTGTACAGTTATTTTATTTTCAACTTTAATTTATATATTTATCTTTATCTTATTCTTCCCAGTTAAATTTACCCTTCATTCTAATTTGTGTTGTACAGTTATTTCATTTTTAACCTTAATTTATATTTTATTCCTTCTTAGTTAAATTTACCCTTTTTAATTTTTCATATTTATTTCCTATCTTATTCATAGCCTTTTCCTTTTTGTTCTCTTTAGGTCACGAGCAGTTGTCCAAGCATTTCACTGCATATCGTACTGTGTATGACTGTGTACGTGACAAATAAAATTTGAATTTGAATTTGAATTTGAATTTGAATAAGTGTTTCCAGATTACTTTTTCTTTTACATATTTCATAATCAATAAAGTTTTCCTAATATTGTCCTGAGTTTGTCTTTGTCTAATAAAACCAGTTTGGTCTTTATGGATGGTAAAAAGTTTTTAACCAATATTAAGTACACTTACTGGTATTATGTAATTCCCACATTCTAATTTGTCTTTATTCTCTTTAGGAATTATAGAAATTATAGCCTCATTCCATGAAGGTGGTCTAGTTTTTTTTTTCCAACACCCAGTTGAATGTTTTTACCAATGTTGAGACTAGTTGTTCTTTCATAATTTTGTACCATTGTCAATTAAATCCATCTGACCCAGGGACCTTACCATTTTTTAGTCTTTTAATGGCCTGTTCAACTTCTTCTTTAGTTATGTATGATATGAATCTCATATTTTGGTCGTTTGTAACTTGGCACAGCTCCAATTTTGCTAAAAATATTTCAATGGCTTCCTTACTGCTACATTCTTTGGGTTGGGAATACAGTTTTTGATAGTAATGTAAAGTAAAGCATTCTTTGATTTTTTTCAGGGTTAGTTTCTATCCTATTTCTTACTGGATGTTTAATTTTGTGAATTGTTCTTTCTGCCTGTTGTTTTCTTAACCTGTACGACAGAAGTTTTAATGTTTTAATGCCTCCTGTGTCATAATACCGTTGTTTTGTAAATAGAAGGTTCTTTTGAACCTCTTCTGTGTTTATTGCATCTATCTACTTCTGTACTTCTTTTATTTTTTATCCTGGCTGAATTACATAGTGAAACTGAGTTTTCTTTCACTAGTTTTCTAAGTTTACTTTCTAGCTCATGTAGCTTTTGCTTTCTGCGCTTCTTTAACACAGAGGAGATGGCTATGATCTTACCACGAACTACTGCTTTTATTAAGGCATCCCATAATATTACTGGTGAAACCTCACCATTATCGTTGTATTCTAAGTAAGATTGAATTTCTAATTTCAATGTGTCTTTAACTTATTCAGAATGTTTGCATTTATCCTCCAAATAGTAGATTTTGTTTCAATAGCTATGTTAAGTGTCAAGTACACAGGCTCATGATCTGAAATGGTACAAGTACCAAAGTCATATTCAACTAATCTGCATCTATCGCTTTTAAACTTCAGGAAAAGGTCAATTCAGGAGTAAACATTGTGCACGGAGGAATAGTGGGTACAGTCCCGTACAGTAAGGTTATGTTCCCTCCATATATCCACTATCCCAAGTAGGGCTTTTCGATATAACGATATATATCGGATGATGATATAAAAACGTCTATCGTTTCATTTTGCGCTACCGTTTGTTTCGTGGTGTTGCAAAATAAACTGTTTACGGCAATATTTTTTCATCATTTTGATGGTCACTGTATTGGCTATATTAATTTCCTAAAGTTCTCTCTTTCTCTTATATTTAATATAACCACATGGACAAGTGCCTGTTTTTATGCATTGCCTTTAGCAACAACAACGGTAACACCATTGCGTGTCCGCTTGTTTATTTTCCACATAAACCTTTCACAATAAAGCTCAAGATCCTGTTGAGACTTGAATCACGAATCACGTGAAAGAGGATGCAGTTTTTACCGATGAGAAGCAAAAAAGGAGCCGCCAGGTGCTAAAAAATAAACCTTAGACTCAAACGTTAGAACAGGCTTTTCCCTGCAGCACGTCGTGTAATAAATACTCACAAAGAAAACGGCAGCCGTTACAACTTATGTCTAAAAATGTGTCGTTTCATGCATCGGTAAAACACTCGACTCCAGATACACGACGCCCAGCTGGAAACACCTCAGCTGCCCGAGATTCACAGAATTTACAGAAAATGTTAAATTTTTGTGATTTATATCGTTATCGGACGATAGATGTTTTATATCGGGATATGAGATTTTGGTCATATCGCACAGCCCTAGCTCTTTCATGTAATTATTAACCTTTTTACTAATACTTTTACTTATACTTTTAGTATTAGTAAAAAGGTTAATACCTTTTACTTATTAGTAAGTAAAGGTCTTTGTCCTCCCATTGGAACTATCCATTTTAGGATGCAGGCTTATGTTAAAATCGCCCCTGCATATTGGAATTCCTTAACTTTGAGTTGTAAATAGCTCAAGCACCTGTTTATAAAATGCCCAGTCACTACCTGGAGGCATATATACACTTAGCAGACTCACTAAGACTCCATCTATTTTACCCTTAACCATAATGTATCTTACCTCCTTATCTTTATGCTCAGAAATAAAATCAAAATTACTTTATTGGAAATCAAAATTGCTACCCCTGTACGTCTCCCAGAGCTATGTGAGGAAAAATATATCTTGGAGTATCCCATTCTGTTTAATTTTGTATGTTCACTATCAGTGAGATGAGATTCCTGTATATATGCTATCTGAACCTTATTCCTTTTTAATTGCGATAACATTTTTGATCTTTTAATTGGATTTAGTATGCCATTTATATTTAAAGAGACAAACTTTATAGGTCTACTAGACATCTGACTGTATTACAACCTCATTGGCATGCAACCAACTTAAACTATTTTTGCTGGTATAGCACCAAATCACAACAGTCACGCCAAGGTGCTTTATTTTTGTAAAGTAAAGACCCATCAATAATAGAGAGAAAACCCCAACAATCAAATGACCCCCTTTGAGCATAATAAAACTACTTAGACAGAAAAGTCCACAACTACATTTGGCACAGATGTTAACCAATTAGCAATTGATGGAAGTGAGAAACGAAGCAAACCAGTCTATCATTAAAAAAACTGCAGTACTCCTGATGTCCACTTGAGGCTAACGCCAAAAGCACACACAGCCTGAACACACACAATGTTTTGTCTCTATGAATAGTTTCCCTCTTCGTAACAACTGTGTGAGAGGTTAATTTTTCACGACTCATCTTTCATAATCTGGTTAAAGCTTAAAGTTATGGGTGTGGCTGTTTTACTAGTCAGTCACCTGTGGGTGAAATTCTAGTACGTTATTAGTCTGTTACTTAGCACTAATTAGCAGGTGTCTGTGTGTTAACTTTAGCTGAAAACGTACTCCTCTGGTCCAAATGTGGCACTGTTACTTTTTAAAAACTAGTTCATTATGTTACTTGTAGCATGCCTTTTGCCCTGCTCCTTAACACCTCATGAAATCCACTGTGACATAATTACCAGTTAGCAAGATAAACCTGAAGCTACAGTCCCACACACTGGCACAAATCTCTATCCTAACTCTATCCTAGCACACAAGCTCTTTCTTGTAGTGTGTAATTATTAACACACTGCTGACAGTGTGTTAATAATGGCTCTGGCTGCTATGCTTGGGACGACATACACGCTGCTCTGGGTTCTTCACTAGCTTTACATTCTGTGCTGATCAGTGTTGGTCAAGTTACTTGAAAAAAGTAATCAGTAACTAATTAATGATTACTTCCCCAAAAAAGTAATCCCGTTACCTTACTGATTACTTATTTTCAAAAGTAATTACTTAGTTACTTTTTAAAAACATGATTTACAACCTGAATAGGTAATAGATCTTTCAGCCCAATACTACTTTTTCTGCATAATCCATCATATAAAACGTAATCAAATGGAAAAGTCTCTTTTTAAAACTTGTTTTATTACTTTTAATCTTTTAACTTTATGCATCAAGCAAAAATTATATGCAACATTCTCTGACTGGAAGAAATTTGTTCAACATTTAAACCTATTTTCTGCACATTCCAGCACATAATTTTTTTGTGTGTGTGTGTTTACACTCACTCTTTCAAATAAATGCAAGTGAAACACAGCAGAAAATAAATAAAATCAAAGACTCAGCGGTCCTGTTGCTCTATTTTCACCTGTATAGCAGGCGGAGGTTTGCCCTGGTGCAGGTGTGCCGCAGCGGTCAGTGGAAGAATCCGCAAGTTTCTCTGTGAATTTCACATTGCGTGGTAGCGCACTCGGTGCTTGCTCGGACGTTTAGGGGTTTTTTTTCGCTGTAAAAAGAAGTTTTCTTCCCACGCAGTGAGCAGCGGACGCTAATGTTTTTGTCACTTTTTACGGAATCAAACTCAAAGTAAGGTCAGTACTTCCACGCTTTAAACGCTGCACGCTCACACTCTCTGCCGCACTCGATATATTATCCATTGTTGATCTGCATACAGCTGTTGCCAAGAACGTCGCACACGCTTACGTCATTGTCATGAGACAATCTCGCAAAAAAACAAAACAAAACATGGTTTTAGTAACGCAGTAACGCAGCGTGCTTACGGGAAAGTAACAGTAATCGAATTACCTTTTTTGCAATAGTAATCCCTTACTTTACCTTACTTTAATCCTTACTTGAAAAAGTAATCTGATTACAAGGAACACGTTACTGTAACGTGTTACTGCCCATCTCTGGTGCTGATGCTTGCAAAGAGTCGATGTTGTGTGTGAAGTAAAGCACGTTTGTTTTGTGTGCAGTTTTTGTGTTTTGTGCAATAAAGATACAAATAATTTATATCTCTGCTCTTCAGAAGTTGTAGACCCCTCCGCTGTTTTCCTTCTACCTACACACCAACTGAGATCAGCTGACTGTAGTGCACATGTAGGAATAAGAGGCACACTTGATGATCTTTTTTTATTTCTCTCCTTCCACCATCCAACTAAAGAATCTTTGTAATGGAAATAATGAAATAATTGCATTTGTAATTTGATTGCTGAATTTATTAGCGTGTTATAATGTTGCATTACAAAGTAACACTGAAATATGTTCACTTTGGAAAGAAAAAAAAAACCAGCAAGCAAAACACAAATTTTGCAGAGTTCAGAATCTGAGTGACATCACAGCAGCATTGTACAGTCTGTGTTAACCGTCAACGAAAGGAGGAATTTGGTACTAGCGCTGGCAATGTTAGCAACACTCAGTAAAACTAATCTAACATTGTTTGGTTATTAAAACATGTGATTAATCATTTCAAATGGCTCCTAAATACATACACAATATTTGCACAGGCAGTGGTTAACCTCATCCACTAGTCTGTGGTCAGTTTTGACTATTTTCTTACTTTAAGACTAGTCAGCTAGTCTATTTTTTTTTAGCCTCGCAATAATCAGCCAGGCAAATAGTTCACACAAATGTCACTATTAGAGAGCTAATTTTGTATATATTGGACTTAAAAAGGAAAAAAAATATGCTCAAGAGTCAGACCAATCCCCAACTTCAAAAGCAAATGAATTTAATATCAACAGCATCACATGATTCTCATGTAAGCAAAGGTTAAACCTTAGGAAGTAAACACAAACAACATAAGAATATACCAAACAACAACAAAAATCATATACACTGTACGTGGTTTTCTTTAAATTCCCCAGCCGTTGTAAAGTTTCTTGTCTTATTGCTAGCATGCTACGTTCTGGTCCTCTTCATAAATCTCTTCGGCTGCCTTCTAATGAGGGAAAGTGAAAGTCTGTAATAAATGAATGCCTTCATGATGAGCCACCATTGTCATAGAAAAGAATATAAAAGCCTCTCGAGAGACATAAAGACAAAAAAATAAAATATACCAATAATTCTGTCTTTACATCAATAGCTACTACAACTATTTGACTTACTAAGTTTAAGGAGTGCTGACAGTAGATGTCTTGGGCAACAATGAGTTAACAACTTTATCTTCACTGATGCTGATCCAGAAATATAAGCACTTGAAGCTTCACCACAATGCAGTTTAAAATCAGAGAAAAGCTGTGCGGTGGGATGATCAGTCATCTGCCATCTTATTGGAAATTGTTTTGTGTTTATGAGGCACACATATGGTTCCCATGCATTGCTCCATGAAGCTACAAAAACGCAATCATTCAACGTGATTTCTACACACATCAGCAACCGTAACCGAGTGTTGAAAGTTCTGAGCAGTGAAAAAAGATTAGCTGAAAGTTTCAACAGATGGGGCAATTCAAAACCAGAAACATTTTACATAAGCAGAAAAAAACTTTGAACATGTTCCTTGTTTTCTGGAGTGAAAAACCTCAAATATTCCCATTCCACAGGGATGATACAACGGCGTGAACACGAGCACCAGCATGTGGAACAAGATTTTCTTTGGTTGGGACTTGTAAATTGTTAAGAGGATGGAGACAAAAAGGGTACACTCCAGAGCTCAAATTCATTATTCTAAAGTGCAGACACACCTTCGTGATTTTTTTGACTCAGACATCCATGAAGTATATAAAGAGCTTATGCAAACTATATGACAGGCCATTACTGTAACAGCTCTGGTGCATTTGCCAGCAGCAGACAATGGCACTACTCCAGAATTAAGCCGATGGACTGCACGCTTACTTTATTTGTGTAAATCTCTGGAGTTATAGCAATTATCAAGCCTGGCTGGTGCCCAGCTGTGAGTCAGTTCACTGCTGTCACAAACACGATGAGTCTGAAGGCAAAGAAAACAAAGTAACTTACTCAAAGGCCTTGAAAACAAGTGGCCATCAATTAACAGACGACTTACATTTTAGGCTTTATCTTCATCTTACTGTATCGTCTTTACTTTATAATACAGCACAACTTGAGGCGACTGCTATTGTGATTTGGTGTTATTTAAAAAAAAACAACTGTCAGTTAAATTAACCGATACAATGTGGTTGTTTGCAAAGCAATGCCTTTAAACCAAGCGGTAAATTAAAAACTTACACATTAAATACATAAGCAATAATCATAAACTGTACATAAAAGATAGAAGCACTAACATTGGCATCACCATGTGATTTTCCAGGGACTGCATTTTGAAGCCTGAACTTTAGGATTTTAGCTGCTGTTTTTTGATTTTGCATCCATAAACTGTAATGCACAGACACAGACACCCGGTATTGGTGTTAGCCTAAAAGCCTATTAAAAAGTCTATAAAGCCTATTAAAAAGCCTATTATTAAAAAAGAGGGAATTTCACTCACCAAAATTAGAGCATTTATCATGTTGTTAGATTAAAATGCACTTGCAGTGCAAACAGAGGCCCGGTTTAGTGGGGCCTAGCAGACAGCTACCGCCTACACAAGCCTGTGTCAGCACAAATCCAAAAGGCTGTTATAAAGGGATCAAAACTGATTTTGTACCAGACAGTAAAGATGTAATAATCATCCCTGAAGTTGTGTATTTTAACCAGTAGTTGTTGGTAGTGTACAAAAAGCTAGGTTCGTTCAGATGTACTGACAGAAAGGCTGCTGCCGGAAAGTCTTGGTTATCACCTTTTTACTGGGATTTTCCACACACTGATCTTCCGGCATGATAGCTTAAGAAGTGAAACAGCTGTCTGCGTGGCTTTCTCCTGGCATGTTGGGGCACACAGGGGGTCACTGAAACATGACACAAACACCAAATGTTTCCTCGCCTGAGGCCAGAGGCGCAAACTTTCGTGTAAGCAGATCAGTGGGGCCCAGGTCCTTCAAACCCAGACGAGCACACTTCTACTGTTTACATTTTACACACAGCACCCTGTAGCAAATGCCAGGGCACAGAGGAAGAAGGGAAATGCATAAAGTGTAAAGCTGACCCGCTGTCTGTTACCTGCAAAGCAATACAGATATTCACAGAAGTGGGCCATCTAGCTGGTGAAAAACAAGAGCACTGAAAATGATGATTTTTTCCTGGATGTGTGCAAGGGCGCATGTTTGCTGTGAGACGCCAGAACAATTATAATAAGAAGACAACATGTCAAATGTGTCAAATTCCCACCCATTCTGTAGTGTTTTCTGAAGCAATATTTCTTTTTCCCAGCAGAGCTATTAGTTAATGGGAACTGATTAATGACGCGATAATCACACAGACATTTTAAGACATCACCTCCTCGGTCTACATCAGACCCTTTTCGCCACTGCCTCTGCCTCCTAGTCTGGCCCACTTCCAGCTGCTGTAATCAGGGGAAGTGGAGCCAGCTGCCGTGCTGTCCTGCGGTGGGATCACATTACCCTAATAGGCTGAGACAGACCAACAGATAGCTCAATTACTGCACTGCTACAATTACTGGCCTTTGCTCTGGTAGAGGGGGCATCTCAAACAGGCAGAAGATTAAAGACTTCCACCTCCTCTGGCAGAAAACAAGGCCTGGGGAATCACTGGGCCAGAAAGTAGGAAATGAGAAATGGAAAGTTGGAGTGAATACAGGAAACATAAGAAACGATTGAGATGTTCCTAAACATCTCAATCATTCCCTCATCAGAAAAGCCATGAGTGATGAGCACACCTATGACCACGCTGACCCGTAGCTGTACTGCAGATTGTCAAATGCTCACAGATGCAGCATTCATAATGGAAATACCTCCTGCTAGTACAGCAAGGGACCACTGACTTCATGAAGACTGTCTATCATGGAGTAAGAGATCCAATGTTGGTATATTATTTCAAGAGCTGTCCTTTACAGGGGATAAACCACGCTTATGTAAAACCTGGGTTTGTGTGAAGATGGGCTTGTTAAGTGGGATTACAGCCCAGTGGAGGTCACAGAGGGATTTAAGTGGACTGAATGCATCTAACAGACATGTTTTTGGCCTGTGTGTAATACGGCTCAGGGAACACAGTTGATATCAGCTCTTGTCTTGAAATCCTACAATATCGGAAAAGCAGGAAAGACATGCAATACTGAATGGAGGTTGGGGGTTTGTTAGCCTCCCCTGGCAGTATATTTAGGAGTTATTATGTTAAAAAGGGACAACCAGGCAGACTGGAGTGTTAGAAGCTATTTTTTAAAAAGCCTGTACACTATAATAAAGTCATTATAATCTCAACACTTGGAAACCGTACATATAATTATGCCTGCCTTTACACCACACTGCTCCAAGGGATAACATTCATACTGTTTGTTTGCTTTCAGGCTAAATACTTCATAATGTCACTTATCAGATGTAAGCCGCAGGATGCGATCTTTCTCTTGCTTTACTTAAAGTGGTTATCCACAGCAACTAATCACTAAGCACTGAAGGCTTGAAGAGAGACACGAAAACTTCCTGTGCTGTTTTCCCTCTGACTCAACTGCTTCCGTCATCCCAAATCCAAAGAGAGCCTTAATAGCACTGGAGCCAGTCCTCAGTGAGGAAAATTAATCATTACAGTGGCATAAGTTAGAGGAGAGAAAGGGTCCCTTTGATATACTGACTGCTAGGTGCAGGGCAAATCTTTGTTGAGCGATGCTTCACACGATACTGATGACCTCAGAAATATTGTAACTGGAGAGTTACAGCACAGGGATTTCTTATAAAGCGACACACTACTTCACAGCAAACCAAAATATCACAAAGGCACTTTAGGTTTTCTTTGGAAGCGCTTCTGAATAAAACCGAAGAATCACCCCTTTAAAAATATAATTTAACTTTAAGCTTTAAAGTTTAAGCTGTAAGCTGTGAGCTTAAATCTGTGCTGTAGGTATGTTGTAACTTCAATCCCTTATAAAAACTCCTGTAATGCTCTAATGTGATGTGCACCTCCCCACAGATGTAACTATGCATCACACTCCCAAAGACTGTGATTTGCCCATTCGTTTAAGCTAATTACAAAGATGCAGGGGTTAATACATCCTACGTATACAAGAATACATTATTCTATGAGGAGATAAAAACCAAGACTCAGGGTGTCACAAGCCTAGATAAATGGATTTCATAAGGAAAGGCCCCCGGCATAAAATCTGTGACAAATCAAATGTAAAGACACATCTGCTCTGGCAAGCCCTTGGGAAATAAAGTAGCAGCAGATATTACCCATACCAACAAAAAATGGATGGATGAAGACATGAGGTGACAAACATTCATGTTTATGGCAGTTCCCCACAGCATGTCTCCTTGAAACAATGTTCTTTAGTTTTCCCGATAACTGAGGAAAAGTCGAGCAACACCAGTCAACACTTGCCCTGATGAGCATACCTCCGGGTCAAATTCCTCACTGGAGTGAATGGCACTAATGACATGGATACAGGCCTTCATAGTTTGAAGGCATTTCCTGCAAATCAAAACAAGCACACTGTAGATGTGAGAAATGACAAATATTTATTTTGATTCAGCTGTTTGAGATTTAACAGCAAGTCTGAAACAGACAGCACTATGTACAGACGAAAAAAGGCAACCTTTAAACATCTAAGCCAGGTTCCATGAACAGTTATCCTATTTTCACCCTTTCCTAATTGTACTGAAATGCCATTAGCTTTGTTTTCCATGTTGTTACTTCTTTTTCACTTAAAACAAAAAACTTTCTTTACAGTTTACTAACAGTTAGTTTCCTGAGTGGTACTGTTTTGTTTTACTGTTGTCTCTTCAATAGCTTTTTTGGGGGATGAGTGGGGTCATTGTATGTTGCACTATACGAGCCACCAAGACTGCACACCTACAGGAGGTGGTGACCCTTGGAAACCCATGCTATGAAGCTATTCTTTCTGACACATGAAACATTTGTTAAGTGTAGTTTTTGTACTTGTTTACTCTCTGTCCAGCTCACCTAGTTGTTATGTTCGGGATTTCAAAGAAGCATGTTGCCAACAGGGAATCTGTTGAGTGTCCTCTGCTCGACAACCTATGCAATATTAACACTCGTGACATCTATTTTTTTTTAAATTTACATTTATTGGCCATCATAAATACTGACATCGATGGATTTTTAAATATCTGCTAATAACATCAGCCTGTTGATACATCAGTCGGGCTGCAATGCCGATTGGTTGAAATGATGGGTTTAACAGAAGAAAGAAACGCATTAAAACATCAAAGTGCTGGAAGACTGAAGGAGAAACACACCTCCACTGGAGCGGAGGACAAATAAGGAGCACCCACTACCACTACACATTACTTCTGTTATTATCATAGCACAGGATTAAACAGAGTAGCAGCATCACACACAACAGCAGCCTACAAAAACTTGTGGCGCAGAAAAATGCATCATCTTCCCAACAGCTCAAGTAACTAACTGACCAATCAAAAGAAGACTGGATGAATCAATGCTGAATGAATACATCAACTATGCACAACAACTAAAATTAAAACGAGCATGTTTTGTGGTGGGATTTAGTTAGTTCAGTAAAAGCAAATATAAGCTGCTGTTTTCACAGATGTTGTGCATGAGAGATGTACAATGCACATCTAGATCCAGGAACAGATTACATCCTGGGATCACACCTTTGGGGGCTGCAGAACAGATGAAGGGGTGAAAGGGTCTTTGCAGACAAACTCCAAGTACATCTGGAGAAGCTGATTTTACAGACAGACAGTCTCTTAAGCTGGGCTCTGCCCAGGCACATAAACAACACCTGCAGTAATGAACTGGCCTGTGTCCTACAAGCAACATGAGACTCTGTTTTCCCATGTCAAGAAGAAAGATTTATTTTAAGGCTTTAGTTCTAGAGACAAAAACATGACAGAATTTGAGGAAATTATTTGTGATTTTATGCTCATTAATGGTTTTATAACACTATTGTTTCTTGCTTGTCATGATTTGTTTGCCTCCTTTTTGCCAGCTGAGAAATGCATCCTCTGAAGCTGCAACCACACGGGGTGAGGAAGGCTCTGAGGTACACATGTCTCACATACCAGCTAGAAAAATAAAGCTGTGGAGGGTGGAAACGGGTAGGGCATAACAGCCTGTAAATTAACATTTTACACGAGATGGGGAAAGCAGAGAAGGGGCTTTTGGGTGGCCTCGTGAGCTTGTTAGTCAGGTAGTGAGCCTGCTGGAACACTGAAGCAGAAACACATCTCCACTGGAGTGGAAACGCATAGAGTGAAACAGGGTGTGTGCTGGACAATGGACAAACCACCAGAGACCAGGCCCACCAAGAGATCATCAGGACTAGGAGGAAAAAAAAAAAAACTTGTCCAAGGAAAAGAGGTCAATATTTCCACAGAAAACATTTATATGTAGTGTCAACACTGTCTCAGCAGCCTGAAATTAATTTTTAATGCATAGCACTCCGAAGTTTGTTGATTTTCTGTCCCGATTGTTGTTTTTGTTCAGTAATCTTATAGTCATGACTCACAACAGAAAACCAGATTAGTTTCCCAGGTACATAACTGATACTGTATATGTTTCATGTTACACTGCAACCATGTTACTACAATAGGGAACCTGATTCATGTTCTTTCCTCTCATATAAATGTATTTCCAGACTGAAATGAAACAGGATCCGGGCCTATCAGTGTGTGAGAACAGCACCGCATGACAGCCGCTGCTGTTACCTCTGTACAAACAGTGCTACATACATCTGTGCTTTCTTTGTGTGGTTAAAACTCTAGAATTAAGTCAAACATTGCGTTAAGTAGACTTTTTCTGGATCAAATCATGCTGCTATGACACTTTGAAAGGCTCAACCAATGTCCAACAAAACAGGTTTTGGCAAACTAAATTAACAAATAAGTTGCAACAATTTTCATTAAACGATCCATTTCAGATGATTTTCAAATTCAAATTCAAATTTCAAATTCAAATTTTATTTGTCACGTACACAGTCATACACAGTACGATATGTAGTGAAATGCTTGGACAACTGCTCGTGACCTAAAGAGAACAAAAAAGGAAAAGTCTATGAATAAGATAGGAAATAAATATGAAAAATTAAAAAGGGTAAATTTAACTAGGAAGGAATAAAATATAAATTAAGGTTAAAAATGAAATAACTGTACAACACAAATTAGAATGAAGGGTAAATTTAACTGGGAAGAATAAGATAAAGATAAATATATAAATTAAAGTTGAAAATAAAATAACTGTACAACAAAATACACAATACACAATATAGAACTATATAAGAATGTATGAAGAAATCTAAATATAAATAAATATATACACAATAACAGCAGCTGTACAAGTATTAACCGGAAATGAAGAATATAGTGACCAGTGTTGTGCAAAAACAAAGTCCAGAAAGTCCAGTGTGTGTGTAAGAACTGCATGTGTGGGTCAGTACTGTGTGGTGGTGTGATTGAGAGACCGTATCGCCTGCGGGAAGAAGCTCCTCCTCAGTCTCTCTGTGTTGGTCTTCAGGGAGCGGAATCGCTTTCCTGACCTCAACAGAGAGAACAGTCTGTTGTTGGGATGGCTGAGGTCCTTCACGATCTTCCTGGCCTTGGTCCGGCACCGCCTGCTGTAGATTGAGTGCAGGTCAGGGAGCTCGGAGCGGATGGTGCGCTCAGCTGACCGCACAACCCTCTGTAGAGCTCGTCTGTCCTGCATGGTGCTGTTCCCGAACCAGGTTAAGATGTTTCCCGCCAGGATGCTCTCTATGGTGCACGAGTAAAAGTTCCTGAGCACCTTGGAGGGCAGTTGGAAGTCTCTCAAGCGTCTGAGGTGGTAGAGACGCTGTCGGGCCTTTTTCACCACGGTGTTGATGTGACAGGACCATGACAGGTCCTGCGTGATGTGAACTCCGAGGTATTTGAAGCTGTCCACTCTCTCCACTGGGCACTCGTTGATGACGGGGGTCTGGTAGTTCCTCTCCTGCTTAGTGCTGAAGTCCACTATCAGCTCCTTTGTCTTACTGACGTTTAGAAGGAGGTTGTTCCTCTGGCACCAGTTCTCCAGATTCCTAATCTCCTTCAGGTAGGCCGTCTCGTTGTTATCAGAGATCAGGCCCACCACGACGGTGTCGTCAGCAAACTTGATGATGGTGGTGGAGCTGGTAGTGGCCACACAGTCATATGTGTACAAAGAGTACAGCAGGGGGCTCAGAACACACCCCTGGGGGGCTCCAGTGCTGAGAGTGGTGGAGGCTGAGACATGTCCGCCCATCCTTACTGCCTGTGGTCTGCCAGTTAGGAAGTTGGAGATCCACTGACACATAGATGAGCTGAGTCCCAGATGCTCCAGCTTGGTGGTGAGTGTGGAGGGAATTATGGTGTTAAATGCAGAGCTGTAGTCTATGAAGAGCATTTTAACATAATTCCCCCTTCTAGTGTCCAAGTGAGTGAGTGATGTGTGGAGGAGATGAGAGATGGCATCGTCTGTGGAACGATTTGGACGGTAAGCGAACTGTAGTGGGTCCAGTGTGTCTGGTAGTGAAGAAATGATGAAGTCTCTGACCAGGCGTTCAAAGCACTTCATCACTACTGAGGTGAGGGCTACAGGGCGATAGTCATTGAGAGAAGCAGGGTGGGGTTTCTTCGGGACAGGAACAATGATGGACTCTTTGAAGCATGTGGGGATCACCGACTGAGATAAAGAGATGTTGAATATCTCAGTGAACACAGGAGCTAGCTGGTATGCGCAGTCTCTGAGGATACGACCTGGGATGCCGTCTGGTCCTGCTGCTTTCCTGGTGTTCACTCTCTTGAAGGCTCTCCTTACTTCATGCTCGGAGATGACGAACACGTTTCCGGTGCTGGCAGTATCTTCCTGTCTGCAGCCGTTAGCGCCGCTAACACTAGCATTGTTGGATCAAAAATTTCATCAAAAATGGCTGTAACTCTCTGAGTATGCTTGGGAAGATTTTTGTCTTTTTACAATGTTTCAATTGCAACTTATTAAATCTGAAAGCACAAGTCTATGCATACTTTTGCAACTATAACAAAGTCAAAAACTATTATATGGTTCAACTGGCTATTAATTCCTTCTTTTTTTTTTCTTTTTTTTTTTAATTCTTGCTCTAATGTCTCTTTGCAGTAAGTAGAGCTGAATCATCAAACAACAGCTGAGACAGCAGCAAAGTCATTCAGCAACTAACTGGTGTGCCTGCACAGAGATCAGCACCACATACTCTTTTAATCGATGGATAAGTAGAAACTATATTTAGTATGTCGACTGTGTGTCCAAACTGTGTTTCACAGACATTCTGGAATCTTGGGTAACATTAGATGAACACACAAAATTTACTAATTCATATATTCCAATTATTCAAAAGAAAATTACAGGCTTACGCAAATTTCAGCAGTTTCCCAGGTGAAATAACAAAACTAAAGGCCATTGGGTTAGGGTCTGCAAATGTGGCAGAAACCCAGAATAAGCCAGATTGTTGACAGGTATGCTTTGTTCTGGTGGGTGACCTGGTAGACAACTGGCTTGATATATACTGATAGAAACCCTTATACTTCTCAGTGCTGATTAAAAATCATTGGACTGCTATCATGCAAATTTAAAATGGTGAAGATACTAAACATTATAGCTGCTAAACATCTGTGTTTGTCGTGGGCATGCTGATGTAGCCATAGCGCTAATGTACTTTAGTATCCAGCCACACAGACCCATGCTGTATTCAGCAAGCTTCAGTGTGAATAACTGACAAAATTTGCACCTTAATATGCAGAAAATATTGTCTAACAAATAGTACTGGTACTGAAGCAACTGGTCAGTCAGCTGTGTTATTTAATGACATTTATTTATTTTACAAGACTTCATTTCATCAGCATAGTTACAAGATGCAAATCAAACCCTCATTGTGATCATAAACACTGCTCTTTCATGTCGATGTCATCATTGTTATGCAGGAGATGGTAGGTGGGGTGCCTGTTGGTTCTGTGCTGTATGCATCCTGACCCTGAGAGTCACATGTAGTTGAGCTGGTTACTCTTCACGTCTGCAGCAGTAAACAGGCTGAGAGCATGCACCACAGTACCGAGTAGACTGAACAAATCCATCTCAGGCAATAAACCACAACACATGGCTGACTTAATAAAGAATAGATGTCACGTAGAAATCCTCACGAATGTAGAACAATTAGTCCAAAAAACAAAAAAAAAACAAAAAAAAAACAAAAAAAAAAACAGCATCTGCTCAGTCTGACTCCTTTAACAAGTATGAGGTCTGCAACATGGTAGTGACAACAACATCCTGGAAGACATGTGTCTGTGTGGAAGGGCGCCAGCAGGACAGACACCAGTGGTTTTCTCTTCATGTCTGTCGGCAGCAGAGACCTCAGTCGATTACATCACTCTCACCTAATCAGCAGAGTCGAGAACACAGCTGGGTCACGACAGCCAGGTTATCCTCACTCAACTGGAGAAGGAAAAGTAATAGACAAGGATGCCCTAATGATGATGGATGGTAGATGACTGTGCAAACCATGATTATTAACCATGTAGGCATCTCGTAAGCATGAGCATTCATAAGTTTTTGCTCAAAGAGCGACATAATTTATGATTTTGAGCTGCAGCGCAATAAAATGATTCGGCACACCAAGGCAGAAAAAATGGTTTCCATGTTGTGCTTGGGTTCATTCACCCAACAAACTGCTGACTGCTATCCATGGGACCAGACCTGGTGAAACATGGCAAGAGAACGGCAGTCACCCTGGATGGTTAAACCTAAGGGAACCACAGATTCAAAAAAATATTTATTTGTTGTTTTTGAACATTTGCATCAACATCAGACTATTGACAACCCGTGAAAAAAAGCTATAAAACTGTACAATAACTGCACTGTATTCAGAGGATTTTATACTCACATACAGCTTTTAAAAAAATTTATTAGACCACCGCCCAGTGTGAGGTAAATGCCACAGCTGCCTTAAATTAATGGTATTGGTAATTACCAAAATCATTTTTTAAAATCATCATTGGGTAATCCATCAGTACGCATTAGCTCTTTAATCAAAACGATATTTTTAATGTTAAAGAAGAGTGAGGGTCTGTGCTTGTGTTTACCTCTCCATTATTTTGCAGGTGGAGAGGTGAGGTTAGCATTAGGTGTTTGATCCACCTGTGGGAAGAGTTCAAGTCTGTTTTGTGCTGGGATATTCTGCTCCTTTCAGTTACCAGGCTCATGCATTAGTGAATCATCTGTCTCTCTGGGACCTTAATCTCCTTAATCTCTGAACTTGTGACACATTCCATCCAGAATCAGCTTGGAAACTCGGAAACGTGTAAAGAAAAAGGGCTCACCAGCTCTGCCTTCAAGCTCACTCTCCATCAATTCTCCTCACCCACCTCTGGAAACTTGCCTGCAAACTCAGACATCTCCCAGGTCTAAACTCACCTCTCACTTAAGTAAGATCGTTTCCAATCTCTACGATCCAGTCCACAAACCACTGACTCCATTTGAGCCACCATTAACTCTGTCCTCCTCTGCAGAGCTCCTGTGTGTGTGTGCCTAGTATCACACCTTCACACACTTTAGATTTGCTTATTCACCTTTTTGTGAAGAAACAATTCAAACACACAAACTCCCTCTTCACTCTGCTTTCAGGGTCCACGCCAAAAAAAGATGCCAAGTAACATTAATTCACCTGCAATCCTGAACAGCAGAAATTCAGTTCTAGTGGTTAATTGTTTACTAATTTCTGACTTCTCAGAGTCCAGTCTGCCGGCTTAAATTTGGGTATAAAATTTGAATTCAGATAACATAATTTTTCTTAATGAATAACATTTTAATTTTTAACATATTTCTAAAATATTTGTATTTTTCTTCAAATTTTCTGTCTAATAAATTTGTTAAGCACTGTATGCTGTGAAGTTTTGACCACGGTGTTAAAACTCCATTAACACAAACAGAATTGAAAGTAGTAGCTGATATATTTTTAATACGTTTAGGAATATATAAAATTTTTCATTCACCAAAACCTTATATTGGTGTTTACAGCCTGTTTTGAGGAACCCCTTCCCTTATTTATATTCCATTATTTCAGTTCCAGTTAAAATCGGCACTGATTGTTGCTTGCGAGCATAAACCTTTTCTCATAAATGTCGGTTAATTTTAAGACTACCATGCTGCTGCTGCTGCTGCTGCTGGAAGCAAAAACTAAGCTTTTGTCTGCTTATTTTGTTGTTTTTTGTTTTTTGCCCTTTATCCTCGTCCCTCTTCCCCGCTGTTTTTCTTCCCCTCTTTCTTTCTCCCCTTTCTTTTCCCCAGTCAAGTCTGTCCCGTATTTAGCAAGTGAAAATAAAATAAAAT